>NC_062259.1:12292083-12609166 GCF_905475465.1 Pieris napi | reverse complement strand
ATCACGCGCACTACGCATAGCATCTCTTTCGATCTACTGATCGATCGTTTTTCTAAGCCGCTTTTCGGTTTAGAAATCACGCGTTTGACGAAAAAATAAGTACACGTGATATCTTACTATACCCTCTCTCCACCTTGTGATATTTCGTGATTTTTGCCGAACCCCTCCCACCGTGATTAATGGACGGGCTGTCCAGTGTCCATAGGCTACACCGAACACATTAGATACAGTTGACATTTATTGAAATATTCATACGAAATTTCTGAACATCTAAAAAGTAAACAGTCGAGTCCTATTCATTTTAATTGTTATGATTTCGACACAACTGAACTTAGCTATAATATTTACGGCCCTGTTGTAAGTATTCTTTTGATCCTGCTGCCAATGCGCGCCGTTTCCGTGTTTCACTGATGTCTAGTATAAATGAATTTGCAAGGGTGTTAAATTTATTGATTCATTTTACCTAAATTTGTTTGTATAGAAAAATGGGTTAGTTAATGATGAACGTTTACCTGTACATACTTTAATAATAATGTGATTAGGTTTCAAACACCTTATATTTAAATAAGTACGGGATGTCTCCACCAAGAGACCTAAGATAACAGTCGGAGCCCGGGTAGGATCAAAGGTTCAGGGATTATCTCAATACTATCGGGCGGGCTCATCGCGATAATTACGGGCTTGAAGTAGTCTTCGCCACTTTGAGATGAAGGGAGAAGTTCATAAGACAGATATTCAAATCTGATTTATTGTTAACGTTTCAATGTTATAAAACAATATCTTAAATACTACTTACACATATTTACACATACATGATATTATTCCTGTGAGCTGTTGGTGTATCGCGTACCTTCAGCAGATAACGTTTAGAACAGCCACGAGAGCCGTGCTAGCAGTTGGTTAATGTTTAAATGAAATCTGAACAATAGACAATATTAATATTTCAAATCTAATCCAAATAGACTTATTTAACTTAGAGATTCTTTAAATGCAGATTTTTTTATTAAGTTCTATAGCAAAAATGCTCTCCGGTTTTTAGAACTCTACTTGTTACACCGTCTATATACAAAGAAGTTTGCAGTTTATTTTTGTTTGTTCGCGTCTATTAAAGAAATATCTATCCTGCCCATTTGCAACGTGAACACACTCTCCACAATAACAATGCTAGTTTTTTCAGGAATGTTTCCAAACCAAATATTGACCTTGAACCATAATAGAATACAAACAATTTTCTTCAGACTTCTCCATTACCAACCTAGTATGATGAAACATATAAAGCAATAACCAAAAATGTCTTTAAGATAAATAAACGGGTAATTCGTAAATCAGCGATATACAGAAACTGGTCTTTGAGGCTGAAAAACTGTAATATAAATATTTAATTATCATAAAAATATAAACACTGAAATTAAAGAGTTCGTTTTATCCCAAAAACATATCCTTGCGGTTATGTTTACACTCTGTGCGTAGTACCAACCCCGAGTTCCCCAGAACAAATTAGCACTAAGACAGATGCCTAATTTGTTATTAAAAAGGTTGATTAAAATTGTACAGCCAGACCCGTTTTAAGACCCTCAACAAAATATGCACTTATTTATTATATGCATGTATGCAGGCCTAATTACTATTGTAATCAAATTTATAAGTTTTCATGACTTAAACTGAGTTTCGTCAAATACAATCGACGTACGGTACGAATTAGTTTTAGAACGAAATTCTAAAACTAACTAGGTAAAAGCAATAGGTAGAAAAAAAAATGGCCTCGTCGCCGCTACGAGTTATACGCCAGATACATTACTAATAACATTACAATTAGAATAATATTTAGCTAATTAGCAATTTTGTGTTTCTAGCTGCACAATAATTTATAAAATGTGTTAAGCTTTAAATATATTTTTCACACTAAACCAACGAGATTTTGATTACTCTAAACTGAGTACATGTCGGATTGTTATTCCCTTCCTTTCGGGTTTTATAATTATTTAATAGTTTAAATTTGAATATCTAAGATATATACTATTAAAAATTGCCAATATACATATTACATACCTCATATTGATGAAATTTAAAAAAATTAAATTGAACCATTGTGTCCACGATAACAATTTATTACAGTTAAGTTATTTCCCTTATAAATATCTAATCTGCGGTCTGAGTGGCCTGGTTGGTTGCCGGACTTTTTATTGCTTTTACAAAATTTCACGAACGATAAATTGAAGCTAGACTTAGCGAGAAATGATAGTGGATTATTTTAAAACGATACAGGTGATTTAAAAATTATTCTAGTAAAAGTTTTTAACTGAAATATTGTGTTATAATGTATGTATTAACTTATAAACTATAACTTAAAGATTATAGTATATATATTTTAATTGTTATTTAACAATTTTAGAACCATTTAGAATAAATGACATATAGCAAACGATATTTAAGGAACGAACTAATCTTAGAGAAGTTATTTCAAAGTTCTTCAACCTAGATTAAAATAAATAAAACCTTTTTACGAATTTAGAAAACTTTTAAAAGTACATATAATTAGCAACATACCTATAAAATAACAAAAATTAAAACAAACATATTCTATATCTGTGCCTGTAAAATAGTTCAATATAAATTAATAATAATATACATAATTATAATGGAATAATTATGTATTTACAAAACATCAAAAAGGCCCTTCTAGCATTTCTTTATGTCTGTGAACGAGCGTCTAAGAAATTATTACTATTCATTAGTCACATAATGCCTGTTGTAACATCGATGCGACCTACCTGCACTTATGTAAGAAATATTGTACATATTGTTAGAAACGACTATTTTTATTTTATATAGTTTATTTACAAATAAATTCATAACTAACTTACTCTAAATTTTCTCGCTAAGAGAATGTAATTCTTTGACAAACAAAGTATATTTGAACCGAACCTTCTACGCATACACAATATCGTAGAACCGCTACAAACGCCTCGTACAGAATGTGTTACGGAAGCGCGTAATGCTACGGCGTAGACGGTCGTAGCCTGCGAGCGGTTTAAGTTATTGTTTAGTTATTATTTACCTGCAGGTTCTAGGAGCAATTAATATACAAAGTAAACTCTTTATAACGAATTTCAAGGGAACGAGCATTTTTTTCGTTATAGGGATGGAAGAGAAAAAATAACCAAATTTAACCAATTACGTTAACACGTTTTTCTTTTACTGGCCATCTTGACAGTTTCAAAGTTTGTGTACGACTGATGGTTCACGATAGGTGACAATGGTGCGTTTAGTAACTGAGGCCAAAATCTTCTACAGGCAAACTAACAATAATGGCACACGTGTTAATTAAAATAACAATAACAAAGGCGAGGCGAGGCGGCTGTATATGACCTCGGGTGTCTTTCTTAGAAAATTTCGGCACCTCAAAAGATTAGTTTTGTAAGCTGATTATAAAAACAATAACACTTAAGCTTGTTGTTGATGTCTAAATATGGAAATATTTCTTCGTAATATAGAATAGCGGTTGCGTTATAAAGGTTAAAAAATGTATGGGTTTTGTGTTAAACCAAGCAAATTTAAATAATTTTTATGTTATAGAGAAAGATAACTGAGATTAGAATATGAAAGACAAAGTTGTTTTATTTTGTGTCATACAGAGATAGAAAGTTCCAGTTTTGGCATCATGGGCGAAATTTATTTAAAATAATAATCTTTTTTGTAAAAATAACACGATCTAAAATTGCACATCGTACAAATTAATTTGTGTAATTTATTTTGTTTTGATTATAAACAATAATTAATGAAAAATGCTGATAGATATTGTATATACAACAAACAAATTAAGTTACTAATTAGGGCTATTAATTAAAGTATTTAAACAAACTATTGGAATAAATTTTATTGTGTTACATGAAAAATAAAGATGAGAAAGTTCAAGAAACCTACTTTTACTATATTGTTGAAAGACAAATTTCTTCGTGAAATTAGTAATTATTTATTTATGTAAAGAGACCATGAATGACCATTAAATTATATTTAATCATAATATTAACAATGTAAATGCTTCAACTATAGAAAACTCAAATTTATTTTTTGTATGTACAATAAAAATACTATTTGTAATCCCTTTACCATTGCTGATACTTATAATATTACCTTTACGTAAAATGATTAATTTTCGACAATGCGTTCTCTAGTCGCTCTCTTTTCTCTTCGAAAATATACATATGTATGTAGTCTTACTTAGTGCTAAGTCTCGAATATCACGTACCCATTCTTAAAACGCCGGCAACCTACTTATGATCCATCTGGCAATGTGTGTTTTTGGCATCACCTAACATCAGGTGAGCCTGTTGTTACATAAAAAGAAAAAATATTCCTAGAATCGGGTGTATTAAGTGAACGTACTTTTGGAGAATATCAAATCTGACGTTTACGAAACTTTGCAACAACTGCGTTCTGAAGGCGTGTTCTTGAACATGATTACTTTTACAAGTTACAAACATAAACTGCCATAGATAGATGCTATATAATATGCGGTATTTCGTCCTTCGTGCAGTGTTGCCTTAGTCGCTCCAACGTGCGACTCTCATCACTGAGGTCGTAGATTCGGTCCTCGGCTGTGCAACAATGGACTTTATTTCTATGTGCGAATTTTAAATTCGTTCGGATGATGAAGGGTCCTAATTGAGTACTAACCATTTCTCTAAAAAACTGCTTAAAAGCACAAGTTTGGAAAATCCACTTTTGTGGTCCGTAGGGCAAGGTAGCAAGCTCGAATCCACCATTCTTTAGAGTAGTAGCTTACCTTTGACGATTTTTTAAAACTTATATTATAGTATAAATATGTACCATTTTGTGCACGTATCGATTGACTAAATTTAGGTATCGTTCGGCTTACAGTTATTATAAAAATGAGCGTAGGTGTGACAAACCTCGTCTGTTAGAACTTGATCGTGAATATTTTTGCGAAAAATACAAACATCAAAGGTTTAAAGTCGTCAAAGTTGAAATCGTTTATTTGTAGAACATGCTCTACGGGATTCAAGGAAAATAACACGAGCCGATGCTTTTTTGCAATGTGCGTTTTTTAAATATATAGATCGACTTGGCAATTTATATATTAAACAAATTGTCAGAGAGGCAGGCAGGCAGGTATAGGCAGTAGTATAGTATGACTTTACTAAAATTTCTCATTGGTGTTAAGAAGAAGAAAATTAAGAATTATGAAAAATATATATTTAATTTATTTTTTCTTGTTGTTACAGCTAAACGACGAAACAAGGACGCGAAACCATCAAAAAACAACCATCCGATAAAGGAAGATTCTGTTGAATTCATTTTAGACTCCGATGAAGCTCAAAACAACAACACAAATCCTGAACCTTCACTAACCTTGCAAAATCGACGGCAACATCTTACGCAGATAACTTCCCATGATAATTCACCAGGTATAAGTGACTTACAGCAGCAAAGCCTACTGCAATCTCAGTCACAGCAATCACAACGGCTACAACAGCAACCTCAATCACGAGAGGAAAATCCACAAAACTCATTTCAAGATCAATCAATAAACAAACAACAACTTTTTGATCAAGAACAGTCAAAACCACAAGAACCACCTCAACAAAACCAGACAGAAACACAATTGCATCAGCCACAGCATTTACAAAAGCAAGAACTAGCTCGTCAAAAGCTCAAACAGCCCTTACAACGGCAACAACAAAATCCTGAACCGTTTAGAAGAACATCCGACTGGGACGAAATAAGAACACCAGAGGGACGTATTATCCCAACATTCCAGGGTGAACGAAGACCACTACAGCCTAAAGCAAAAGAGCCTCGACTGCTACCACATCCAGACGTCTATATATCTCCTTCACTACCAGAATATCATACATTGTCAGAAAGGCAGCTCGCAACAAGTAACTTAGTTTTATTTGAAACAATATCCAAAAGACAACCTTCTGCTCCTCAGCTTGAGCAAAGAACTGGAAGGCGACACTCTATAATTGAAACTCCAAGAGGTCCCCAAAGGGTTTCACAAATACAATACCAAAACATGGAGAGGCGAATGTCACAAATCTCTCAAAAATATCAACCACAAAGAGACCATAACCTTTCTCTTCCAAATACTCCACAAAGAGGTGTAAATGTACGAGAAAATAAAACTACACAAAATACGCCTCTTAGAATTCCTCAAAATGATCAACGTCGTCCTTCTCAAGAATATCGCTTAAACCAAGGACAAAATCTTGAACCACCTCAGAGAGAGATATGGCAACAACCCAGTACATCTCAATTTTCTGGACATTTGCAAGTTCAACCACGTAATTTTGCATCTTCATCACAGTGTATTCCTGGGCTTTCCCAAAATCAATCACAGAATTATTCAAGTCCAATACACGGCGTAGTTTCTCAAGCTCCAATTCAAAACTATTTGGCTGCTTCACAATGTGTTGTGGGGGCCTCACAATATTACGGTAATTCTTCACAAACTGTTACCGGTCCACCTCATGGCATATCGCACTATCATCATGCCAGTTCGACACAAGCTATCTCTGGGCCAACTCCAGGTCCATCACAATACCATGGAAGTTCAACACAATCCATTTCTGGGCCAACTCCAGGCCCATCACAATACTATAAAAGTTCTATGCAATCTATTTCTGGGCCAACTCCGGGCCCATCACAATATTATAAAAGTTCAACACAATCTATTTCTGGGCCAACTCCAGGCCCATCACAATATCATAAAAGTTCAACACAATCTATTTCTGGGCCAACTCCAGGCCCATCACAGTATCATGCTGATTCAGCTCAAAGTGTTGTAGGCGAAGCAAAGTATCGCGGTCCTTTGATTCAGAGCGGATCAGGATATGATCAAAGCCCTCTTCAATATAACCGAAAGCCACAGAGTGTTCCGGCTCCAACTCATGGGCAGAAATATCGCGCAAGCACATCACAAAGTGTCGCCGGCCTTAACCGAAGACAATCAGACTACCAAGGACATTCACCCTTAACTTTATCAGTTCCTAATCAAGGTCAAGCAATTACCCATATTGTATCAGGAACTACTCAAAGTCAGTCACACTACCACGCAAGTGCAAAAAAATGTGCTTCGGATTCATCTCAAAGCTCAAATGTCTCAGCTCAAGTCTCAGGTCAATGCCAAGAAAGTTTAATGAAAGGCAATTTAAAGTCATCTGACGTCTCAGTGAAACATATTGTTGGCCCTTCACTTGGAGTTACAGAAACATCACAGAACCAAGTACAAAATGTTACCCCGGATCGTAATACACCAGGGCCTTCACAAAATAATGATAATTCATCACAACGTGATACTAATTCTACACAAAGTATCACTCATAATAATTCAAGTTCTTCAAAGGGTGCCATACCCAAAACCTATCGGGGACAAAAGAAAGACGTCTCCAATAAAGGTATAACACAATCCACCGCTTCACTATCTATTAATGTTGCTGGTTCTTCAGAAAAAACAAAAGAGACTTCTCGAAATGCTGCTAGTTCATCAGAAAAAGCAAAGGAGACTTCTCAAAATGCTGCTAGTTCATCAGAAAAAACAAAAGAGACTTCTCAAAACGCTGCTAGTTCATCAGAAAAAGCAAAAGAGACTTCTCAAAACGCTGCTAGTTCATCAGAAAAAACAAAAGAGACTTCTCAAAACGCTGCTAGTTCATCAGAAAAAACAAAAGAGACTTCTCAAAACGCTGCTGGTCCATCAAATAAAGTTGTAGAAGCACCAACAAAAGTGGCAGGGCCTTCAAAGAGTGCATCCACCTCTGCAAAAGCTAAAGGGGCCCAAAACGCAACTACGACAGGTCCACAACCGCTTCCGTCATCATACTCACAACTTGTAGCCACGTTGGCAAAAAATAAAGAGTTACCAATGTGTCAACCATTTCCACCAGTAGAAGTCAATGACTCCCCGGTTGAAAGCCCAAAAGAAATGCCAAAATTGTCGGGACCATTTGCTGTTCTAGCAAATACTATTCCCCAAGCCGCTACAATTTTAACTAAGGTGAAAAATACTATACTTGGTACCAGCAATGAAAAAATGAACTCCCAACCACTGGAATACAATCCGATAATGCAGAAGTTCGCAGTGCAAGAGGAAGTGTGCAACGCTGGCCCGGGACAGATTTGGCGCGTACATGACGCAATCCGCAAAGAAGATGCTCTGGTAAGTTTATTTGATTAATATAATATTACCTCTAAGCTATTGGTCGTGGCTTCACTTTCTTGGATACTCGTATGAATAAAAACTTAGTTCTGTTTCAAATAGGTAAATTATACCCCCTTAAAAGTAATTGAGGCTAATAAACTAAAAGCTCTTACTAAATATTATTACGTTGTGATGAAAATACACCGATTTATGTTTTAAGAATAAGGGCTTGAGACTTGAGTGTGCAATAGTATTATTAACAATTGTCTATATCCTGTTGTTAGTGATTTATTTAAACAAAACTATTTTACATGTTAGGTTCTTTAAAACATTTTAACTAAGTTGAATAACGTAACAAGGTTGGAAATTATCGAGGTAAGAGCGCGTGTGCTCAGTAGCGTGCGGTGGTGGCTAGTGACGAGTCCGGCGCGCCGCGCGTACGCTGCCGCTCGGTCCCTCCCCTCGAGCCCGCCCGCTCCCCGCCGGGCTTCTTAGGGATGGGACGCTGTCCACAGACAATCGCCCTCATGCTAGGGATGAGCGCGTAGCTGTGCGCGTGAACACCTGTTAAATATACATTATTCCATTAACGTTAATAAATATTAAATATCTACGATAAATTGACAGCGCGAATGGAGTTGGTGGATCCTTGTAATTACAAATTTTTATACAGCTGCATTAAAAATAAAAATCTGTTAATAGATACATTTTTTTATGATCGATTCTATTAATTATTACGGTTACATACGAATACCATTATAATAATTAGAAAATATGGTTTTTGACGGTTGGTTAACGGGTTTTTCCATAAAAAAGGAAAAAAAAATTCAGCCTAATTTTTTTTTAAGAACGATAATAACACATTGTTTGAAATCTGTGAAGATTTATGAACATACGTTCTTATTACACATATTATATTTTCCAACGAAAAATCTGTAAAAAAGTCATGTAATATTGAAATGTACCTAAATTAAATAATAATTAATTAATTAATTACCTATAAATTTAACAAATTAAATAGGATTCTTGTAAATAATTCAACGAGCGCCCAGTGGACGAAGTTCGGCTATAATTATATATATTTTGCAAGTTTCTCGCTTCTGTTTAAATATATAGCTCAGATGTACATCTCTAATAAAGTAGATATATTATAAAATAATAATTAAAAGCCAAATACGCCAAGGCAGTGTTGTTTGAGCAGTCCAAGACTATCAAGTTTAAAAAGGGAAAGTTGTTTTCATTAAAGGTCCCATTTTTTATGATTAATTTAAAAATTGATCACTTCACAAGAGCCAGATAGAACTTATTCAAAGTTGCTATTCGCCTTAAACTTTGAGTTTAGAAAATTGTTTTCCAAAAGTTGTTACGTTCCGTTTTCTTAGATTATATTGACCTTCAAGAATTGATTGCTTAGACTTAGACCGAGAAAATATAACGAACATTAGGTACTCGAAACTCCCAGTTATTTAAATATAGCGCCATTATATCCTTTAAATATGTTTTGTTTAAAAAGTGCTTAAAGTGGAATATTATAATATGATTTAAATCTCGACTGTGCACTTATCGGTTTTTCTTTATATGTATATTGTTATACAGTGATTGCCTTATACCAAACCAAAATAGCAATAAAATGGGTAAGACTCAACAGGCTGATCGTTAACTTTTCTATTAAATAAACATAATAGAAGTTACATGTGCTGTCTGTAGCCAAGACTTTTACAGCCCACTTTATTTTGTTCTTTTTCCTCGTTCGGATTTCCTGTGGCTCCTACGTATTTTTTATTATAAGTCTCTTTGCTTGTAAAGCGGTTATAAATAAACCCTTTAATGGAACTAATCATCGAAAGAGTCGTTCCTTATCAGATTATAGCAATATAAATAGTACCATTTGCGTCGTATTCGTCTTTATAATCGTCTTACGAATCTGATTGCGGAGTTATATTAATGTCTTTAAATACTAATTATGTATTGACAAAAACACAACAATATGCAAAACATAGCCGCTTTTCAGTCAAATCATTTTTCTCTTTATTAAAAAAAAGGCTGGAGTGATTTTTTAATTACTTTGATTTTATGAACTTTTCATTGCCACCTTATAGCTACGTATATATACTAACTTTATAGTTTTTACGTCTTTAAAATTAGGGTTTCATTCATATAGATAGATCCTAAATTTTATAAATAACATACAATTCAAACGCATTACATATAATTAATCATAAAACTTTTTCTTACTTCTGTAATCGTGCTACTCGTGAGGGTCGTGATTATTAGTAATTTTAAAAGCATGTGTATAAAACATTGAATTAAGTGTATACAACGGGAAGAAAATAAAAAAAGGAGCACCCCGCACTGCACAAAGACAAAGACAAAAACCAAGCGTCTTGACGTCTTTGTTAAAATTCAAAACATCAAAATTGGTAAAAAAGAAGACGTTTGAGACTGGTGTTTTAACTTGTCAATGTCCGGGATTTGATATCAGTCGCAAATCATCACGCTTAGAAGCCTGCAATATATTCATTTTCTTACAGAGTTAATTGGCTACTGCGCTAAACCCACACTCAGCCAAATATGTCGCACTAAACTTAACGTCGCTGTGATGTGAACCTTGCTATTGTGATTTAATGTTATTAAATATTATTAAAATGTATTTCGAATAAGCAATTTCATTTTTGGACGCAATTAAGTTTCCGCTCAGTTCATGGTCTATTTTCATACAAGACTCGTACTGAGTCAAATAGAATCATTAAAACGATTCAGACAAACATCTTTCGAGCTATTTATACAGAGCAGTAGCTTGTCAGCAACAAGGAATTATATTCTTCATCATTTTCACTGCAAAGTTGCCTATTTAATTTATCAATATAATGAATTGCTTCCTTGTCGACTTCCCTAATAACGTAATGGAACGATGCTTTCAGGTTTTTATTAAGACTTTTTGCAACCAAGTGTCGACTATGAACAACATAATTTTCAGCGATTATATTTCATTTTCCTCGTTGCGCCATGACACCGCGTCATTGCAGCATTATTAAGACCAATACTTCGAATAAGAATCTCTTTCTCATGAAACTGCATTGTAATTAAATATGGTTCTCTATTTGTTTTCAAATTTGACAATACTTACTCTCAACAGCTGTTTTCTTCTTTTATGAATCGGACGTAAGCCAAGCGAAGTGCTTTGTTATTTACAAATGTAGTTGAAACGCATTCCATCGTATATTCTTTGCTCTGTATTATTATGCAATTGCATTTTTGTCATGATATCTCTTTGACTGCCCGCTTAATTAAATCCTCATCAATTGTGTGTGGTTTTCCCTCTAATAATGAAATAACCTTTTTCTTGTTTTGCAGACGATGCAAAAAGTTTAATATAGTTGGCTTTTTAAATGCTTATTTTCAAGACCTTAAAAATGAGATAAAATTATCCTTTTTATCAGCAAGTATTTATTCAACTGCTCTTGCTGCCTCGGCTTTATAGGTTTAATTGAAAATTTTTATCAAATTAAATTCTTTAGTTGCGAGGTGTTTCAGATATCCATATTTCAAATACTCAATGTATACAACAATGTTTGTAAGATACATTTTTCTTAGTTTCATACATTTTGTAATTCACAATTTCATTACATCAACTTTGCAACCGATTTATAGAGAGACAACAACGAAATTTCAACTTGCACTGAATTGTAGTATTAAAATTTAGTTTTACTTTAAAAATAAGATAAATATCTTAAACGGCTATTAAATTGAAAATACATCTATTTTTTATAATACTTATTACACCTAGTCGCGGCATACCTAATGGCGAGACCGCCATCATTCGTCTTTGAACCCGCTACTTAAAAGACCCAGCGGCCACTAGGGGGGCCACTGGTGGGAAACTACGATGTAATTAATAACATTATCGATTAAGATGCTTGCCTTTTATTATATGCTGTTTTATTTGGTCAATAGGGAAATAGGCATATGGGAGTAACATAAAGTAGTTTTTTTTTAAATTAATATATTTAATTAATCAAAGTATGTACCTACTACATACTATACACTTTTGCCATCTTATGGATAGTTTATTGATCTCTTTAATAAAAAAACGATTCTGACGGGAACCAATAAAAATTTAGAAGGATGTTGTACTACCTCATCAGAATTTCGAACAACATGGAAATCTGTTGAAGTAAGGTCCGGGGAGGACGGTGGATGTCTGTACATTCCAATTGAAGCTCCACTAATTTGGTAGCAGTCTATTGGGCAGTGTGTGGTCTAGCGTTGTCATGAAGCAGCAGTGGCCTAGATCGATTGACCAGCCTTGGTTATTCACCATGGAAAAGCTAGTCCATCATTAATAGCAGTTGTTGACAATAGACATCTGCCGTAATCAGTGGAAAGATTTAAGAAAGTTATAGTGAACGACCCCGGCAAACACCCCGGTCTCCGGCCGACAACGGAGCTTGTTCTCCAGGTCAAAATTTCTAGAACGAAAATGTTGGAACCAAACAGGCACTGTGTTTTCTTCTGCGATACCGCCGCCATACACATCATTAATCCTTTGAGACGTTTCTGTAGCACTGGTGCCACGGTGGAACTCGTACTCGTAAATAACGCGATATTTCATGTTTTCAATTTTATAAATAGAGTGACCCAAAGAAAAGAAATTAAAATGCGAATAAATAGCTGTAAAAAAGAGGAGATATTTGAGGTCAAAGTGGCCTGTACGACAAAACGCCAATTTTATATGACATTACTTATGAACGGATGAATGTCATGAGAAATTTTTATAAAATAAAAATAAGGAAGTTGAGCGGAACATCAGAAAACTTAACGGCATAGCTATAATATTCCGTCATTCCGTCAATCCGTCATTCCATCAATCTTTGACAGATTGACAGAATGCTGGCTCCAAATATGGCTAAACACAGATCATATAGCATGACAATAATAAACCAGTTTTGAATAATATTTATTTTAATTAATTATACCGTTGCAGCAGTGCATTGGTTGCCTAGTGGCTTCAGCGTGCGACTCTCATCCCTGAGGTCGTAACTTCAATCCACAGCCGTGACTTTCTATATGCGCATTCACTCAAACGGTGAAGGAAAACATCGTAGGGAAACCGGCTTGCCTTACACCCAAAAAGTCGACGGCGTGCGTCACGCACCGGAGGCTATCACCGACCGGCAAATGATCATAAAACAAATACAGAAATCTGAAGCTGAGACCTAAAGAGTACAACCTCTATCGCGCCAATGATTATTGATAAATATACCAAATCATTATTCATCGTTAATACATACATGACAACGTCAATCGACTCGGAAATGTACGAATAATTCTCATTTCCCTATCACAGTTAGTCGCAGTCAATAGCTATTTGAGTTCGTGCTTACTGAAATAGATTTTCATAAGGGGCATAAGCTATAAATAACATCAATACTAAAAGCTTTGATTAAATACCTCTTATCTGTTATAAAAGGTATTTCATAAACAATTTGTTTACGTTTCCAATTTTCTAAGAAAACTTTATTAGCCTTTAATGAATATATGCGTGGGTGTAAGTTTTGTATTAAAGGTATAACATTGAATATAAATAGTTCAAGTTCGTGAGACAAGGTCGCATCCGGTGTCGATAGATATGCAATTAACAGTACCTAAAACTTTGTTCCAGTAACATTGACGGGCCATATAAACTCTAAGAGATAACCGAAAACCAAAATATCAAAAGCAGTAAATTATCTGAACACTGTGGCTGTTATTTGACATTAACAGTCCGAGTTTATCAGGACTGCAAAGAACCTTTGAGTGAAATTGTGTCTATTCTGATCACAGCATAGCATTTCCTCTGGATTGAAAAAATTGGGTCTCAATAAAAACACATTTATTAATGAAAAAGTTCCCTATAATTTTTATGAAAAACAATATTTAATTATTAAAAAATAAAAAGAAGATTAGTAAACAAAGTATAAATCATTATCCCTACATTTCACTAAATTGCACAGAGATAGGAACTCTACGGTTTATGTTAGATCTATTACATATATAGGCAAAACCGTAATAGCTTAGAGCAGAACACTTCTCTTTCCTTAAGCAAAGCATACTTGGTTGATGAAAATTGGCAAATTTTCTTTTACGTTTCAAAAATATATAAGTGTATTTTTCTTCCAATTTTGAGTTAAACACATGAGTTTCACATGACAGCGTGTTTCCGGCACAAAAGGCCGCACTTTGCCTATCAGAAAACTGAGGGCAAGTTTTTTTTTTGGATTTTTGCTTTTCGATATCGCGTATATTCAGTGCTACGAATTTTGAGAGCAATCGAAATTGTATCGCTATTGGAAGTTAGAACATACCAGAAATTCTATATAAAGTTTGACAATTACACGTCATAATATACTTTGCTTACTTTGCACTATAATTATATATAAACCAAATTAAAACGTTTCTATTTTTATGAAGAAGTTCTCCATATGGATCAAGTGTTTAATGAAGCATTTTTCTTACAGTGGTTCAGTTTAGTTACTACGACTGCTAATTAAATGACGTCGCTCATTAAGCATAAAGATGTTCGATTCAATTGAATTAATTATAAATTAATCAAACGATTGTTGATGCGAGAAGTCAATTTGGTAATGGGTAGATTGATCCAATACATTATACTCGTACAAACGTAATACATTGATAATTGGATTATAAGTTATTATATGTAGGGAAATTTCTCTTGGATGTTCTTTAGAATAAATATCGAACACAAAAGATACGTTGGACGCGCGTTTGAGGACGAATACTCATAATAATATTCTTGAAACTACATAAAACCTCTTTAACGAAAGTTATGTTATTTATTTTTTCTTCTGTGATTATTTGCATCAGCGGATACGTTCTGTGGTACTGTCATGTGGAGTGGCTTCTCATTGGAAGCATCTACTCATCTTCTGCCTTGCTTCTAGCTCTTGAATATGGTGACGTTTTAGTCGTCTCACATACTGTTCTATGGTGAGTTGGCGAGCAAGTTCGTTCGGGTGCCAGATTAACCGCTCTTTGTATTTAGCTGCCAATCTCCGGATTTCTTCTTTGATTGTTCTCATTTCAAGGTGTTCTTGAACTTCGTCGTTGATTATGTACTTTTGCAATTGCTCTTAAGATCTTGTTCTGTTCTCGCTGGAGTATATTTATGTTGGTATCACTTGCTGCCCCACAGTTGGGAGGTCAGATGTCTAAATGGGCTTTAGAATGTTTTTATATAAAGTCTTTCGGGATTCAACTATGAGGTTCGGCGTGTGACTCTAACATAAGTATCATACAGAGGGTTCAAAATTACATCTTGAAACAAATATCCAACTGTCCGTGGTTTATAAAAACATCGGAGATTCATGAGCACCTCAAAATCAGGAGTGTCAAAGAGGAGATCAGGATCTGGAGTATGAAATACAGAAAAAGGCTAGAAATGCATCCTAATAAGCTTGCCACGCAACTAACCATACCAGACGTAATAAATAGGCTTAAAAGGCGACAAATCCTAAGTCTTGATAGACAAGGTTGACAGAGAGCAGCAGTCCCGATGGAGATTTTGCTCTGTACGCCTAACAGCTCTCAACACATCTGCTCATAGTCTAGCTGACTGATTGCAAGATAAAGACTTATAAAAAAAAGTCTCCAGTTTCTTCCTAGCATGCAGTATAGGCTGTTGTTCTTTAGCTGTAGCCCCTGCTTTTTTTACATTTGATGTGGTGGACGAAATGTATGTAACCTAACGTTAGTTAATAATAAAATTTGTAAGCGAAATGTGACAATCATCTTACACTTGTAGCCAATAATTTGTAAAAGGTCAGTTTTGGTAGTGAAAAATGAGCCCTTTAGTATTTCATAGATTCATAAATTGTAATATAACATTCTCGTTTCCGAAAATATCGACAACATTTATATTCTTTATTGGTAACAGATGTGTCACTTAGTTTCAAGAACCCATAAATAATAAGATATTTGTTAGTCCAGCGTCGCGATCTCCCCCTTTGTTTCCCCCTCCCCATTTTTTTCCTCCCTCCCCGCCCCTAATTTTATCTTATAAGTTCTTTTCGAAACGATTAAAGACAGTTGACACTTAGCTTCAAACAAAGTTTTAAATTTTTTTGAACATATAGCCAACAACCGCCACCGAACATCACTCGAATAAAAACAAATTTATTACATTACTTACAAAACGGTGTTCAGGTTCTTGTTTGATGTGGTTTGTTTTAATTGATTGTTATGCTGGAATTGTAAAGAAGACGACAAAAGTGTCTAACAATCATACTTCATAGATAACATTAAAATGTAAAACAAATGAAAAGACGCTTCAGGTTCCACTACGGATTTTGATCAAAGTCAAATACAACCAGAATTGCATGGGCATTGAAGCTTATGATATCTAGGTTTAAAGAAAACTGGTCTGATATCAGATCAGTATCATTGGTAGTAGTTGCCTCATGCCTTTTTATTATTAGTATACTCGTATAACTGTGGGAGCAATCGAATTTCACTCACATCATATATCTTTACATTGGTAAATTAATAAATGAAAATCAATATCAACCTCAATAACAACTTAAAAATGCAGTTTTGTTTTATTTTAACTATTGTTTGAGCTCACTTTTATATCAGAAAGACATTCCGTGTTCTCCAAGCGGCCAAGAGGCTTACATGCTCCTCCGTCCACTTATATATTTTATCCTTCTCATGCACTTTTAGAAGCAACCAGCTCTTACTTTAATAAGTTCTTGAGTACTCGTCTTGTGTACATTCGTGACCCACATCTTTATACAACGCAAAGGAATCAAGCCGCCAGAAGAGGGATTGATCGTCGACGATTCTAACCGCACTTCGTTGAATATGGTCAAGTGGAAGGAGCTGGTACTGGGGTGCTCCCGCTCAGAGATGAGAACAGTACTCCATGTGGGGTCGAATTTGCGCTTAATATACAACTGTATGGCACTTCACTCCGGGCCACCGCTTGCAACTGCATGCTGTCTTGCCTTGCTGACCACACCAAGCTTTTTGAAGGCTTTAGCCTTTGCCTCCAAATGGTGTCTTCACATGTGTCTTCTAGGTATAAATTGGCTAGATTTAGTCTACCCCAGTACGTGACTCCACGCAGCAGAGTTTCGACATCAGACACAAGTTTGTACCGGTATACAGCGACAGCTGGGCATAGCAAGGAATGCTGCTAAGTTGCAACATAACCTTTCTATGCAGAAGAAACAGGGTCAGGGATAAGACACGACCTTGTATGTGTAATATGTTTCAATCGGTCAGAAAGCTGGAGGCCCAGTCGCATAATATCTCGGGAAACTCATAGGCTGGAAGCTTCGAGAGAAGTCGCTGATTGAAGGCTTTCCCCCAAGGGTTGGACGCAAAGAAAGACCGCATCCCGTCCCAATCGACTGACCTATAGTGCGAAATACGGTGTCAGCCCGCAAAGCGGGGAATTCGAAGGCGTGTAGTAGGCACTGTACTCCGGACCACGCAATGATCCAACGAACCCAGAAGAGAGTCTCCGGAGTCTTACACTTCACTTCCTGTCTTAGCAAGATGATGAGCTGTGGTTAAAGTTCAGTTATATATCTTATATGTAAAAATGTTATTGCTAGTCGTTAATTATTTAAATTGAAATAATAATTATATATTTTGTTTTAAGGATGTGCCAATCCTGTGTTGCTTTTTGCGACACACTGGTTTCTTTATGACGATTTCTTAATACTCGTACATACAAAGCATTCAGGACATACAAAGCCCCTATCCAAGCTATCATTACCCACTCGTAAACGTAAAACGTGAAGTAGAATAACTTTATGAAATACATATATCAGTTATTTCTTTACGAGTGCCGCTTACAAACCTTGCCTTGTACACAGTTGGTATTAAACAGCCATGACCACAGTGTCACAAAAGCAGACATAAGACCGACTTAACGCTTTTATCCCAAGCATGAAAGTTTTTAGAGAGAAAAAGGAATAAAATATATTATTAAAGCAACATTTACAAAAAACAGAAAATCTCAGTTACTTCTACAAAAACAGGCTTAACTCATCTTAGGCCTTGCCCCAATGACTAGTTGCCTTCCAGGAAACTAAAGTAAAGAGTTTTTAGTCTGTTATTAATATTTTTTTTTGTATTACTTTAGATTAAGGTACTATATATATATATTTTTTTTAATATTACATTTGGTTCTGCACTTCTCGCACGCATCATGTTTCTTTTTTTTTAGTTTTTCTCTTTAACTAGGGTTGCCTGGAAGAGATCGCTTATTAGCGATAAGGCCGCCCGTTGCATCCCTTATAATTTTTATGTATTGTGTTTCTTTTTTTGCAACGATGTGTAAATAAATAAATAAAGACACAAAAAGAATATGGAAAACTTCAAAAAGGGTGAAAGAAAGTGAACGCAAATTAAATGTAACATTCAATACATGTGTTGCGTAGTTGCTGTCAATAAAAAGCTGATTTTCAGTAATAGCAATCAACAAACATAAACAATTGAATGGCAGCAAAGTTGTTAACAAACATAACCAAATTACAAATATACGAAATATTTTCCCAACCCAACCAACCGGCATTACAAAAGGTAATATTTGCATTTTATCTTGAAAAACGGTATTAATCACCGCGAACTTCAAAAACATCGTAGTTAGTGGTGACATAATGCGATCCACAATAGATAATTCGCAATATGTATAATTGGAATACGAAACCGAAACAAATATTTAAATTTCTAATATGTTAGCGATGCATCACGATATCGCTTGTAATCGTCAGCTAATGATTGCATTATTAATTTGGGAAATGGCTTGTTTGTATTGAGTTTTGAAAGATTATTGTTTTTTTATTAGTATTTATTTTTGTCAAAGTGATTAAGAGCACATTGCGTTTACATTGCACTACAAAATAAGCACAAATTAAATTTTAACCCCTTTAGATTTACTTTCTACAAAATATCGGCTATGTGTGAATAGTTAGCAGTGAGCAGTGTTAGCCTAGTGGCTAGTCCCTAGCCTTTAGATCATGCGTTGAAACCCCGGTTTTGCACCTGGAGATACCACATGGTGCGTTAACTTCATCTGCCAGGCGGTCTTTAGTTTTCCTGAGCTCTCTGAAGCTTTCGGGTTCATCGGGTCTCGTCTATGTGCGCTATTTACCCCTGCCTCCTCCATTTTAAAGTCAAATCTTCAAACTCACACTCAAACTCAACAAACCTTTATTCATATAGCTAATGTACACTTATGAACGTCAACAGAAAAGATGTTAAATTGATTCTAAATTTACATTTATCAGTACGCAAGTCAAGGGCGTAGATCAGGCAAGAAGAACTGGCAAGAAACTCTTTTTAATTGCCAAGTTTTGAGTCATACCAATTGTTTGTAAGGCATACAAGCCATTATATAAATAATCGTGAAATTCACTTGCCTATAAAGAAAGTTGATCAAACAACAAATAAGCATTAGTTGTAATACCAATAAAATAATTTCTTTTAGCAATATTTTCGAAGGTAAAATAAAATCATCAAAAGTTTTCCTATCAGATTTCAAGGAGCTATTAATAAGCAAACCAATTAGGGACAACTTTCTTGATTGAAGAGTGATGCGATATTTGTACATGTTGTATTGAGTTGTAGTTTGTTCATTTGTTCATTTGTAATGCAAATGTATTTTTTAAAACCGAATACGACCACGTCGTAAATAACTCCATAACTTAACTAACTTAAATCGTAACTTAACATAAATTAAACCCATGTCTCTAGTTCTATTCTTGGAATAATTTGTTTGGGTTACTTCCGAGTATAATTACACGATCAGAGAAATACGAACACGACTCGTTTCGAATAACATATCCCTTGCGCATAAACCAAATTTAAACAATATACTGACATGGTTCAACATACGACATAAAAATGCAACCAGCAAGTCTTGTCTCAAGATGAAAGTCTTTCTATTACTCTATTGTAATATAAAGTGATTGAATTCCCATGATTATTATTTTGTTTATTAAATAACAATAATTTCTTAATTCTATTTTTGACGTGATAACGTCTTTAAAATCGTTTTAGTCGGGTGACATCTTCAGAAACTTGTGTCACACCAAAACCTCACGAGCGCGATCGCAGGTATAACGAGAGAGAGACGGACCGATCTCCCGTCTCATCTCGAGCGCTGCCAGTCATTCCGTGAATGTATGAAGAAAAATGTATATATCATAGTCGAATAAGTAAACTTGTCATTTTACACCCGAAATTTATCATCAAAAGTGTGAATAAAACGATAGATGTAATTTAAAATTTGAAAAAATTGTTATCTTTATTAATTCCTTACTTCCCAAAAACTTATATCACCAATAAGACGTTATCACGTAAACATCTCGATCGTAAACCTACTTTACAAACAACCAATATTTTTTTTTAAATATAATAATACCTTTTCTACTCCCCATTGCGTCTAGGGACTTGTTCTATATCTAAGCTTCACATCACACGTCCCGCGAAATACGCCCCAGCTACATCTGTAATATTTTTGTTTACAATATTCATGGGCGATCCGGGACGCAATTCCTCGCGAGACCCGTTCTTGGGGTTTTGTTTGCCGCCTTAATATATTTAACAATTTTATCGCAGAACCGTTCCAGGCACGATCTGTGCTTTATTAACATGTCCTGTAGGCCGTTACGGTCTACAGTCATCTGCATTTGTTGCTCCAGGTCGTGCCTGGACGATGCAAATATAGGGCAATGTAGGAGCACATGTTCAACTGTTTGATCTTCATTACTACAGGCACATGTTGGGCTTGTCCTCCTTAATTCTATTGACTGGTGTTGCATTATCTGGTCATGAAGATCCTTTTAGTCGCTGCAAAATCAATACATTTAAATTAATCAACTGTATCCTATTTAATATTTTTAATATGAATATTCTTCTCATTGAAGGTCTGTAGCCAAGGAGACACTATATTAAAAAGTATCTGTCCCTAATAATTTATAGAAAATGATCTAGCCGACGACATAATATCTATCTTATTAGGGGACACCCCGTCGTTTTATTTATAAACATTATCGTATATTGCATTAAGCAGGATTTCTCGTGCTTGTGAATAAGCGGTTTTGTAATCAGGGCGTGACGCTTAGAATTCGATTTCCGGTCAAAGCGCAAATTATAATTAATATAATAATGTATTTCCGGCCTTTGGTTAGGACTCGACGGACAGGTCAATTCTCTTACAGGGATATTATTATACTATTGTGAAATGTATGTTAAAAATACATAAAGTTGTAATTGAAGTGTAATATTAAAATAACACAAATCTCATTAAAGACTTTATTTTATACTTAAGTAACAGATACATACTCAATGCTAACGCAACAGGGACAGAAAGAAATCCAATACAGTTTTAAAAAAATATAATTATTGCTACCCAGCAACAGGAATTTCGAGCTTGAGCTTGCAACTCTCATCCCTTCGATCACCGTCTATGCACCGGTGGTCTTTTCTTTTTATGTACCCATTCAAGACTCGCTCGTTCGGTGAAGCAAATCATGGTGAGACTAGTATGGCTCCCAAACTCGACGATGTGTATGTCCAAAGGCTGATCACCTATTTGCCTTAGAAAAAGAAGCCATGAAACAGAAAACAAATTATGAGATAAAGATAAATCCGGTTTTTTAGAGTATTGGCTTAGCACTAACTTCATAATATTATTAGCCTCACTCGCATTGTTTGATAAATCACATCAGTTGAGCCTCTTTGCGACTTCAATAAATTGCGTTTAACAATAGTTAGCCAGTTATAAAAATAAAGTAATGTTAAAAATACGTAACAATTTTATTTACTCTTATTAAATGCAACATTACCACGTAGAATTAGTTGAAGTCTCCATTGTTATAGTGAAACTTAATTTAAACTCGAATCATCGCCTAATCCGCTACATATCTAAACTCGACTTTGGTTTCTGTTTTTCAAACTTAAAAAAAAATTAACACCATACCCAAACATAGCTCCATCGTGTATCCTGATTATTGGATCCTGATAAATTGCTAGTTTTCAACATTTTTAAGAAATTATGTACCGTAGTGGGAAGCTATTGAATATGTTTACTATCCAGGTTGGGATCAATAACACAGGTACACACACAGTAGGTACCATACACATGCACCAACATTGGTAATATGCAAGAATTAGCATTAGCCTTCCAAAAATAGCATGACTGAAATAAGTACATCGTTATAGCTTTCGTCGGGGTTGCTGTCACTATCACTATTGGGATTACAGAATACCTACGCAATAGTTAGAAAATCAGGAAATTAAAGGATCTAGGCTCGTCTTTTGGGAGTCTGATAATTAGCATTTTCTTTGAAATATATTTTTTAAAATACTTAGTATACGTTGTACATTTAAATTTACTTGAAGAAATGATGCTTTGGAGCTTTTGTTAATTCGTCTTAAATCACACGTTGTTAGGTATCTCGTAAAAAGTAGACTCGCATCCATTTCTTAAAATTACTATCACTTATTGTTAATATTTTACGAAATTGTAGAATGAACAATGAGTTACGGACTCATCGGAAGAAAATATTTACTGCACATCAACAAGTTGTTGTAAGTGTGTACAATATTCTAAGATTTAAATTTTAGTGCATTTATAATAAAATGATTGAGCAGAGTAGTGTTGGCCTAGTGGCTTCAGCGTGCGACCTCGTAGGTTCGATCCCCGACTGTGCACCAATGGATTTTCTGTCTATGTGCGCCTTTAACATTCGCTCAAACGGTGAAAGACAACATCGTGAGGAAACCGACATGTCTTAGACATAAAAGTCGACGGCGTGTGTCTGGCTGATGAGGCTGATCACCTACTTGCCTATTAGATTGAAAAATGATCATGAAACAGAAGTCTGAGGCCCAGATCTAAAGAGTTGTGGCGCCAATGATTTTTTTTTAATAACTAAATGATACCGAGAGGGAAGAAAGTAATTTTCAAGTTTGTCAGACGACAATAATTGTAAAATGTAAACTGAATCTGAAACAACTTAAACATCAAACTAATTATAACTTATGGGTAAAGGTTAGTGGGCGATCTTAGATCAACAAAACCTTGTACTATTTAGCATCATTTAAATAATAATAATAAGTATAAAAATAATAGTTGAAGAGTGTTAATTATTTTTGCATTTCTTGCTTACCTTATCTATTTTTTTCTCACATTGGTCGCCTGGAAGATATCGCTCGAAAGCGATAAGGTTACCCTCCTTTTAATTTAATTATGTCAATTGTATTATATTTTTGTATGCAACGAAGTGTTAAAAATAAATATATAAACCATATCCCTTTATTATTTACTTTTTCAATAGCAACCATTTCGTTGATATGGTCTTCTGGCTGAATGTGGCTTTAGAAACATTGTAAAAAACTTTTAGAAGCATTGTAATATCATGATAATATCTCAAATTATATTTCTTTCTAGTATGATAATGTTGCGTAAGTATATAAAATTAGTAAAACGGGCACAGAATTAAGTCCGTCTACTGTCCAGCCATCCAACACGAGATTGAAAAGCATATCAACGAATTTAGAATTATATCATCTTAAATTGTTTCTAACTCACTGGGATTTTTTTTCTATGTATTAGGAAAAACAGTTTGTTTAGATTAATTTAAATATAGTACATCAAGAGAATTAAATAACATTACTTGAAAGCGTAATTTGACGAATATGTAAGAAGAAATTCAGATGTAAATTTACCTACAGAGTGTCAATTTGCCCAAATAAGCTTTTGTACAAACGCGGTGTTGGCATTATGTGCTTATAAGAGATGTAAATTATAGATATATACTTTGTCTGTACGAAAGTGTCAACGCTGGAATGAGTGAGTACTTCACATTATCGTACTTAGAAAGGCGCCAAAGATCATATTATATCCATTTCTTTGATTAATTAGGAAATGGATTGTATAAAATATGTCATAAATAATCCAGAAATTAATTCATATGTATGAAGTATTTCCGAACCAATTTGACTTAGGGTCCTTCAAGAACAGAACGTACCAATTCTTAAAAGGCCATCAACGCCCTCGCAAGCCTTCTGGCAATGTGACTGTCCATGGGCGGTATCGCTTAACATCAGGTGAGCGTCCTGCCCATTTGCCTCCTATTACATTAAAAAATCAAACAAATGTTAATTAATATAACTAGTTTTATTGTCCTCAGTTACTAAGGCTACAAATTAATTCAACGAACTTCAACTAACTGTGAACATTCACCATGCACTCATTGCCAAGTTATAATTTCAAAACTATCCCGATATTTCCAAATTTTCATGGTCAGATGCTGCTAATCCGTTTAAAATAGATCTTCAACTATTAGTTTTTTTCCTGCAAGCGGATAAATAATCCGCCGTCCAAAATATAGCTTTGATAAAAAATCGATGTACAGCGAATGTAAGTTACTTCAATTTAGTATACGGTTTTTTGTGGGATAAGGGTATTATATCGAATGGGTGGAAAATTTCATGAAAATGTATTCAAATAAGTAACTAAATTAATAGCTTCATCAATGAAACAATTTATTATTCAAAACATATTCAGTCAACGACCAATCAATTCTCGGATCCGGATCCTATTGTGTGTAATTAATATTTCAGGATTGTTGAGACTGTTTAGTTCTGTACGAGCAAAGACTTAATTAATTGAACGATTTTGCTGCGGAATACGAAAACTAATTGCAATTTTACTAATAATAAAAATCAGGTACGCTTTATGCGACTTTTAAATCTTAATATATATATAAATTACGCGTCAAGTTATTTGTCCGCTATGGATTCCTAAACTACAGAACCAATTTCAATCGAATTTGCACACCGTGTGCAGTTTGATCTAACTTAAAAGATAGCTTACATCTTAATTTATACCCGACATATTATTTTATTGCAAAATATGTGTTTATTATTTGATAGTCACAATTCTAACATGGCGCTGTGTACCACCAAAAAAACATGGTGGTCTCCTACCGTTTCGCTTGTATAGTTTACTACTTTGTAATATAACAAAAACCTTAAGGCCCTATAACAGCACGAATTGCTGTGTCAGTGTCTCGGGGTGGACTGCGGTGCGCAGTTGAGAGCTGGAGCACAGAGGCGCGCCGGCCCGTAATAACAATTAGTTATGTAAAACAATAAATTAATGTAATAAATTTTATCATTTTCTTTCTGAAAAGAATTACTTGGCTTGCGATAAAATATATCGTGTAAATTTCAAAATCATGTTTTATATACATTTTCGTCATAAAATGAATTCAAAGTGTTAAAAATTGGCTATGTTTGGATTTTTTTCTATCGAGCGAAGGTATTTAAATCGTGTATCGATCTTTCAATATGTATACATAAACTACTCAACTCCACATAACCCATAAAAAATGTATGGAACCTTTTCTTTGAAATTTTCATTTCTCCCGGTGATACCCTGTCACATTTCATTCCCGCAAATGGATAACAATAAATCCTTCCATATCTCTCCTATCTATATCACTCCAATACTTGGAATCTTTAGACGCTCGACTTGCCAGATTTTTTTTTTTTAATGAACCAAAGAAACGTGATACAGACATGAAAATACATTGATACGGGATAAGTATCAAAGCTTCTTACTAAAATATTAAAATCATAATACGTTCAAAGTGATGACTACGAAAAATTCTCATATTTTTTCACATATATTAAAGAGTTTTTCCAAATAACACCGATAAAGTGTAGTCGTTAATCTTTATTTGTAACCCACTCCAACACCATTGGATGGTAATCATCGTGTAATTTTATGTGTTCGCTCGTTCATTCAAGCATAGCTCCTTGCTCGGAGGACGAATCTGGATGATCCAGGAGTCAAATAAGTCCAATTTTTAGTGAAGAGGGCCCACTTTTCTTCCTATAAACGCAAAGACTTCTTTAATATACTGTGATGGGAAACATTGTAAGGAAACCGGCATGTCTTAAAACCCCGAAAACTTCTAGTTGTGTCATCCACGAAATGATCTACTTATCTATAAAAATAAGAAATAGGGATGAGTATAGGGTTGTAGCGCCAGAGAGTGATGGAAATGAGTTCAAAATTCAATTCAAAAATCATTTATTCACGTAGGTAACACAATGTACACTTGTGATTCGTCATTAAAGATATAAATATTAATGCTTCTAATTTTACATTTACTGCCAGTTCTCAAATCAAGGGCGTAGAACGGAAGAGAAGAACTGGCAATAAACTCTCCGCCACTCTTTTTAATCGCCATGTTTTTTTTTTTTTTTTTTTTTTTACACAACGGTTGTAAGGAGCTGCAACCATTACACCATGTTCCACATGACATTTTAAGTAATTAATAATAAGAACATAAATAAAAACAAAGACTTGTCCCCTGTCAGCAGGAGGCATGGTGAAATAGGAGCACGCACTTACATTCTCGTGGGAACAACACGCAAACACATTATTAAACATACAAAGACAACATCAGAAAATAAATTAGGAAAACAACAAAAATAATAGACACTTTAGAATATTCTCAATAATAAACATGGAATTGGGCGGGTCATATTGCACGCATGGACATGGAAAAACGGACCTGGCAATGACCAATAAATAAAAGATTAAGATGTAGACTAAAGGAACAAAGGATTAATGAAATAACAAGAAAAGCTGGTGAAAACTGGATCACCAAATCAAAAGACAGACAGTTGTGAAGCAAAATGCAGGAGGGCTTTACCCGTCCATAATGATTTATAAAAATGGATTTCGATTTTAATTCTTTTTAATTTATTTATCATTTAAAATTTATATACATTGAAATTATTAATTATGATTAGAATTTAAATTTAAGGATTATAAACAGTAATATTTTATTTTTTAATGCATGCACATATTATGTTATAATCTTAATATATATAAATCTCGTGTCACAATGTTTGTCCTCAATGGACTCCTAAACTACCGAACCGATATCAATCAAATTTGCACACCGTATGTAGTTTGATCCAACTTAAAAGATAGGGTAGTTTAAATCTCAAATTATAGTCGCAATTTTAATTTATTGCAAAATATTTGTTTATTATTTATTCTAACAGATGGCGCTGTGTTGAAAGTACCAACGTTTCAAATAAGCTACAATTTAATGGCATAACCACCAAAAAAGCATGGTGGTCCCCATGACTGGTGTTCTCCTACCGTTTCCCTTGAATAGATTACTACTATGTTGTATGTATAACAAAAACCTTAGCCACAGCAACGCTTGGCCGAGTCTGCTAGTTAATCATATGATATACTTGTTTAATATATTATTCAATATGGAAATAAAGAGGCTATAATAATAATAGGGTTGTAGCGCCACTGGATTATTTTTTTGGTTCCATAGACAAGATTTTGTAAAACAGTTTCCAAAAAAATATGTAATACGACTACAATCGTAAACCTGCCATTTTAAAATCTGGCTTGTTGAACATTCCGAATCAAAAGGGATGAATACAAACTTGACACCAACATCCACAACTAAACTAATTGGACCTTTATATCTCGTACATAAATTAATAAAACATTGTTTTATACATTTAAAAAGGTATTTAATCAACACAATTCTATATAATTTGATAACATTTTTCGACGCTTTGAGATTCAAAAATTTTATCACTGCCGCAGAAATGTCTGGCATTCCACAATTGTATAGCCATATTACGGTCTGGCTCGCATAGGCAGATAAGAGGTCGTCATGATACATACGACCTTAATGCCATGGTTTAAGACTCAAAATCATATGGGGATATGAAATAAACATAAATGAATTATAGAACTAATATTTGCAACGAGTGGGATTTCACACCTTGGAAGCATAATAGAGTTGATTGAAATTGTCGGTATCATCAAGGGACGTTTTATTGTTTTATCTATATGTAAATATAATAGTTAATCAACATATACTCTAAACCAGTTTCCCGACGTGGGGCCCACTCTCCACAGGGGGGAAATTCGATTGTTAAGGGGAGCTATTCGAAAATTTATTGAAATTATTTGGAATTTTTATTATATGTTTTGAAAATTTACTTACTGTGCTTCTTTAAAAATTTCCTATTAATTTCTTCCTAAAACATTCATCATCTTAGTTTATTATAGAACGTCTTAGGTGCGGGGCACAAAAAAGCTTGGGAATCACTGCTCTAAACCAATGGAATTAAATACTGAAATTTCAAAACCCAATGTACTTGTGATGTAAGCTTTTTAGCAAGATTTGTCTGAACTCGGCATTGTTGTTGAAGATTTATTTACATAATACGAAATACCTATAAATGTTATGTTTAGGTTTGAATAAACGATAAATATATTTAATTAAAGTTATATATAATGATCCTCACTTGATTCCCCGGTCGCATCTTACGTCCTTTTGTGGTATGAGACTTGAGAGTGAGATAGAGTCAACTAAGTAAATGGTTAGTCTTAATTGGGGTTAGCCGGCGCGATGAAATTGAACCACCATGCCCCCTAAGCATTTCAAAGCTTTGTTGTCTCACCTGAGACCCTATTAAATGCTATATGCAAATAACCAAACAAATGAGCCACATAGACTATATAGCTAAATTAATCTAGTGTCCAAGCTATTAAAGAATTTAAAGACAGTTGTGTTCACAACACCCAGTGTTCGGTAATGCATAGAGGATTTTGCAGTTTACTTTTTATTCATCATTATATACCTACTTAAAATAGGCGCTTATAATTAATTGTCTTTCTTACATTACCTATTCTTAAATCAAGGGCATAATATATCAGACGTAAGCAGATGCAACCATTACATATACCATTTCACCGATGTCCAGATTGAGCATTATATTAAACGAGCTGGATCTGGACATCCATAGTTGCTCACCTCAGACTTTGAGAGCGATTTTCGTTTAATGCAATAATTTAATTAGTAATTAATTAAGCAAAACAATAATATTTAAATTATATTATTGTTTTGCTTAATTAATTTTATTACTTCTTGTATGCTATGTTTGCCTGTAAGTGCTTGACACATTAAATTTTTTTTTTATCAATGTATCAGTGTGCCAAGCATTGGCAAGCTTTTATAAATAAATAAAATAAAATTACATGTGTCTCCTCGCAGCATATAATAATGATTTGATGAGCAGTCATTAATTCGGATAATTTTACATTGAAACCTGTTTCTATTTCGAACTTCTTTTAGGTATCTTATGTGCCTTTTTTTGGCAATGGCCACCTAGAAATCCTTGTGGGATTTCTCCTTCCTCTCTGCACTATGCCATTCTCTACCATGTACCACCTGTTGTTTCTTTAATTTGGTCTATCCCAATTATAAGCTGTCTCCTTTTTTCGTTTGCTGTAACTTGAGCACCAGTTTAGTACTCTTGCCTTGTGCGTCGCCCATTTCCAATTTGTTTTATAAATTTTATTGTAACATCGGTTACCTTAGTTGTTTTTCTTCAAGGTGTATTCTTTATTTTGTCTATTATTTTCTTTCCTAACATACATCGTTCCATCGATCTTTGACACACCTGTAGCTTTGTATGCTGAGCTTTAGTTGGCGCACACGTTTGAGATCCATACGTTAGTACAGGTAGCATACAAGTATTTAAGAGCTTTCTTTTAATTACCTTGCTTTTTCTTATTTTTTATGACTTCTTCCATGTGCATAATGAAGCTTAAAAATAAAATCTGTAAACATATATTGAATTGAATTACCAAGTATGAAGAAATAGCACATCGCAATCACATTATAGTAAGAATGATTAAAGTGGGCGGCGCATGGCGGCTTACCCAAGATTTAAATGCATACCAGGGGATTCTAAGCCGTAATTAGTCTAACCTAACAATATCTTTATCTTTAGACCAGATACTTTATTAGATTTTTGTAAAACTCTTTGGTCGGGTACAAATGTATATAAATCAGTGGCGCTACAATCTCTTTAGGTCTGGGCGTCAGATTTCTGAATCTGTTTCATGATCATTTTTCAAACTAATAGGAAAGTAGATGAACAGACTCCTGTGCCTGACACACGCTGTCTGCTTTTTGGGTCTACGACATGTCGGTTTCCTCACGACGTGTTCCTTCACCGTTCGAACGAATGTTAAATGCGCACATAGAAAGTCCATTGGTGCACAGCCAGGGATCGAACTTACGGCCTCAGGAATGAGAGTTGCACGCTTAAGCTAGGCCAACACTGCTCAACAAATGTATAATCCGGAAATCAAACCACAGACAGTAGGTGTGCAAAAATTTACACTATGTGTTTGTATCTTTGGTAACACTTATCAACCTCAATTTAAAAAAACTATCTAAATTTGAATTTACCATTATAGCATTTTTAATATGAAGCTATTAAAGTAACTAGCTTTTTGTAAAAAACAAATGGCGACTTACACAAGTAATACAGTGTACAATACTCGAAACAGAACTAATCTAAGCGTACGACCAACCAGGCTTTAGAAGATAAACCACTCCTTATATGGAAATTGAATTCGTTTTTACAACAAACTCCCAAGCGAAATTAGAGAATCATTCAATCATTATCACTGAGTAAATTCAAAGCTCTCAAACGTAAATTATTCAATTAAGCTTTTTATCAATTTGACGATTATTTAAATGATCCTAATACTTGGGATTGATTTGCTCCAGTTCAAACAATTTGTATGAATCCAAACTTGGCGATTAAAAAGAGTGGCGGAGAGTTTCTTGCCAGTTCTTCTTGCCCGCTCTACGCCCTTGACTTGCGAACTGGTAGTAAACTTAGAAATAAATTTAACATATTTTCTGTTGACGTTCATCAGTGTACTCATTTACCCATATGAATAAAATTGTTTTGAGTTTGAGTTTAACAAAATATACACAATTACTCATACATTAAGTTAATATTAATAAAGCAATTTATAGCTATTAACAATATTTTTTACCTACATATTTAAAAATGGATAAATCGGTATCTAAAATAAATTTAAAAAGTTTAGTCCCTGTGTGTACCTTACTCTAACTTACTACAGTAAGAGATTGCTTGTTGAAAGTATATTTTTATACAACAAGTTTCAGACACAAGAGCTATTAGATCTTTGCACTGCATACTCACAGTTCAATAAATATTTATTTATTGCACGAGTATGAGAAGTTATTCGTGGCGTTTCCTCTTTACGCATAACTGTCTTTAGCTGCGTTTCCGTGCATTAAGTTTTAATTGAATAAAATAAATGTACATGGAGTATTATTTATATACGCAATATTTCTTTGTGTGAGGGTAACATCGCGAGGCATCTTAAAATCAATACTAAATTGACATAGACGATCGGAAATTGAGTAGATAGACGAGATTGAAGTGTACCTTATAAGCTATTTGAGTTATGGAACCTCTTTATATAAAGTATACATAGTTCATTAGAGATACTGAGCTGTAAATTTTATTTCCTTTTATTCTATAATCCTAGTGGCTCTAGCGTGCGACTTTCACCCCTGAGGTCGTAGGTTCGATCCCCAGCTGTGCACCAATGGACATTCTTTAGGTATATGTGCGCATTTAATATTAGCTCAAACGGTGAAGGAAAACATCGTGAAGAAACTGTCACGTCAGACCCAAAAACAAACAAAAATCATTTATTCATGTTGGTAACACAATGTACAGTTATGAACGTCAAAAAAAAGAAATTTACATTAAATGCTTCTAATTATTCATTTACTGCCAGTTCTCAAATCAAGGGCGTAGAACGTAAGAGAAGAACTGGCAATAAACTCTCCACCACTCTTTTTAAGGAGGAGGAGGCATGGTGAAATAGAAGCACGCCCTTACATTCGCGTGGGAACAACACGCAAATAATAAGTCGACTTGCCTATTAAATTTCTAAATGATCATGAAACAGATTCAGAAATCTGAGCCCAGACCAAAAGAGGTTGTAGCACCACTGATTTTTTATTCCATAATATTTACAATAAAATTTACATATAAAATGGGTGTTTCCATTACATTTATCTTATTAGTCTAGGCTCCCGTTTGAGTAAAAGCCTCCTCCGAAAGCTTCTATATCTTTTTTCGCTTCTTTATTATATTCCATATTTTGAACTCTTAAAAGTATAACTTATTTCATATGTCAATTGTAGAATCCTAACCTAATCTATAAGTTAGGATCTTTTATAAATAAGAGGATTTTAAGCACTATCTAAATCATACCAACATTTAAGTCTCGGACCAGACTTATTATTAAAAATTGCAATTTAAACAGGCGAAGATATCGCACATTCAATAGTCTAACGGTATTAATCATAACTTCACGGTTGAACTAGAGAAATATATATTTATAAAGTTTGTAACGTTTATCTATTTGCAAAACTTGAAATTTCAATTTACGTGCACATCACTACATAGTATAAAACAAAGTCGCTTTCTCTGTCCCTATTTCCCTTTGTATGCTTAATTCTTTGAAACTACACAACGGATTTTGATGCGGTTTTTTTAAATAGATAGAGTGATTCAAGAGGAAGGTTTATATGTATAATAACATCCATTAAATAGTGGAGAAGTACTGTTATTTTTGAGGTTTCTAATGTGATGTCGTAAATAATTACATTTTTTCCGCTTACTTTGCAAACGCAGGCTGAACCCTACGAGTTTTATCAAAATAATGTACTAAGTATTGTACACATTGAAAAGGTCTACAGAAAAGTCTATGGTATATGTCTATCTCTTATGGATAACCCACACTAACTTTTTTTTGTCATTTACTTTTTACGACAAATAATGGCTAATTTTCGAAGCGATTTTAACCAATACAGCATTAATCCTTAACCAATTAAATACCTTGAATACATTGTTCATTTAATATAGATCTATATGGCCCTTTACACCGTATGATTTAAGTGAATATTTTCGAAGGTATTACAGATTTAAAAATTGCGGGACGTAGCGTTTGCGGCGGTACAGGCCGGCCGCACAGTTTTTCTGTAGTGTATTTAGTATCAGCATTGCACCCGTGCGAAGCCGGGGCGGGTCGCTAGTTATATAATAATTCGTTAATGCTGGCTGCCACGCTTTTGCAGTGCTTAAAAAAAGTGCGGAGCAGATCTAGTAATGATAGCTAATAAAATGGAGTGGCTCTTTATATAACTTCGGCGACATATCCTTGGCAGAACATTTATTATTTTTTGATTCATTTATAATATATTATTAATTATATATTTTCTCCAAAAAAATGGTATAACTTTTTTTGCAACTTCTATTATTATATATTTAATTCTTAATTTTCGCCTTTATAAGCAGACAATGTAAGACATTTTTGGTTTTATTATTAGAGGTGGTTCTAACCGTACGTTCGAACTTTAAATCATTACAGTACTTAATATACTTTGGTACGCTTGGATAATTATAATCTGCTAGCAACTCGTGTTCGTGGTAAGTAAAGGGTAACAATATATAATTATGCATACAATTGATGTTTTTGGAAAGTACATTTATATAAAAAAGAGTGGCGGAGAGTTTATTGCCAGTTCTTATCTTCTGTTCAGTAAATGTAAAATTAGAAGCATATAATATGTGTTTCTTTTTTGGCGTTCATAAGTGTACATTGTGTTACTGTATGAATAAACGATTTTGACTCTGACTTTATACTATTTCCTGTATTTGAACCAGATTTGTTACAAATGAAAGGTTTTTCCTTCGCCTTTCTGTTATGGATCAACATTTTGCTGATCTTAGTTGCAATTGTCTCATGCTAGTAGGTTTAAACAAACTAATTATTGGTAAATTAGTTTTTAACGCCCTGGTATAGAGAAACCGTTTCCACCATTTTAAACTTTGTATATATAATGTTAAATCTATTTTAACACAAATTGTATGAGCGCTTCGTCCAAATTGATAATTTTAGTTTTTACTGTCCCAACATATCGAATTTCATACAATTTACTTCACTCCTTTTTGAATCGTGCTTTCGTTGATTTCTAAAGATGACCACTAAGAATGCCATACAGCCCTGCGATTCTGTAACTCACTTTTCGAACTCACACAGCGGTTTTCGCATCGGCGGTCGCTCTCAAATCAGTCGTGAAGCAGTCATTTTATGATTTGGCATTCTGTATTTGAATTATACAAACGAGACGGGTATCAAATATCATAGTTATTTTAGATTTTGTTGACTGTTCGCTCCTCAAACAGAAGCTTATGTTTTAATACAGCAAAAGTTGGTTGATAACTCTAAATGAGGATACAAAATGTAGCGGAAATCCGGTATGTAATCTAGGAACTAATGTATCAAAGCGAAATACTAATTGTGAGTTTAGTTCTGTGGCGGTTGTTGTAGATGTTCAAATGTTAAATGAAACACTTTGTTTGAAGCTGGGTGTCAAGTGACTTTTATGTTATATATGTTAGTACTAAAATACTACTATCAAACTAGTGAGAGCACTGAGTGTTCGTCTAGTAGGATAAAACGTATTTTCTTACTGAGGTTCAACTCCTCAAGACGCCTTTAATTGCTTGCACAAAGGGAAATTTGCGAAAGTTAACAAGTATTAGTTGCAAAATCATCAAATAAGTCCAAGAATGTTAGTGCTCCTAGATTAATCCCGAATATTTTTAAAATGTGTTATCGAATTTCACCGATGCCTATTATTATACCTTCAACTAAATGCTAATTAATGCAATATGATACAATGTATTGAAAGCTTTCAACTAACTAGTTTTGATTGATAGATAGACAATAACTGTTACATTATACTATACAAAGCCGAATTACCACGTTTCATCCATATATCACATTTTAGGGGGTTAGGGGGTTTTTTATGTTTTAACGTTATATCTAAAACTAGCGGACCCGACAGACGTTGTCCTGTCTTAACTATGAATATTGATTTCAAATTGGTATAAATTATTAAAAAATATTTCAGAAACAAAGTGTTTATTATTCTAATGCTTTCTGTTATACAACATTCTTTGTTTGTTTTTCTGGCTCGCATATTATTATATTATCAATAAATAACTCCGATCGAAGCATTTATTTTAAACGATATTCATTTTTCTTACATCCTCTTTGACGATATTTGCAGCACGCATTCTGTCAATGTTATGTCAAACGCCAATAGGTTACATCAAAAAGTTCGAATTGTATGGTGGTTAAGTATTCTTAAATTTTCAAATTTTCCGCGCAATTTTTTTCTTTTTTCTTTTATAAGAACCTTCTCCTGACAATAACAAACACAACAAACAAAAAATCAGACAAATCGGTCAAGCCGTTTTCACGTTATGTCGTGACAACGGAAAACGGGTTTCATTTTTTCATATAGATATACGAATACGGGATAAATCCGATAAGTCCAAAGTCTGAGGATTCGAAAGAAAATCAACGGCTCGCCTAAACGGCGACACTAAGCGGGACCGAATTTGCAGCCTTTTGTCAAGAACTGTTGAATTGATTTTGAAATTCAGCGAGGGCTCTATTCGGTCGGGCAGCACGGGAAATTGAACTCACCGGGAGTTCCTACTTGCATTCCACTAAAATGTCTATAGACAGATAGAGAGGGTGTGCTCGAACAAACTTTGAACAGCTACTTGGGGCGGTGATATGGGTGATAGTATGTCATTAGTTTTTGAATTTTTCGAATTCTGGCCAATTCATAAACTGGATTTTTTTGGGCTTTGCTAAATACTCTTACTGCATTGAAGATAAGTTTTAGCAGCACCACGCGATTGCTAGCTTTTTAATTTTTTAAAAGATATGTATAAATTATTAATTATACACATAACCAATCAATCAAAGCCAATATTTAAACGGTTGTTTCTTCTAAAGCCTTGTATACGAAACATTGGTGTACTGGCAATAAAAAAAAAAACTTACCTGCGAGAATTCACCAAAGCGTACTTATTTCAGTTTTTATCATAAATAGCACTGTGAAGATTGCGATGTTATGATTGGATAATTGTGGTACCAAAGTGGGTTATTCGAACGATCAAGGGTATCCCCACGAGAGTCGTCCGAAATAACGTGCATAATGCATAATATTGTTATTGCAAAATAGCTTGCATAACTATAATATTCGTAATAAAGACAATATTAGTGCCCCAACCACAAGGCTGCATAAACCAAGGCAATATAGGTTTTTTTAAATTAAATTAGGCTACTAAATATCTTAGAATCTATGGATATGATTAGCTCTAGTTCAATACTATCTATTGTTTGAAGTATAAATGTAGAAATTTGCTTTATCCTAAAAAATTCTAAACCAATTTTTTTTCTATTTTTTTTATAAAAGCCATGAAAATTGAACTGAGTGACGGAGAGTTTATTGCCTGTTATTCTCACCACTTCTACGCCGTAATTTGAATATTGGCATTACACATTAGGTGTCATGAATAAGTGATAATTGGATTTTGATAAACAAGAGAGGAGAAATTAACATACGATTTACTTTAATGTACATTAGCGTTTATATTAAAGTTTTATTTTTATATAAAAAGTTTTTAGATCGTACAAGCTTGATAGATTAAAAGTAATAGTACTCGAAAGAAATCTAAGTGTTCTGTTTTCAAAAAACTACAATTGTAAAGCAGTGACTTCTTCCCGGTGATCGTTGCGAAACACCTGCAGCAACAGTTTATGTAGAAAATAGGAAAACTAATGCTATTGTACATAGACCTAAAATATAGCGCTGTTGTAGACGTGTATTAGTATTGTGCGCTGGAAATTATCCTTCCCGGTTCCATTCTTGTTACGTGACGTAGATTTGACCTGTTCGCTCGTCCTACTGACATAGAAACACATGGAACACCTTATGCTAAAACGATTGAAATAACTTTCACCCGAAACATTTGCGACATTTCGTTGGCTATTTTTTTAAATAAATTTAATTAGACTTCTCTAGGGTAATTACACGCTTTATATTAGCTTCACCTGTTAAAGATCGATGACAATGCAATAATCCGAAAAAAAATGAAAAAAATTCAATAAAATTAAACTAAAAATAAAAAATAAATTATAGTTAAAAATACTAAAAAACACGCTTTTAAAGTACATCAAACTAAAAAGTGAAAAATAATTGAAATAATACCAGTATTTTTTGTTCATTACCATTTTCAGCCTAAATTAGGAATTATTTTTCACTTTTTAGTTTTTGTGTTGACATTTCGTTGGCTATTTTTTTAAATAAATTTAATTAGACTTCTCTAGGGTAATTACACGCTTTATATTAGCTTCACCTGTTTGTATGTATGTAACCGACTCCTTCGGACTCGATTTTGACCCACTTTTAACGGACAGATTTAATTCAAACTTTGCGCACCTGTCAAAGATCGATGACAATGCAATAATCCGAAAAGAAATGAAAAAAATTCAATAAAATTAAACTAAAAATAAAAAATTAATTATGGTTAAAAAAAACTAAAAAACACGCTTTTAAAGCACATCAAACTAAAAAGTGAAAAATAATTGAAATAATACCAGTATTTTTTGTTCATTACCATTTTCAGCCTAAATTAGGAATTATTTTTCACTTTTTAGTTTTTGTGTTGACATTTCGTTGGCTATTTTTTTAAATAAATTTAATTAGACTTCTCGAGGGTAATTACACGCTTTATATTAGCTTCACCTGTATGTATGTATGTATGTAACCGACTCCTTCGGACTCGATTTTGACCCACTTTTAACGTACAGATTTAATTCAAACTTTGCGCACCTGTCAAAGATCGATGACAATGCAATAATCCGAAAAAAATTCAATAAAATTAAACCAAAAATAAAAAATTAATTATAGTTAAAAAAAACTAAAAAACACGCTTTTAAAGCACATCAAACTAAAAAGTGAAAAATAATTCAAATAATACCAGTATTTTTTGTTCATTACCATTTTCAGCCTAAATTAGGAATTATTTTTCACTTTTTAGTTTGATCTGCTTTAAAAGCGTGTTTTTTAGTTTTTTTTAACTATTATTTATTTTGCTCTCCGATTTAAGCGCTGTGTTTGTGACATTTCAAATATTTGATTTCTCATAGATAACTCATAGAATCTTTAACAAAAAAATACTAATGAGTAATAACTATATTGTTTAACTATTGTAACACATTCACAAATTAGTATTAAAACATAATATTGTATTGAATGTGGTTAAGTAGTTCTGGAGATTACAAAATCACCGATTAAAATTGTTAGGACGAGGAAAGCATATTAAAGTCTCAACTAAGCACTTACAATATACTTTAAGTGATAAGTTAATATTAAACTTAGCACTAAGTATTTGTTCTGTGGCTGCAGCAAGGCTGCATGCGAAATGTCAGTACCGGCCAGATGGTCGATCGAGCTACACCTATACTTCGTTGCAGCGGAAGTTATCTCGATGTTGCAACGTAGTAAAATAATGTAACGTTCAAGGGAGGACCTTTCCACTAGCAACATATTAGGTTATGCGTTTCTGTACATATTATCGCGTAGCCCAGAATGGATAAGAAATTCTATATACTTAGACATAAAGAGTCATAGTAAAACTTCTCAAATCAAGAGTGGAGAACGGAAGAGAAGAACTGGCAATTAACTCTCTGCCACTCTTTTTAATCGCTGTTTTTTGTTTACACAACGTTTGTAAGGAGCTGCACATTACACTATAAAATAAATTAAAAACAAAGACTTGTCCTCTATCAGCAAGAGGCATGGTGAAATAGGAGCACGCACAGTTTACATTCTCGTGAAAAAAACACGCAAATACATAGTTGAAATAACTAACAACACCGCATACACGAATTCAAGTACGACTAGTCACCACAATTAGTAGCACCCGTTCACGAGTATGACGCATGGCCAGCCATTGGGCCCCTCGCCATATTTTAGGGAGGGAGACAACCCGACGCATGGACGCCAGATATAGGCATATAGGTAAAGACAGACAAATTTTAATTATTATCTCTGGATCGGTGAATTAGATTTAATTATGTTCGAATGCCGTGTTAATTTAATTTCATATTCAGTTATTTGTTTTTAAATTTTTATAAACAGAAGCTGTGTTTATAAACTGAAAATTTGAACAATTTTAGAATGCCGTTGCGCAAACAAAACTAAACATTCATTTACGTGTCTAACACTGCTTATAAGAGTCAAAACCACCAAGGTGGCAAATTTGGTTCCGACTCAATTTTTTTGATAAAGACCTGAAATAGTTGGGTTATAATTATTTATATCTATCTAATTTAGTTAACTTTATCTAAAGCCGTTATGGTTTTTTGCAAAATAATGTTAAAACATTTTATTTTCTCACAGAACTACTGAAATGTCATTTTGGGAACGCGTCCCGTATTTCCAATGTGCATAAAATAATGAAATAGTCATTTAAAGTAAAATATTGAATCAAGTTTCATACAATTGTATTATAATAGCATAATAACAATTATAAATTAAAGAAAATGTAAGTCATTTCATTTTCATCCTACGTATAACTTTGTCCGGTAGTTTATTGGTCATTAGATACGTGAACGCATTATATTCTGTCAAAAAGTAGTGTTTTCCTAAATACAGTCAAAGTTTTGCATCCAAAGTTTATGAAAGATACAGGCATTAAATTATCTTATATGACATTGCTGAGGGACAAACCATTTTGGGTTCTTAACCCAACTGCAAAAGATCAGGATACTTGTTTGTGCGTGCGTGTTGATTTTTAGTATAGTTTATATTACTTTATAGTATTTGATGAAAGTTTTAGAGTAACAACTCAAAGTAAAGTTCCTACTTACACATTTGATGTTTTTTTCAAACTAAAGTTAGTATCATGTGTTGTTTAGGGAACGCATTTATCATTACTTGAACATCGCGACAACGATTCGTCATTTACGGGAACGTCATAAAATTATAATTATTTAAATGAAGACAAAATATATCGGATTTATTTATTATTTAAATTTAAGATCATAACATACAATTTCTTGGAAAAAATAAATTAAACGTTCAAACCTAGTCTTCGATAAATAAATAGAACTTTCGTAGAAGAATTTTTAAGATGGGCATCATAAATGTTACATTTTGTTAAAATAAGAGAAAATAAGAAAATGTGGACTAGATTTAAATATATTTTGTTTTATATTTTAGTACCATTTTTCCAAATTAAGCTTTCTCAAATTAATATAATTATCAAAATTATTTAAGTTTTGAAATACGTTCCCTGAATGATGTAATAATACACCCAATCTCCGTGAAATCCTGAATAAGTAATTAAAATGTAAATATTTTGCGCGCTTCTTTTAGAGAGCAATTATTGATAATTATATTTATATTGTAAGATATTTTTTAGTTTTCCATGAAGTAATATTTTTTACTAAAGTTTCCATTTCCAAATTGGTGACCTTGGTGATTTTGACCCATAAACGAGGTCCATTATTGGTTCGCATCGCGGTCGGCCGGTAACCATTGTCGACAACGTTGACACTTGCGTCAAATCGGAAAGTTAAAAAGGGCAGATAAGTGGGTGCCACACGAAATAAGCAATTAGGCATAGACATAACATTCATTACTGTCAAAACACACACACACACAAAATAACAATAATAAAAAGTAAATAAAAAATAATGAAAGAAAACAATTTTGACGTGATAACGTCTTTAAAATCGTTTTAGTCGGGTGACATGTTCAGAAACTTGTGTCACACCAAAACCTCACGAGCGCGATCGCAGGTATAACGAGAGAGAGACGGACCGATCTCCCGTCTCATCTCGAGCGCTGCCATTCATTCCGTGAATGTATGAAGAAAAATGTATATCATAGTCGAATAAGTAAACTTGTAATTTTACACCCGAAATTTATCATCAAAAGTGTGAATAAAACGATAGATGTAATTTAAAATTTGAAAAAATTGTTATCTTCATTAATTCCTTACTTCCCAAAAACTTATATCACCAATAAGACGTTATCACGTAAACATCTCGATCGTAAACCTACTTTACAAACAACCAATTTTTTTTTTAATGAACAGTGCGTGTGTTGTGGTTGTAATTGGCCCTGGCTCAGCATTATGCTGAGGAGCAGGATGTTCCACAGCGCTGGTCATTCTGCCAGAGACCACAGCAGCTAGTATGCGCTTCAGTCGCAAAAAAAGAAAAAGAATTTAATAATAATAGTACTTAGTAGAAAAAAACTATATCAGTAAAAGTTAGGAATGTAAGTCTTGTGTAAAAGTATTTAAAATAAAATTAAAAATTAAAGTAATTGTCTTACGTGTCCAATGATGCATAGCACTACTGAATCGGAATAGGAATAAAGGAATAAATCTAATCGTTACAAAAAAGTGAATTCTGTACGATGCGCTTGTAAGCATGGTTGGACGTGGACACACAATATGTGCGCTACAATAGATTACTCATAGGAAGACGATGGTAGAGTGTCTGGAACAACTGTGACGATAGATGTCTATTGTCTATTGCCAATAATCGAAAACAATTATGAAGCAGCCCGCAATTTAAGAACCAAGACTGATCAATCGCTCTCCCCAAAGCTTCTTCCACGAAAACGCGCAACCTTACACTTCACGAAAGACTATCGCCAAGCTTTACAACTCAAGATTTATAACTGGAAGCTTTCTACGTTTTTCAGAAATCAGACAGGTTTTTACGTGGGTTTTACGTGGTACAATTCTGTTTTTTTGGGGAGGGATGTGAATACGCAGTATGCGTTCTGTCCCACTCTAATGCGTATTTGCCGCACCTATATTACGTCATCGTGTGTTAGGTTTTATTTTCGTTACGTAATTCCTTGATTTGGTCGCCGCGCTCAAAGCCGCGATAAAATCTATGCAATAGCTTAATATCAAAATTTTACATACATCATGATATGATTCATAAATATCCTCTTAATAATCAGAATATTGGCTACATCGGTTAAGCAACTAGGTTTAATATTACAGTGTATGAAAGGCAAGCACTACAAGTATGCATCTGGTATGTGCAACGTACTCGCGAGCCCTCTAGCATGAGTCTCTATTGGCGACCGTATCACTTAACATCAGATGAGCCTCTTGCCCGTTTGCTACCTGTTCTATATAAAAATAAAGATTATAATCAGTTATGCTCTAATTAATTACTTATAATGCTACATACATAGAGTGGAGTGGACTAAAGTAGATACAGGGAATATCACGTTTGATAATTAAATACAGCCAATTATATTACGCCGGAAACCGTATTATACGGAGTACCTTATAATATTTCCACTTCTGAGAATGGCGTAATTGGCAGGAAGTTGAATTAACTGTAATAATAGGAAGCTAGTTTACTACACACAGAAAATCTCTAAGTCTTGGTCACAGGGTTTTGATTTTATTTCGTGGTTCACCGTGCGAGATATATAGGGCAAATAGTAGAGTCCATTGATGCACAGCCGAGATTCATACGCACGACCTCAGGGTGGAGAGGGCCTGAAGGCACTAGACCCGCACGCTCATTGAACCTACTGAGCGGAATAAACATTGAGATATGAATATGAATTTTTGTATGAAATATGTCGAAATACTATCATTATTGTTACGATAATAATATGTCTGATCATTCCTTTTGTGTCTGCTAACTTTTGAATCATATGCCAATATCTGCCAACAATAAAATCTTACATAAAGAAACAAAGAAAATTTGAATTATATTTTTAACTAATTAACCCAACAACAAATGTAGTATGTATTTTTGCACTTCGTGCCTACTTTATCTAATTTAATACATTTTTTTTTCTCACAGTGGTTGCTTGGAAGAGATCGCTCGAAAGCGATAAGGCCGCCAGTTGCCTTTTTTTACTTAACTTAGTGTTAATAAATAAATAACCCTTTAAGAGGCAAACTTAAACAAATACTCAATAACTATTACCAAAAATCAAGAAATATATATTTATGATAGGTTTTGTAAACAGCTCTGCTAAACTGTGGGTAAGAGAGGTGGAAGGGGTAACACGAGCAACTTTTAAACAAAACTCTAAATTTGTACAGTCGGGATTCGAATGTACGGCCACTAGACACGTTATACGAGTATTTATACAATAGAAAGCACTCAATACCACTTACCAAAAGCGTTATCCACGCGCCTGTCCTACGAGATTCATTAAAAGCTTACCGCCGGCGCTTTGTCAATACTCTTTAAACAAAGCTTTCAATGGACATCATTAGACAAGCGTTACCTATTACTTCAGTGATAAATTGACGTTTAAAACTCTACATATATAAAAAAGAAAATTTTTATTACTTTAAATAATACATTTAATACTTTAAATTATTTACACTAATGACTTCATGTACTGAAGGATGGGGTAGAGGGCCTCCACAGTGATCCTCTATCGAGTTCAGTATTGAGCTTGCACTTTACTTCGCTCCAATTTTCGGCTCTCTTCACCGAGGAAATGTCTCCAGGTTTGTTTGGGACGGCCTCGTTTACAAACAAACGCCTGCTTGGGGATATCCCAATGATATTACGTTACATATAATTACCTTTTACCTCTAAAGAATTTAGTTGAAATGGTTTAGTTTCGCCATTGACCTTCAATGCTTTTTTTATTGCTGATTTTATATAAAGCGAGATAATTAAATAAATAAGCAGACGCTAATATATATTAATATGATATCTTATATAAGATAAAGAAAACCAAGTTAAGTGGATACAATACAATAACCATCAAAATATGGTGCGTCAAACGTCTGCTCCTATGAACCTAACAACAACAAAATAGTATTCATCAGAGAAGTAATGACTGAATCTAGCAAAAGCATTTTATAGCAAAACATGAATTTAAAACAAACAAAACTACAAATAGGTATGATTTTAAAATGGTTTGGACACGAAAGGATGAACAGAACAGAAATCCAGATCATTAATGGACAAGCGTTAAAAAAGTACAGTGTGTCTCATAAATTATACCCATAATATATCATCATACATAAATCATTATTATCAAGATATTATATGGTTTAACTAATGATATTTGTGAATTAAAAGACTGTATAACGTATATACAGAAATTATTTTATGAGTAATATTCTTAACAAATAGAAAATCTTAACGAAGACAAATTTGCTAGCTTTGAGTGATGTATAAATGTATGTTAATAGTATTCATGTTATTATTCATACAGAGGTACTTAAACACATAGGTTATTCTATTATAAAAGTCTTTAATTGATAAAAAATAAGTAACGATTCTTAAAGAATATAGAGCATATTGCTTGGAAGTCAACCGTAAATTAAGTATCGTATTATATACAATTTCAAACAAAATAACTTAACCCAAACCTACGCAAAATCAGAATATACATTATACAGTTAAATTTAAATCTAACATTCTGTGAAAAAGTATTTATATGTTTAATAATAAAATCATCAAAGCATACAAAAGTCATTACATATATAAACGTTTATTCCATGAAACCAAAAATAAAATGAATATAGAAGCTAATAAAACAATCTAAAGATCTATGAGATATTGTAATTCAATTGGAAAATCAAAACATTACTTATAAATTGAACATTTTTACAAATACCTTACATAATAGTATTAGTAATATTCCAACTAAATGTATAATCCCATTTTTAGTTATGGGCTCTTACGAGCGTACAGAAAATACTAGTATGAGATTTAAGTAAGCAGACCTTTGTTGCAAAGATAATACGAACTATAGATATTTAAATGCTATGCAATTAAATATAGTTAACACTAGCATTTGTACTGGCCAATATCAAAAATATCAAAAAAAATATAAAAAATCTACAATAATTATTGCTGATTATTAATAAAATAATAGAAAAATACGTATCTTGACAAATTCAATGTTAGTAATATAACAGTAATATTCATAATAAGAACCAATACAGATTTCAACCAAATGAATACACCACGAGATTAATATCTGTATTCATAGATGCGGCTAAATAAAAAGTATCATGTTCTAGAACTATTTATCGACTATAGCAAGGCATTCGATACATAGAGGCATAACGTGATCTTGCCAAACCTAGATGGCTGCGAAGTACGAGGAAACTAACTTGAGAGGTGTGAAAATTATCTGCATAATAAGGCATATGATGTTAAAATGTGCAACAATGAAAGCATCCTAATATCCATAACAGAAGGTACGGTGCAGGGCTCAGTTATTGGACCATTGCACTACCATACCTACTCTTGGACGTTTCTAATTTTTTAAGGGCACTAAGCTTTGAAGGCGAGGGGCTATTTTAAAAACGCTTTCTTTATGGTTAATATCTATATTAGAAACATTACACACTTTTACATTTTCACAATATTTTTTGTTTAAATATCACTATGATGATTCACTGTCCGCGTCTTGAAGAGAAGTTCCTTTTCATAACAGACAACAATCATTTTAAATAAAACTAGTAGACTCGGCCAAGCGTTGCTGGGGCTAAGATTTTTGTTATATTACATAGTAGTAAACTATTCAAGAGAAACGGCAGGAGAACACCACTCCACCATGCTTTTTTAGTGGTTATGCCATTAAATTGTAGCTTATGTGAAACGTTGGTAATTAATTTGATAAGGATCAATACCTAGGTACGAATAAAGAGCCTTTTCTAGCGGTGGTATTTTAATAAAAAAAAATAATAAAAGGACGCTAATTGTGACGTAACTATAAAAGATAGAGACATGCTATAGCGACTTTTTTTATAGATAGTGATGTGTCCTGAAAAAATGTAACACATTATTTTATTCTATCATTAATAGTTTTCGCAGCGCACGCGATTGAAGGAAGTTTTTTGTTTATTTTTTTACACCTTGGGTTAGATTATTCAAGTTTTAGTAAGCATCCCAAATTTTTTTGAAAATGAAACATATTACCTATGTCACTCGGGAATAGTGTAGCTTGGTGAAAGAATTTTTGAAATCGGTCCAGTAGTTTCGCTTTCATTTCAAATAAACAAAAAATCAAACCTTTCCTCTTTATAATATTAGTATAAGATTTGAAACTAAAGCTTTAACTTTACATGTGACAAGTGTTGCCATTATTTACATATACATACTCCAACGTAGGTGACGTTAACATATTACCTATCATTAAACCAAATTCCTAGTATATTGAATATAATCGAACAAATAAAGATATGGTATTTGTTCTATAAATGATACAACTAACCCATCTGTATTATTATTGTGGGTAAGGCGGGATTTTCAGTGATCCGCGGGCTTCCCGGGCCTAAATAGGTCACGGGTACCCAGTTCATGTCGATAAAATTCGTTATGTTACAAAATGACTTGGCGTAAGGAATGTTACCTTTCTTAGTTGTGACTTTTTCTATTGATTTTATCACGTTCGTTTCTTGTAATAATATGGAATGTAAACAGTAATCTATATATATAAAAATGTTTTGTTGGCTTGTGTACGCTTCAAAAACTCGAAAAAGTTCTGCATCGATCGAGCTGAAATTTTGGCATGATATATAATCCGCATCAAGGATTACATTAACTATTGAAACCGAATGTTTAATTAATTGTTATAACAAGGTACTGTAAGCTCTAGTTGAGATGTAACTATCAATTATTAATCAAGGTGATATATTAATAAGGAGATTATTACTACATTCACAATCTAATCTTAGCGGAACTATGACTCCCAATGTGCGAGTTGTTAGGGCTTAGCGCTAATTCTGAATTTCACTTACTATCAATTCTTTCTGAAATTCACCCTCAACTTGCTTACTTAACTGATTGTATATAAATGAAGTGTTATAAGTTGAGATCTATTAAAAAACTATTTGAAATTAAAAGGAAATAATACATTTTTGAAGTGCGGGAGTGCGCTTAGAGCTAATTCTAACTTTAAATATCATTCTGAAATTCACCCTCAAACACACTTAATATTTAACTTGAGATCTATCAAAACAATATTTGAAATTATAAGAAATTTTGTTGTGTACTATAGTAAATTTTATAATACCGTGGCAATATAATATCACTTGGGGTCAGACCTGTGTATTTGTTTTCTTCAAAGAACAAATACTAAATGTTTCCTGGAAGCTTTAAAAGTCTAAATATATATTTTTATACAGCAAAAATAAATGAATTAACATTAAATATTTTAAAGTCTATGCCTCACGTCATCAATATTCCCGAAGGATTCTTTCGTTAGGAGTCGCTATTGTGGAGTGTGTGCTTGTGTGGAGAAGGAATCCATTGGTATTTGACTTGCGTAGGGACATTCCTACTCCACGCAGAAACAAAGTGAGTGAGTGAGTGAGCTCCAAAACTAGTGAACATCGCTTTTCCGTAGGTTCTCTTTCCAGCGATATTGGCCGGGATGGCGGCTGGTTAGGATTTAAATATACGTCTTTTAACAATCCGATTCTCTCACGATGAAAATGACAGTCATTTATAATTCAGACTATAATATTCCAACTATCAAAATACCCACTTTGAACCCTGTCGGTAATATAAATTATTAATTACACTAAATATTATTATACCCAATGTTGAAACGTTGTGATTGTTATGTCACTTTATAAGAGAACTATATTAATACACCAGGCGATGTATTAACATAGTTAGACGCCCATAACGAAAATTTGGCTAAGACTAGGGACAAACTTGTAAAAAAAGATTGTAATTGTGATTACGCTACCTAACAGGGTAGTTCACGCACATTAGTTTTTGTTAATCATTTTTATTCTTATTTCGTTGTAAAAATAACTTTTCTCGTTGGTTCGTAACACAGTTTTTTAAACCATTATAGAGGGCTGTCACCATAGTATGTACAAATGATAGAAAATAATAATTGTAATTATAGTTTTCAAAATTATAAATAATGAAATTCTTGTGAATTCAGCCAGTGTGCAACATAGTGTATCCATCTCATATTCAAAAATATTCAGGGTGCGCAAGACACTTGTAAATAGTGCTTCCCTAAGTAAATAAGTACACGCTCGCGGCACTTACCACGCCGAGTGTGATTATTTGGCACTCGCAGCTCAAGTCTTTCCAACATTTCCGCGTTATATATCCTACATCTAAGGACCTTAAGAAAATATAAGATTCCTCCTTACCTCTAACTTGTTGTATCCTACCATACCCAAGACAAACAAAGTTGGATATATAAATGGGTAAAAAAGGTACACTACCATACAACCTAATGCAAATGTATCTCGTAAATTTATTCTGAATTCGCTCCATCATTTAAGAGTTTATATTTCTTGTGGAGCCCATATCATTGAGTTACATTCCAAGTGGCTTCTAACAAGTGCATTAGACAGTGCCATTATCGCTTTTACATTTTATATTTGAGAATCCATGCGTGCCCTTTATTTCGCAATGAGCTTCCATCCTGCCCTTCAAGAGATCGACCACCCCGCGATCCAAGCCGAGGCCCGCAAGAGACGTCGCGAGAAAAAGCCTATTGGGTCAGTAACTTGCCAAAACAGCCCGACCTGAGCTGTAAAAGCCTAAAGGCCAACAGCTAGATTCCAAAACTTTTTTCCAGATATAAAAAAAAGTTCAGCCCTCAGTTCGATTGAGTGGTCGAAACAAGCAAAAGCCGTTAAAAAGTAGTCCCTAATGTCAAAATACAGAATTTAAGGAATATATTAAAACGTTATAGTATTTTACTCTTCATATACATTATAAATCAACTGATAAAAGTTCAAGTTCAGAGAATTTCAATTTTATATAAGATTAAATTCAGGCTAACTTAATGTATTACAGGAATGTTCACAATACTAGCAGGGCTATGTCAACTAGAACTTCAGTAACAACTTTAAAATTTTCGCCTTCGTGGTACAAAATTCTAGCGTTTGCTTTATTAATACCGGCATATAATGTCCTTTGTAAAGAGGTATTTATTATTCATTGGAAAAGGTTGTCAACGCTTGTCTCGATTTATTAGTAATTACATATAAAATAAACATGCTACATCGAATGTAACTAATTATTTTTTAATTAAACTAATTATTTTACTATATTTAATAGCTGTCGTAGGGGATGCTATACTCCGTTTTCCATACGAACTCTGTGTTTGTCGTTTCTTTTGACAAAGTATATTTAAATCATTTTCAACTACTTTTGACTGGCAGTAGGTATCAATATGATTTTGCAATAAGTTATAAATTATATTTCTCACTATTTTATCACTAATATGGGAAGAATTTTGTTAGCAAAAGTTTTTAAGTATAAAGCATGCTGTGTTTGCGGATACAAAATAATTACTTTTTGTTATTTTTGTAAGTTTCTAGATAAGTAAACTTTGATTGTAATTTCCGTAGGCAACATTTATTAAAAAAAAATGAATTCAAAGCTTAGATAGTTTTAACTACTTTTAAGTCTATATATTTTTTAGACGGTGAATTTTGGCCTATTTGCTAGCCTAGTAGCTGATTATCTTTCAATTATAATAACTTGTAATTTGTTAGTCGTCGAATTAATTTGAAAGGATAACTTTTTAAAAACTCACTTGTGTCAGCCCTATTTCTGTTTATAATGCAAAAGCTACACAAGGTCAGCCGTACTGTGCATCATACATTTTAATATGAATATTGATTTGTATTTACGTAGGCACTTGGTTTGTTTGCCTAAATAAAAATGAGCAACTGATATATGAACGCTCATTACGATTTCAATGTGCGCTATTAATACTGTTTGTGGTACAATATTCTTTTGACTAACTTATAGAAGACTCTTCGGTCTTTAAAAAGAAATTATGATGACAAATGGTCAATGAAACTTGCAAAATATTAAAACATAATTGTCTTTTATGCTGTCTTGTCAATGTCAAAAATCAAAAGAAGAATGGCGCTGTGGTTAATAAATAAGTTAGAAAGAACAATGATTATGCTTGACTGTATCGTATTCACACTTGTTCTTAATGCATATGCTACTTTTCATAAATATAGGTACACTAATAGGAATTATGACACACTTTAGATTTCAGTTTTTAAATTGGTTAAAATTATTTCAACCATGAAAGCGATTTTAAAGCTTGAGATTGCCACTTCCATAACTAATTTCAACTGTATTTATGTAGAAATAACTATTATTTACTTAGAATCCTTCCTTATTTTCTCCTATTTACTTAGACTCCCGTTAGAATACAACATTTGATTGCGACTTTGCACTGTGTTCGCGCTTCAGTCATCGAGTTTTACTTTTATTAATAATTCATGAAACATCGGTCAAACACAATATTGTGGGTTAATTTCGAGCTTTTGAACTTAATTAAATGCGTTCATAATATGGACGGAATTAATATAAGCACGTTTATATACACACGTTTGAAAGCTCAGTCATCCGTTATTTGATAACTATTGACAGTTGAGATATGAAACGATTTATTTAAATATCTGGTGAATTACTAATAAATGTCACAAAATTTTAGTACTCCTTTTAAATAAATAAGCGAATCAAAACTAAATATTTTCAATAACCCCTTTATTTATAACAACTTATTAAGTCTAAATGGATTTGTGGAAGGTGCCGCTCCGACCTTAAGGGAGGATCCTCGAGCGGTCTAACCATTGACTCGCCGGCTCGAAGCCGCTGCAATCTTTGGCAACATATCACTTCATACACACACAGTGGCTCTGAAACGCGCGAACAAAGTTATAACCTTTAAAGATGGAACTTATGGACCTTAGACACTGGAGCCTTTAGGCCAGCCAGTTAAACAAGTACGGGTATACCATATGCATATGTAAAGGTCCTAGAGCCATCGAAAGAAAATCACTTGGACTAATCCAAATGACAATATACAGCCAGAAGCGGCAGTACGAGACTAAACCAATGCAGAAGATGGGAAGTTTAATGAAGTCCCAGCTACAACTAGACAAGAATAGCGTGTGTATTAGACAACATACTTGTATAAGAAAGTTGACACTTGTAAATTGGATACTTTTTTCTCCACTATGCCGAAATGAAGTGTATTTTATAAGAAATAAAATCCTTATCTAATTAATTGGCTAGTTCCGAAAGCGCTATTAAGTTTGTGCCTTCTTTCCAAACTGTCTCCTCAAAGTATGTAATCAAATCTAATCAAATTTCTCTTTTCAATTTCTTACCAATCTTGAATCTTATTATAATTTATATAAAAGCTGTAGACTGATTTTAAATGTAGCATAATAAATTAACCTGGTCTTGCTCATTCATACTTGTTTGTATGTGGATGTGGTAGAATCAAGAAGGTAAGGAACAACATTACTAGCACATTCTATGTTTATAATGCGGAAATGTTGGAAAGCGTTGCCTGCGTGTGCCAAATAATGACACTTGGCGTGGTAAGCGGTCGCAATTGCTTGTTAATTGTTCGCAAGTGATTTTACAAATTTGCTTAGGGAAGCAACATTTACGCGTGTCTTGGGCACTCTGAATATTATTGTATGTGCTACGGATATATTTAGTTACACACTAGCTGAATTATAAAAGGTATATAGGTAGGTCATATGTTTCCTTCTTTTGTTTATATTATGTTTTTACTTTAATATCTAAATTAATAAGTTTTCTTTTGTATTAGTATAGTACTAAGTTACTGAAAAAATAGACAAAATGTGTGGGTACTTATTTATGTACATGCGTTAGACGTTATACTACTTTGGCATAAGAAGATAAACGTCTTTTCAAAAATTTTATCTTTCGCACTTTTCTACGTTTGTAGAAAAAACGACACTAACAATAGAAAACGTTAACTCTCATAATTTTATCCTAAAGCGTCAAAAGAAGTTTAACTTCAATAAAAAGAATAATAATCTTAGGTTTAATCAATAATTAATTAATTATATTAATCATTCAATTATAAAGGTGGACTTTATAGAAATTCGCTTTTTTATAGAATTTAAGCTCATCTTAATCTATACCGTTCAACTTATATTTTTAAAACTCATTTTCAGTTTTATTGCTGGTTAAAAACCGGTAAGAGTATTTTTCTGCCGTTTCGTATCATAAACAAATGAGAAATAAGTCACCGTTCAACACTCGACTAAAGCGGGTCAGCGGGGATATCACTACTAAGACTGTTATGCCTATTAAACCGGTGAAAGTACGTTCTGCCTTTGTCATGTTTAAACCGAAAAATACATACATAGATACGTGAAATATCTCCACCATAACTTTTATACAGATTTCTGGATAAAAATGGCTGGCATATAACTATGAAAAATATATAAATACTTTTTTTAATTTATACAAACATACCTCATAAATCAATCTAAATTGTTATTTTTTGTGTTAAAAATATAATTTATTTATTATATTGCTACTAAATAAATGTGATTGAGAATTCTTCTTACTTAAATTTAACCAGCGAATTGGGTTTTCTGCCAGGCCACACATATCCAACACGATTAAGCAATTGTCTCGATCATGTAATGGTTAAAACTGTTTTACAAACTAGTGTTATAGTTATAAATTCCACCGTAACTGATCACGACTCTATTCTAATAAATCTATCCCTTAACAGTAAACGGACTAATACTCAGTGCCCTTCCATTGTTGAAAGAGTAAATTTTAGTGAAGCTATAAAATATGTTGAATTGGCTGATTTTACTTTTATGACTAACAAGCAAGACGCCGAGTCTGCTGCGACTCGATTTGTTGAAATTCTGTCATCTGCTATTAAAGCTAACACTGAAAAAGTCCGTGTACCCAGGCGCAAAAAATCTCTTAAGCCCTGGATGACTCCGGGCCTACTTCGCTGTATCCGTCACCGGGATAAACTGCATCTTAATTTAAAAAGGGACCCCCAAAATGAAATTCTTAAAATAACCTATAAAAGGTACAGGAATTTTTGTTGCTCATTACTTAGAAAATTGAAGCGCGAACACGATAAATTCTTATTAAAAAGTGCAAAATCAAATAAAGAAACCTGGGCTGCAATAAAATATGTCACCGATAGTTCAAGTAAAAAATCTTCGGCCGATGAGTTAATTAGGAATTGTAACGCATTGGATGCGGTTGAGGACATAAATAGTTATTTTTCTAATGTTGGTAGAGAGCTAGCTGAAAAACTTACAGGGTGTAAGTATAACTACATATGTACAAGATCTAATTGCTTGACTAACTCCTTCGTACTAATGCCACCAGATGAGGTTGAGGTGGAATCTCTCATCTTAAGCTTAAAAAATGATTGTGCCACTGGTTGGGACTCTATACCAGCTCGATTTCTAAAAATGGTAAGACATGTCATTGTATCGCCGCTTACTATCTTGTTTCAGACATGTTTTAGGGAAGGCTGCTTTCCAAAAGTCTTTAAAAGGTCTCTCATTACTCCTGTTCACAAGGGTGGGGCACGGGATTGTGTTGCAAACTACAGACCGATTTCTGTGCTTACAGCACTATCAAAAATCCTAGAAAAGATGCTTAACGTGAGGTTAATACAGTTTTTAAATCGGTACAATATTCTGTCCAGCTCACAATTTGGTTTCAGAATGGGTATGTCAACAGAAGACGCTGTGGGTAGCTTGATTGAGTTTGTCACAGAAAAACTTGACAGGAAACAAAAGTGCCTTGGTGTCTTCCTCGATCTTGCCAAGGCATTTGATACCGTCTCAATACCTATACTTGTGGACAAATTGGAATAAGAGACTCAGCCCTGCTTATTTTTAAAGATTTCCTTAGTGGTCGGGTGCAAAGGGTTAAGATTAATAATTATATTAGTTCCGACGCAAATGTAACTTTTGGAGTTCCGCAAGGCAGTATTCTTGGTCCAAGTCTTTTTCTTATTTACATAAACGACCTATGTAATATGTCCCTAACTAGTTGCAGGTTGTTTACCTATGCCGATGATACGGCTATAGTTTTTTATGGGGACACCTGGACCGAGATACAAAATATTGCCGAAAGCGGACTGCAGAAGGTGGCTAGATGGCTCAGGGAAAATTTACTTACTTTAAATATTTCTAAAACTTCGTATATTCAGTTCCAAACTATTAATTCCCATATGACTGATATTAATCTTAAAATACACATATGTGTCTCTGAGCGCAATTGTACTTGCATTAATATAACAAAATCCAATACCATTAAATACCTCGGTATCGAATTAGATAATAAATTGAGTTGGCTTCCTCACATTGAGATTATAACGGCACGCACGCGAAAACTAATCTGGACATTCAAAAAATTACGTTATGCCGCGGAATTTGAACTACTCCGCACTGTTTACTTTGCCTTAGTAAAATCGGTTATTGGATACTGCGTGAGCGTGTGGGGTGGAGCGTGCAAGTCACATCTAATTCAGCTTGAAAGAGCCCACAGATCTTTACTAAAAGTAATGACTTTCAAACCCTACAGATTTTCAACCACACTTTTATATAAACAGTGTGAGCTCCTCAGTGTTAGACAGTTATTCGTCTTTAATATAATAGCCAAACAACATGTCCATACCCCTTATAACCCAGAGGTTTGCAGTAACAAACGCTGTATACCAAATGTACTCCCCACAGCAAAATTCCGTACTACCTTCGCAAGGCGACAACGAGCATTTCTCTCAGTCTTTCTATATAATAAAATAAACAAAAAATTAAATTTCTACCCTCTTTCACTACATGACTGCAAATCAATTGTTAAGACTTGGCTTTTGTCCTTAAATTATGAGGAAACAGAAGATCTATTTAACTAACATGCTACAATAATATTTTAGTTATTTTGATTCATTAATTGTGTGTATAATTTATATATTTATACTAGTGTTACATATACCCATATGTAAAATGTATAATTATGTATATTTATGTATTATGTATATTTATGTATTTTAGTATTTTATGTGTATGTACCTATTTTATTACCTATTATATTCATTGTAATTTATACTGAAACATTTTTTTTTTTAATATATGTTATTTTTGTTTAAGTATATTATGTGTAAGAAGATAATTAGATGTAATATCTGGAATTTACAAATGTCTATAAAAAGTATTGTCTTGTAAAATTTTGAATAAGCTCTCTTGACACTTGTTACGAATTATATTGGGAGAAGCCACTGACTCCTGAGATACAGGCACTAAAGCCTAGTTTAGGTGTCAGAGTCTTCATAGGATTTCTGTAATTACAAATATGTCAATAAAGATTATTATTATTATTATTATTATTATTATTATTTACAGAGTCCCATTATAAAACATTAACTATATCAGGAGCCTGGGACCCATGTTTTTTTATGAATTCGGTTAGTAGGAATAAATAATAACAGACGACATTCAATCACAGGGCAACATGAATATCCTACCATTAAACATCTCATCAAAAGAAATATAATGTTTTTGTTGTCAGATGAATATCAATCAACTAACTTTATTCGAAAATTTGAAGTAAAATGACGTAGGGTATTTTTACTGTACGATTATGTCAAGAGGGATAAATCGTTTATGGACAAGTTCCATACCGTAAAAGTAGACAGTCCATTAAGAATCGACCACTTAATAAAATTTTAAGGCATGTTTATCGGGTCGTTCAAGATTTTTAGGGCGAATAAAATTTTATGTACCCATTAAAGTAAAAGGAAAACCGACACTTTTAATATAAGCACAAAAAAATCAGCTAAGCCATAAATTTAATCTTCCCACTAGGTCTACCCACCAGTTTTGTATGAAAGTCGTGTATAATCCAAGGAAAATTGTTTCCATTTTTTAAGACAGCACACTATGACAGGAATTTTTCTGGTACCTGTCCACGCGCTGGCCTTGTAATAATAATTATTTTATAAAGTTGTGTTAAAACTAAATATTATTCAAAAAATCTAAATCAAAATCATAATACGTTTATCAATTTAGATGCGTCTTAGGGCATACTTATGAATGTCAAAAACGTTTACAAAATTCGCGAGCAAGAATACGCTATCCGTTCGCAAAACTACCAGGAGGCCTTGTTCTGAGAAAAACGGGCAAGAAACTCAGCAAGCAAAATATCTAGTTCCTAGTTCGACATACATACCGAGACACCTATGTTTGACATCGTATCTCACTGGCATAAAGTTTTTAATTATTTAAAAATTATATAGTATATCCATTGCAGAATTGAATTTTACTGGCAATTTCAATTATATACAGTAAAATTCTTGTATTTTGGACTTTATATTAACGATAAAAGGATTTTGTACGGTTTACAACCGTACAGGTATTTGCAATGTAAATGACACCATGCAATACGATTTACTAGTGTATTCATTTTCATGATATTTTATTATATTCACTTAAGTTAGTTCGCATTCAGACGTCGTACCGGGCGCTACTCTTATCCCAATCTCATCTCATCCCACTAGTTTATCCCATTGCTCTTTAAATATCTTAATAATTTATCCTAATCCCGAACTTTGCACCGAGGTCACGAAGTGAAGTGATGTAGACTGTAGAGGTATATTGTTTTTCTAAGACAATATGATTAGGATAAAAGAGGTGTGTCCATAAATCGTAGTTCTAGATGTATTCTTTTGATACAGGTATCAGTATAACACATACACTAAGCTCAAAAATAATGCAAAAGCATACACTCACTGATGGTAGGTTGAAGACATTTCTCGGTCTTTAATAATCAAGGATTTAGAGACTGACTTATTACCCTAAGTACATCTTGCTGCAATTTCGTAGCCAGGAAAAGTTCAACTCTCAAAGAGTTCAAAGTCAACTCTTTACTCATTTAACATAGCAGAGGTATGAGCGACGTAATTGCATACTCACGATGCCCACTTCCAATTGTGCAGTGACTTGAGCATTTCCTTATCCAACATATGTCTTCATTTTAATTCAAAACATATTGAACAGCTTGCTAGTTAGTAGACTGTAAAAAGTGTGTTTAAAATTTATAGGTAATCAATGTCAGGAGTATCTGAATAGTATATGTAATGTATGTATAAGCAAGCTGCACTAGATGACTAAATATATGAGAGGGTGAGACGTAAGAACCTAACAACCCTACGGATCCCTAAGCCCTACAGACGTACCCTAACACATAAATAGTGAATATATAAATAAGTACGGAAGTCTGCACCAAGAGACCTAAGGTAACAGACGGAGCCCTACGGGTAGGATCAAAGGTTCGAGGTGGTGGGATTATCTCAAAGCTACCGGGCAGGCTCACCACGATAATTAAGGGCTTGAAGTAGTCTTCGCCACTTTGAGAGGAAGCGAGAAATGAACAAGACAGAGCAATATTCAAATCTGATTTATTGTTATAAAACAATATCTTAAATACTAATTACACCTATTCACATATATATAATATTTTTCTAGTGAGCTGTTGGTGTATCGCGCAACCTCAGCTATTAAAATATGGAACACATATGATCCGTGTCAACAGCTGATTAAAATTTAAATAAAATATAATTAAAATTGCTAACCAGCTGCTAATATTTAGCACACACCGGATCCATGTCAGTAGTTCGTTCATGTTCAAATGATGAAATCTGAACACATATGTAATTAAAATATAAGACAGGTTTATCAGCTGTTAATTGTAAATATTTTATACGGAATCTATATATATTTATTTTTTATAATTAACATCTATAAAAAATTAAAGCAGAACTTTTTATTATTATTATAGCCTCTTTTCGGAATGCCAGTATTTTGTTTCTTTATTTTTCGTAGATTGTTCTTTTGTTCCACTTTTGCGTGTCCGTTTGCCAGGTGACAAAGGCGTCCTCCAATCTTCTCCATTCTGGCCTTTCTATGGCCACTCTACCCCATGTTGTTCCCATACACAACTACAATAATGATTCCGCACCCTATTTTAATATTGCAATCGGCACTTTGTTAGTAAGCATCAATGACAGTGAATTATCGAGTCAATCACCCAACATCGATATCGGTGTATGCTGCCTTGCTGAAGTTCACAATTAAAATGAAAAATTATTTACAGGAATGTTCCGTCTTCATGTTTGACAAGCGAGCGGTGGACAAGCTGTATCGTCCAAAGTGCAAGGAGCTTATGCTGGACAGCATCAAGAACTGCATAATTGAGCTACACAAACTTGCTCACCCAAAAATGTTGGAAATTTTGCATCCACTAGAAGAAAGTACATACACCGTGGCTTTTGCATCGGAAAGAATTTATGCGAGTCTTCACAATATCCTCGCATGGCATGTAAGTTGTTTTAAGTAATAAATATTATAGCTTTAAAATAAAATTACTTTATTAATTTTATTTTAACATCACTTGTCACAGCCTCTACCACTATTACTGGAAATCACCCGTTTTATCATTCATCGTATGCCAAACACATTTTTGAATTGATTGTGAAATTATTGACATCAATGGAACGATATTATTAAGATTATTTTCGTCTAGATGTAGTAGAGAGTAAATGAGGGACTACTAATTACGATATAAAATAGGACTATGTCCAATAACACCTTTCTATTGTTTTTAAAAGGTCCCAAACTTTTCGCTTTCGGATTGTTTACGAAAGATTATTACACGGCCCTAAGACCTTTTTTGCTTCATTGTATTCTTTGAAGTGATTACTTTTATCCATTTTCAACAAAGCTGATAATGTGTTCCCATTACAACCATTTAGATTCATTCATCGCCTCGGTAAAGAATCAATTAACTGATGCTCAATACACGAAGAGCTAAAAGTAAAAATTGTGAAACAGGTATTTTTGGTTTTAAGTATAACTTGTATGTTATGTTATAACTATGTTATGTTTCAATGCAATACAATTAAAATATAATTTATAATATTTTTCACTTATTTTACTGAATCATAATAAAATTAATAAACAATATGACATAAAATACTACGTTTATCTTAATACACTCATGTCAAATAATACTTTCTAGTATATCTACTTAAGTATGTTAACAGTCATATATTTTAAAAATTATGCCTCTCACGCAAAATTACAATAATAAATATTTTCGTGTCGTGAACTAATATAATTTTGTATTATACTTATGTCATATAAAATTATAACAGATAAATCTGGAAATATCAGAATTATTTCTGATAATTATTGGAGGATAAATCCGGATAAGAACGGAAACATCATATCTAATTAAAACTAATTGTTTCCGGTGATATAAACCGGAAACAGGACATCAACCTTGTTGCTTTCTATATCTACGATCCGTAGCGAAGCGTATCATTATATCGCTACGTCGTAGCAATTGTTTTATTTCTCATCACAATATACTCGTAATACTAAACGTCGAATCTTATATTTCTTACGATGTTTTCAGTGTCTTATTGAATTTACGTTTTAACTAAGATTCTGTAATGTCTACAATTATATTTTCTAAAATAAAAGTAAACAATTTATTTATTACTATTCAAATTATTTCATCGACATTTGGTTTATATGAATGCATTGCATTCGTGCAAGTACTAAGAGGCAATACAGTCAATCAATCACTACCTTTCCCGTGAGATATATTACTCTTAGTGGATATTGATGGAAGAGTTTTAAAGCCGAGAATACTGGACATCGATCATTTATAACATGCTTTTTTATGTTCGATACCTCTAACGTAGTGCATAATAACTGTATCTACTTTTGTTTCATTTATGTCCGCTTTTTTAAGTTTTTACGTTCGACTACATAATTTACAGTTCAGTGTTGAAGTATATACGTGCGTGAAAGTTTATACAAACAAAAAAATCCTCAGCAATGATTTCTTTACTTTTTGTCAATCAGAGATAAGATATTTAAATGCATTAGGTATGTGAAAAAAATAAATATTATTAAAAATTAATGATTATTTTTAAAATTATAAAAAAAAAAGTATACTTTAGTAAACTGTCATAATGAAAACTATTTATACCTAGTCTAAATATTTTTAATGCATATTTAAAATTATTTTTAGAAATATTTACTTACCAAATTAATTGAGTTAATCTATTTTTGATCAGTTTTTTATAAAATATAATTTTAAAACAAAACAGATTCTATTTTATGAAAATTAAAAGTTGTAGGTCCATGCTAAAGTACCCATTATTAACGTACTAAAACATATTATATGTGACATTGTGATAATCTCGATATGTATTAAAAGCCTGATTGATATAGAAACAAAAATAACTTTTTAAAACCGTTACAATAATAATATTAATTGTTTTGTAATCACAAAACTCAGTCAACTATTTCAAACTTTACAAACTTATATGATGGGACAAAACTTAACAGAACCAGATCTTCGTTGTAAAATACTAAGCTCAAAAAATTACATAAGGTCTGTGTGACCTAGGTCCACGCCCTTTATAAGAATAAAATAACTTTTGAAAATCCTTATAAATGCATTCTTTAAAACAAGAAAATAAATTTTAACTTGACACTGAGTTCTAAAAAAGACTCTTTTAAATTTCGTGTTTAAAGACAATCACGCAAATGATCATTTTATAAATAAATTCAACAATTCAAAGAAATAAATTCAGATAAGATATAAGTTATTAAATTTAATTATTACACTTGTAACATTGACGTAAACATGAATGATAGTTGTAACATGTATAATAAAGTAAATAAGAGTATCACAGTTATAATATACTGACATTTAAAAAAATCGTAACTAAATTTTTTCATTATTGCATCGTAGGAATCCTGCCCCATTGATCCAGAGGGTCCATTCCCTGTGATTCCGAACCCCAACACCCTGGGTCCACCTACGGTGGAGCCGATGCCAACAAGCAGCACCACCAGGCCACCCTTCGCTAGGGAATATCACTTTCTGGATCTTGAGATACGACATGGATTTCATCAGGTTCGTAATATGCACACAATGTATGCAATTATACAAAAACCACACGTGCTGTTTATGAGCTTAAGTGTTTATTTTGGAAGCCCATTCAATCAGTAGTGATATTTTAGATCTTTTTATGTTTAATATTAAAATGTTTAATAATAATGATAAAGTACTTAGTTAAATTGCGATACTTGAACGATTTCTACAAAAAATAAAGGGTCTATATTGACAAATTGTTTTATATCTCACTCACTCCACATAAGAATAGGCTTAATCAATGAAAGATATCACACCAATCTTTTTACCAATGTATTTATAGATCGCAACAATTGAGCAAGTAATGATTTAAATTCGTGGCCGCATGTTACCCGCGATACACGATAGCAAGAATAGCTATAGTTTAAGTGTGGGATTATGCAATCTGAAACTGCCGTACAATAACAAAAAAACTTTTAACTCAGTGTAAGTTAGTTTACATCAAATATATTACATAGCATAACTACAATTTGTTGAGTTCGGTGTCTCAAATATATCTAGGCAATTAATATTAGATTGCTTACTTGTAATTATAAAAAAAATATATCTATAAACCGGAGTTTCCCAAAATTCCAATTCGCTTATAATACAATATCGCTTAATTAATATATATTTATTAAGAGCAGTGTTGGCCTAGTGGCTTGAAGATGCAACTTGCAACTATGAGATTGTCTGTCCAATTAAAAGTTGCACGGTGTATTGTGAACTTCAAGATCGAGAGCTCCAGCAATCTTCTTAGTAATAGTAGCGATTTACTAAGGTCCTAAAAGAGGGTTTTTGGTTGGAATAACGTATGTGATTAGACTAATATTATTTGTCCCAATCTATATTTCGCTTTATTATGGTTTTGTATAACGTTGCGGAAAGTACTGGTGATGCCCGAAATAACCGCAGAGACTTCGCTAAATAGTATGTCATATCTATAAATTATTTAAGATTAAATGCAGTATACAAAGCATTTGTTGATAATTGTATACAAAGCATTATCAATAAAGTCTATTATATATATCTTACTTTAGATAGTAAACTCCAGTCGGGCCGACACATAGAAGGGCTTTCGAATAGGCTAAGTTCTGCAGCGTTCGCAGTAAAAAAGATACGCGATCTTACGGATGAGAACACAGCAAAGCTCGATTATTTCAGCTATTTTCATAGTATTATGTCATATGGTGTTATTTTGTGGGGTAATGCAGCTGACATTAAGTCGATATTTGTAATGCAAAAGCGGGCTGTTAGAGCGATCTGTGGGTTGTCCCCACGGGAGTCAGTCCGAAGGTAGTTTAAGGAATTACATATTTTGACTTTGGCAAGACAATACATTTATGAAAAATATACATATCTATAAAAATAATAGTAGCTTCCATAATTATAGTACTCGTAATAATGACAAAATTAGCGCACCAACAAGAAGGCTGCATAAAATGAGTAATTCTTTCCAAGGCGTACGTTTTTTCAATAAAATCCCTAGTGAGATACAAGTGTTGTCAATAAATAAATTTAAATCGTACATTAAAGTAAAACTGCTTGCTAAGGCCTATTATAATATAAATGAATATAGATAAACGATCCTAGTGCTTGGATATGAATTGCTCAATGCTCCAGTATAAATAGGTAACGCGACTGAATCTCTCGGCTGAATTTCCAGACTCTGGGGCGATCGTCAACATCCACGACTGTTTTAATGTAAAGTGGGAACAAACCGTGATCCATGTGGTATCAAATTATTTCATAATAAATAGTATTATTATTATTTTCTTATGTAGCCAAGTTCACATTTCAAGGATCGTCATGCTCGCTTAAATGTCATTGCTTGTGGCGGCGTCCATGCGTCGGGTTGTCTCTCTCCCTAAAATATGGTGAGGGGGCCGATGGCTGGCCATGCGTCATACTCGGGTGCTACTTGTGGTGACTGTATGTACTTGAATTCGTGTATGCGGTGATATTAGTTATTTCGACTATGTGTTTGCGTGTTGTTCCCACGAGAATGTGAGTGCGTGCTCCTATTTCACCATGCCTCCTGCTGATAGAGGACAATTCTTTGTTTATAATTTATGTTATTATTATTTATTACTTAAGATGTCATGTGGAACATGGTGTAATGGTTGCAGCTCCTTACAAAGGTTGTTATCTTATTGTAAATTTTATTCACAAATGACATTATTCCACTGTTAGACACAGCGTAGCATTAGCGTACTGATTATTACAATATATACAAAGGAGTGGAAATAGTCAAATTAAAAAAAAGACATACTTTATGTCTTAGCCCATTCCAATCCAAAACAATTATGTTGGAATCGAACCCCCGGTTTTGTATAGCGTAGGCACTGACCGTAACTGACCAAGATGGATAGCTCTTACAACCGAAGTTCCTTAAGGCTTTAAATAAATACATCTGTCTCTCTTTTATACATTTATCCATATTCTAACATAATTTTGGTTACAACGTATAACTTTCTGAACGTCTACAGATATCCGAGGCACTTCAATACATGCACTTGACATTGCGTAAGATGCATCGCAATGTTTGTCCCTTCAACATCCTCGTGACAAAACGAGGCGTATGGAAGCTTTTTGGCCTCGAGTTCGCTGGTAAGTTATTTTTACTTAGTGCTTTTGAATATGTGGGCAATGACCCCGAAGGTCCATAGGGGGACACATGATTGTGAACTAAAACAAAAAAGATACATTTAAATAAGTAAGGTTCACTTAAATTTAGATTCAATCGTAAGTACATTGCCCTCTAGATATTACCGTAACATGCAGTGTAATTACCATGGAGACATGCAGTCAATTGCAATGACCCTTATAGGGGCAATTTTATGTTGTCTTCCCGCTATCACCGTTTAGAATATTCGCCCATATCATTTCAAAAGCTTTTGCGTACGTGTACGTTGATTACGTGGTGGTTGCGGCGTGTTCGATGATAAAATATTTTGGAGAAATTGTTTAACACTTTAGTTAAACAATTAAGGATTTGTGAGAAATTTTTGATGTTGACCCAAAATTGGTTAAAAACTGGTATATATAGGGTATAATATGAGATAAGAAGTTAGGAGTATGATTGAAAGGGAAGGTTTCCAACACAAAGTTATATCATGATGATTTTTAATTAAATCAGGTGAATTTCAAGAGTCCAATAAAGTTAAATCGGTTCACATATTTATAGAGGGGGCATGTATGGATACAATAACATGACGAAGAGCATGCTGTAAAGGTTCTTAAACATATTTTGTAAAAAAATCCTTGGCGATTTAAAAGAGTGAAGTAGAGTTTATTACCAGTTCTTATCGGCCGTTCTACGCTTTTGGTTTGGAAGTGGCAGTAAATTGTATATTTATATTTTTTAGAATATAGGTATTTGATATTAAGGATATACACGGATCATTTATCATCGATTATTCAATCGCTTTCTGATACACTAACTCGTAACTAAGTATCACAATTAGGTATCTCGCATGCGACTAGTCAAAGGAGATTAATTGAGTCAAATTGTACAATTTAGGAATTATCACAAATTTACAATTAGCATAAATATTAGATTATTGACTGTATTTTGTATGCAATGACGATGGAATTCTTTCAATATTTATAACATTGATGACGGCAATTTGGTACCTCAACGTAAAGTCTATATTTCTGGTAATTTTATAATGAAATAAATACATTATTCACAATTTTAAAAAAACAAAATAAATCAACCATTTTAGGTCTGGACCTCCGTTTCCTTTATTTGTATCATGATCATTTCTCAATCTAATAGAAAAGTAGGTGATCAGCCTCCTGTGCATGATACACGCCGTCGAGTTTTTGGGTCTAAGGCCAGTCGGTTTTCAACACGATATTTTCCTTCACCGTTTTTTAAATACGCACATAGATACAGTGCACAGCGGGTATTGTACCTACGACCTCAGAGACGACAGTCGCATGCTGATACCACTAGGTTGATAACACTGGTGCTATTAACAAGTTTATATTACATAAATAAAACCGCCTAGACGTCGCTTGATTTTAATACAAATCTTAGGTAAGTTTCAGAATAACTACGATATTAAGTAATGATCAAGTACGACGAGTTACGCATTTAAAACCTCAGAACTTAGCTAAAGAAAAATTAATTTAATTAACTTCACTCAATTACTATTATATGAAATAAATTTGTATATACATAAACACTAGTGGATCCGACAGACGTTGTCCTGCATGATATTTCAAGCGATTACGATATTAAACAAAGTATGAAAGTACCGACTGCAGCGCCATCTGCCGGGCTGATTTGTTAATCTAAACCATCCAGGGCGCCACCCAAACGCATACAAAAAATACAATCAAATCGGTCCAGCCGTTTAGGAGAAGTTCAGGAACATACACACGTACAGTAGATTTATAAATATGTTTATAGGTTTGACAACTCCTTAAATATAACTATTATGTTCCCATTCTTTTCGGCGCGAACCTCATTGCCCTCACCAAAAAGGACGGAGATGTGAGACCAATTGCTGTTGGTTCAACACTACGACGTCTGGCCTGCAAAATTGCTGTTCGACATATTTCTTCTTCTTCCCTTCGGTGTAAAAGGAGGGTGTGAGGCAGCCGTCCATGCCCTACGCTCTTTCCTAACTTACGAACAGCCTGACGTGTTGCTCAAAATTGATGTCAAAATGGCATTTAATTCGGTTAATACCGATCCCTGCTGACGGAAAAAAACAACATATACCGGAAATAGACAATTATCTTCTTCTCAGTTACGTTGACCCAACAAAATTGTTATATCGTTCTAATGAACTGTCCTCGGAAGTAGCTTGTCAACAGGGTGATCCCCTTGGGCCTGCAATTTTTAGTTTGGCTATAAACCCAATAATCAAAAATTTAAATTCTAATTTCAACGTTAGGTATTTGGAAGACGGGACCCTAGGAGGTGATGTGGATACTGTGTTTACGGACCTCCTTTTAATAAAAAATAAATTTGAAGCCATTGGTTTGGAGCTTAATTTTAGTAAATGCGAACTTAAATTTAAATGAAGTAAAACAAAAATTTTATATTTTGGCTCCAAATATAATATAGTTAATAGTAATTCCTTTTAGGTTCTCCAATTTTTGATAAATCTTTTTCTGAATATATATTAATAATTCAATGACTAAATTTCAAAGTTATGCTGACCGTTTCTTGAAATTAGTCCGCACTATGTACTTTGCATCTTAAAGTTTTGTCTTTTCGTCCCAAAATTTACGTATGTGCTCCGTTGCTGCTCCTTTTGAAATTGAAATGAAGGATTTAAATACTATATTAATATGTCTGGACATTTCTATTTTTGCTCCACCTTTTAGGCACTTCAATTATATAAACGTTTCGACAACTTGGTAAAAGCACAACAAACTAAACAAAAAAGTTACGTTTAGAGTTTGGCTATTTTGTAAAGAGATAGTTTGTGTAAGTCTGTGTAACTTCGTGTCATGTTTGTTGCTTCATATTGGTTTGAATTTTTTTATAAATATTTGGAAGGTTAGTAAAATATATTTCTTAACACATGATTATCACTATTTGCTGTCCATGTATTTGTAAGATTAGCTTTTAAGTTTTTAGTCTGTTGTTAATATTTTTTTTGTATTACTTTAGATTAAGGTACTATGTGTATATATATATATATATATTTTGTTTAACATTTGGTTCTGCACTTCTCGTACGCATCATGTTTCTTTTTTTTTTTTAGTTTTTCTCTTTAACTAGGGTTGCCTGGAAGAGATCGCTGATTAGAGATAAGGCCGCCCGTTGCATCCCTTATAATTTTTTTGTATTGTGTTTCATTCTTTTGCAACGAAATGTAAATAAATAAAAAAATTATGGTTAGCCATGTTTTTGTTCACTCATTTTTCTTACTTATTTTTATTTACCGACGGTGGCTATCCTTCTGTGAAGCTTAGACAACAAACCTAATTACATTTAAATAATAGATAAGGTTTCCAACCGGTAAATAATGTTAAATAACAAATGCGTATTACGCTAATACAAAAACATCTCGTCAAATTAATTGATGTTTAATTAATTTTGACGATCTCTACCTCACTTCACTCTATCGAGTGATGAAACCAGGTCACAGGGGTGATAGAATTGATTGCAGAGCCTCAACTGTTTTGACAAATATTTTTATTTATTGGTCAATATATAATTTACACATAAAGCTAAGTATTTATTTATTTCAGTAAGGTAGTGTGTTTACTAAAAAAAAATTACACGCAGTTCTCAAATGAATCTCATTATTTTTAATCGTTTACAAAATGCTCCATGTTTTATTTTAAAATAATTATTAATCAGAGTAGCCATAAAGCTTTATTAATATAGTGAATGTTTTTGTATATACATAAAACTGAGATATAAAAACCTACCAACAAAACAACAGCTATTAAATGAATAAAAAAACTGAATGAATGCCCGAAGTTCACGTGATATAAGTGTTTTGCGGAACAAAAATGAAGTGAACGCAACGAAGATTTTTAATAAAGTCGCTCGTTCAAGCCCTCGAACAAACTAATGTGATGCCATGATTTAATTAAAACGAAATTTGACAAAAGTTAGAGGTGACTTTGTGATTTTTTTGTATCGAGGAATTTATATTGTATTGTGTTTTTAAATAGAGCTAACCATTGAATTTATCTATTATATATAATATTAATATTATTATGAAAGATCAAATATATTTATGGTTTAATTCAAACATCACATGCTTAAATAAAATCAAATCTACGATGAGTGATTTTGGTTAATGCCCGCCCTTAATATCATAGCTAATCATACTTAACAATCCAGAAGATTAAAATCTTCCTGATTTTTTTTTTAATTTCTACAAAGGCCTTACTGGAGTTCTTTTGAAGGTCTTCTACTTTGTCACCTATGCATTCCCGGTCTTTTGAGCCCAATTTTCTCGTTTAAATTGTTCAATCAAAAAGTGAAAAAAAATAACTTTTCGAGGAATTAGTTCATGAACATCACCTATGAAAGGGGTTTTTATAATAGCTTTAGAGGTCTTATACAAGATAAATGAATTTTTCTGATTATGTCATTTGTCCCTGTATTTCACGGGTAGATATATTTTTTTACCATTATGAAGATATATCGTGTCTTTTTTTAAATAACCTGTCAACACAATATATATTTATAGTATATAGGTAGTTACCGATATATACACAGACACATATTTTAAGTCGATTTAATTTTTCTAATATTTGTTTTTTGGTACAGAACCGATACCGAGTGATGATCCATTGAAATTCCTGGATGTTTCTCAGTGGTCCTGCAAAGTTCCTCGGATTTGTCAACCTCATCTTGACTATATGGGTAAGGAAATTCAGAATACGTATTGTAGTAAATGTAAATTTATGATTAATTTAACTTGACGATTCAAAAGTGTACTTGATTACCCACTTGAATAAAGATATTTTGAGTTTGAGTTTGAGTTAGTGTGGAAACAGCTTTATATCACTTTATAAAACTCCACTTAATAAATAATATTAACTTTAAGTCACACACAGAAATTTAAGTTAAATTATTGAAATAAAACATTTGAAATTTATTTTTAAAGTACATTAAAAATAAAGTTTCACTATGAAAGAGGTTTTCAATATTTTCAGCCCCTGAAACACAAATGCGTGGGCTTGCCAGTACGCTGGCTGATATGTATGCACTGGGAATGATACTAGCCGCACTATTCAATCAGGGTCGGCCTCTAATCAACACCAATTTTAATCCAATATTGTACGTGAAGCAAATGGAACAAGTAAGTTATATTGCTGTTTATTTCGGTACTAAATGATACTTGTTTTGCATAATCAAGTTATTTGTTGATTTCATCGAAACAGTGTTTGGTTACCATTTACCCCGCTACGCAATGATACTCTTTTATTGATACTTTTCAAGCAAAGTCGACCAACCTCAAAAAGTTATTTTGTCCTATTCATATATATGCATTCATTTGGACGTTCAGTAGACCAAAGCAAACTAAATTGTAAAAGGATCTCAATTTAGATCGACTACCGTAACTGTCAAAGTATTACAAGCATAAATGGCTTTAAAAAATAGAGGTTTTATGAAATTATTATTATATATTAGTCTGAATTAAATAAATTTAAAATAGTTATGCCTCCATCAGCCAGATGGTGCAAAGTAGCACTTGTATTCGTGTGAAACAACACGCAAACACGTAAAATGTTACGAATGTAGATATTTTGTTATTCTTATCTGTTGCATAGAAAACAGATGAAAATACCTATTATTATCTATCAGTATAGGACGCGAGCAGTTTTTTGTGTATGCGAATGCTTCAAGACCAGTAAAGCCGCGGGCAAAGTTTAGAATCTAATAAAGGCACTCTTTTATTACTTCTCAAGAATGAATAATAAGATTTTCAATGGGAACATCTTGGATTCTTTCATTTATTGCTTTATGAGAAGTGACGTGTGAGCTTTTATAATCGATTATTTAAATATGGGTTCTCAAGCTCCGACGGCTGTGTATAATGAGCCTGCAGGCGCCTTAAAGCTTTTTGATGAGTCAATCATTTTATCGAATGTTTAGACACGTTACCTGTCAGGCGGAAAGTGAATATAATTATTGTATGTTTTTAGCTGGATCGGAACGTTGTAACATTAGTTAACCGAGCTCCTGACTGTCTCCATGAAGCTCTTCCCAGACTATTAGACCGGGACCCACAAAACCGACCAACCACTCAATTGATGCCACTCATCACATACTTCAAGTTAGTAAATAGTATTAGATAGTAGTAAATAGTGTAGCAGTAGTTGGTTCAACTGCAGATCGTTAGGTCGATTACCGGATGCATTTTTTTTTTAATTTTAATGCTACCTTAAAATACATATAGACCAGTGCCGATAATTTTTGAAACCTAAAAAAATTACAGTAGGATGAAACCCATTAGAAAAGCAGGGGAATATGATCAAAATGAAAGGAAAAATAAATTACGGTCGATCTGAGGTCGGGAAGGGGTAGGGGGGGAGTTTTAAGGGTAAAAAACGGTTTATCTCGATTTCCGGCAAAACTAAAAGTCCTATCGAAGAAAGTTAAATGGCAAAGTTGTAGGTAATAAAAAGATCTAAAACTTTTGTATTCACACATTTTTCACATAACCTCAAAATTTATGTGAAAAATTCAAAAAACCAAGTTTTTGGTTTTTAATTTTTATCTTTTACAAAAATATTTTTTTTTTAACGAAATTTGGTGAAAACTTACCTTTCTATGTCCCAAATACGCTGTAATTTATTTGATTAAAAATATTTATTTGTTCACCTTATTTTGAATTAATATCGAAAAAACACCCTAATTTTCAATCGAAAATTCTGACGTCAAAATTTCAGCTTTTTTCAAAAAGTTGGTGTGCATTCAGTTCGTTGAAATCTCTTCTTTCTTATGGTAAAAAAATATTTATATATTACCATAGTAAATCTTCTCAGAAAACGCAAAAAATCGTATGCAGTAACGCCCAGACACGTCATCCCCTTCCCTACTTCTCTATGAATCTTCTTTAAACTATAATCAGATGCCTATTTATTACTATTTTAAGATAACTTATATATACCTGAGTGACCTAAAAAAAAAATTTAGCCTTTAGATGGGCTAAAATTTTCGTATTTCATAGAGAAGTAAGGAAGGGGATGACAGGTCTGGGCGTTACTGCATACGATTTTTTGCGTTTTCTGAGAAGATTTACTATGGTAATATATAAATATTTTTTTACCATAGGAAAGTAGAGATTTCAACGCACTGAAAGCACATCAACTTTTTGAAAAAAGCTGAAATTTTGACGTCAGAATTTTCGATTGAAAATTAGGGTGTTTTTTCGATATTAATTCAAAATAAGGTGAACAAATAAATATTTTTAATCAAATAAATTACAGTGTATTTGGGACATAGAAAGGTAAGTTTTCACCAAATTTCGTTAAAAAAAAAATATTTTTGTTAAAGATAAAAATAAAAAACTAAAAACTTGGTTTTTTGAATTTTTCACATAAATTTTGAGGTTATGTGAAAAATGTGTGAATACAAAAGTTTTAGATCTTTTTATTACCTCCAACTTTGCTATTTAACTTTCTTCGATAGGACTTGTAGTTTTGCCGGAAATCAAGATAAACCGTTTTTTACCCTTAAAACTCCCCCCCTACCCCTTCCCGACCTCAGATCGACCGTAATTTATTTTTCCTTTCATTTTGATCATATTCCCCTGCTCTTCGCATGGGTTTCATCCTACTGTAATTTTTTTCACTTTTTATTTATTTTAAAGGCTATCTGCACTGGTCTAATATACGTCAAAACTTGTAAAAAACATTTTTTAAATTTAGTTTTACTAGCTGTTGCTTACTGTTTAGTTACCTTTGTTAAACTGAATAGTTTAGTCTCATAATAATATTTATACAACACACACGTACATAGTTAAATTGGATTCACACAAAAAGATTGCTTCTAAAAAGCTTGAAAACCTACTTGCCACCAATGTGGGTAGCTCCCAATAAAATATTTCCGAACCAATTTCAATATGGGTTTTTAAGAAAAGAGCGTACTGATTCTTAAAACGCAACAGGTGTTCTAGCAGTCTGACTGTCTATGGACGTTAGTATAACTTAACATCAGCCCACTTCCCGTTTGCCCATCTTCTATAAAGAAGGAAATAATTAAATGGCGTTGCTGAAAGTTTGCTTTGCCTTCAACTGATATCCTTCGACGAGTTTATCCCAAGTATTGCATTTTACTTTGCATTCCCTTAAGGAAAATATGAGTTTATTTTTATTATTTACGAATAATAATGATTTGGAAATAATAAAATCATAAATCCTCGTCATTTTAATCGTCCGCAAATACTTCTAACATCATCTGCTGTAAATTTTATTACATCCGTTTGATTAAAAGTCGAACGCTAAATCTTTCGTCTTTCGTTTAACATTCCCATCTACCTGAGGAGACTGAATTTTTTATATAATTAATTAAATTAAATTTACTAAAATTGCCCACTTATAATGTAGATTTTAAATAAGGATTTGTCTACTAAAAGTATCAATGGGTTTGTGTCCACGCTAAAGTATTTATTTCGCGATAAGTTGTGGTTTACTCATCACAACAGAAGCGTGCATTTGACATTCAATTCTGAGCTTATAAGTCTATTTGAAATGACTGGGAAATGTTAATTAATAATAGTGTGGTTTTGCTTCTAAAACGAACAATATGTATTATTTGCGTTATAATAAAGTGAAATATATATGCGAGGTTGATCCATTTTATGACATACCATGTCTTCAGGCATGACATGCTACAGCCATTGTTCCCATAACAATTGCAGAGAAAAATATTATATTTTTATATTGTATGATTAAATATTGCTAATCAAATGATTAAATTTTTGTTTCTTAAACTAGTTTTTTATTGTATTACTAGCTGGCCTGGCGAACATCGTACCGCCTAACAGTCGTCTTTACTTTTTTAAAATACTTATTCTGCTATTCGGGACACCGGTCTAGCTAGTAAGATAAAAATAAGAAAGTTGATATTACAACAAATACATTATGTCAAAAAATAAAAAATTACCTTCCCGGAACCCCTCCACTAACACTTGAACTTTATGATATGGTATTAAAGTTCAAATTGCCTTTAAATATTATATTATTTGTATGGGAATATAGAAAAGTGTTGTTTTTAGACTTTTTCACTCAATTTTTTTTATTTTTTTCTCCGTAAGAACCATCCTCGTATTTAAAGGAATATAATAAAAAAAGAATCAGACAAATCGGTCAAGCCGTTTTCATGTTATGTCGTGACAACGGAAAACGGGTTTCATTTTTATATATATAGATTTATTTGCACTGTTATAATTGTAATGTTGTGCAGATTTTTCATTGAGGCATGTATTGTGTTTTCGCATGTTGTGTGTTCCGTGTAAATGTCTGTACGTGTTACGTTAGTGTGCCTTTTTAAAATAAATAAAATAATTTGAATTCTCATGAATAGTAACGATCCTTGTGTAATGTAAAACAATTGAAATGTTGTATAGTAATCCCGTTGGTCATCCTATGAAATCTCCTTACCCTTTAGTGCGTGATCCAGATGCATTCAGGTCATTCTGTCCAGAGACAAACATTGACAAATTTTACATCTAAACAGTACAGATAAAAATCCATTGGGAAGTAGTCAAGGTTCTAGTAATGGTGTATTTATTTTACTGTTTCGATTTTACTCGCTTTAGAAGACTATACTAAAAATAATATTTCATAGTAGATAGTAATAATAATTCATAGTGAACACACATTTGAAATTTATTTTTGATACTACCGTGTAAAATTCTATTGATTATTTAGTTAAATTGATAAATAGCGAAAAAAGTAATATTTAAAAAAATTCACACATGAGGTGAATGGAAAAATGAATACGAGCATATAGTCTTTGTAAAATCTGTTTTGGGGGTAATTTATTATTTTATAGAACAATATGCGTCTTATTACTGTGGAAGTTAACTCATGATAATTTAGAGATAATAATAGCGGTTACGGTAATGAAAGTAGAAGTTAATAGATCTTCCACGGTAAAATAAATAATTTATTTATATTATTTATTTATTTACACTTCGTTGCAAAAAACAAAGAATGAAACACAATACAAAAAAATTATAAGGGATGCAACGGGCAGCCTTATCGCTAATAAGCGATCTCTTCCAGGCAACCCTAGTTAAAGAGAAAAACTAAAACAAAAGAAACATGATGCGTGCGAGAAGTGCAGAACCAAATGTTATATAAAAAAAAAATATATATATATACATAGTACCTTAATCTAAAGTAATACAAAAAAAAAAATTAACAACAGACTAAAAACTTAAAAACAAATACATGGACAGCAAATAGTGATGTAAAAGGAAACATAAGATTTATACAAGTCACGATTGATCAGGATAGGATAAGGTTAAGAAATGATTATACAGAAGAGTTTTGAATAATGTCATAAAGAATAAATAATAAAATCCATATTTAGAGAATGGATAATCTAGGTAGTAAAATTATTGCAATGTAGCCGCTGAGATCTAATTGCGAGTGTATGAAAACGTTTCACGGTTTGCGAATTCGGCTTTCATGCAATTTAAATGTTCGTGTTCTGTACAATTAGTATGTACCACACCACATCCGTCCAAAAACTAGATAAATATATTTTTATACGAAAAATAATTCGTTAAATGCAAGATAGATTTTGAACATGTATAATGGTTATCACGGCCGATTTTGTTATCTTCATAAGTGATATTTTTATTTATTTTTACTTATTAAATTTTTTAACACAAACAAAATAACGCTTTATCCCCGAATGAGTTGGGGCTACGTTTGAGATATTTATCAATACAAATTACTAATATAAGCGATATCCGGCTTGCAAACTGAAATCCCTAAGGTTTTGGTTCCTATCGCTGAGTAGTATGGTGCAAGTCAAGAACGTACTTAAATTTTTTTTTATGTAGTAGGAGGCAAACGGGCAGGAGGCTCATCTGATGTTAAGTGATACCGCCGCCCATGGACACTCACAATGCCAGAAGGGTCGCAAGTGCGTTGTCGGTTGGCATACGGGAGCCAACGCGCTAAGTGACAACTCTAAATTTTAACTTAAGTCTAAAAAACCAGAGAAACTGGTGATGTATGTGTCGAGTAGTAGTTACAGAGAAAAACTCAGACGAGGCAAATCGATACGGCACATCACCACATATTCTCATCTGTTCTTGTCACACGTATGTGTATATACTTAATAATAAAATAGTTATAAAACGTTTAAAAATCTGGCTTTTTAATATTCGTTAGTTATGTGTTTTTTAACTTGACTCCTTATTTAAAATGTAACTTTATTTCGCCAGCAGAGCCAGCAAGGTAAGGTGTTTAATGTTAAACAGCGAGCAATTAAGCTCAGTAATTTCCGTTTTCGCTTAAAAATACAGCTTTTATATAGCTCCATTTGAAGGTAAAACATAAATTTTACATAACAAATTTTTTCTTTAGTGTCACTGAGTCTTACCCAAATAGACCTGTTCCTTGGAAGTTGAGTGTAATATATTTAACTTCCGATCACTGCAAGTCATAGTAGACATATTTCTACGTCTATTTTGGTCTTTCATTCTGTGCCTACCCATAAATACGTGGGTAACACTGAAAATGTTTAAAACTGGCCAGTTAGAAACATTGCTAATGAAAACTTTTTTGAATTTCAATTGTAGAACTCTTTGGTAACCTAATGTATATTGCATTAATTTGTCATTTGTTTTTGTGAATTGGCGGCAAATCAAAACTCCTGTTACATGTGAAAATGAACCTAACGGTTTTCGGTCAATGATTTATTATGACTTTCGTTGTGGGTTTATTCAACAACAAAGCTATGATAGGCTGCGATTAGCATTTCTTAATGAAGTCCCATCTCGTGCCACTATTTACAAATGGTTTAACGAGTTTAAGCGTGGACGTAGCAATCTCAATGATGATCCTTTAACAGCAAGTACTGAAGATAGCATCAGTGCTGTGAGACGCATGATAGAGGAAGATAAGAGAGTGACCTATCAGCTGATACGGGCAAGCCTAGGCATTGGTATGAGTAAAGTTCATAAAATATTACACGAAAATTTAGGCGTCACCGATGGATTCCCTGAAATGAAAGTTGGATATATTGCTACGAACCCGAAACCAAAAGACTATCAGCTCAGTGGGTATTTCCTTTCGAGGATCGGCCAACTAAGGTAAAGAAAGGAAGAAGTCAAGGAAAAGATGATTGCCTCATTCTATGGTTGGAAAGGTCATTTCGCGATAGTTATGCTAGAAGATGGAAGGACAGTTACTGCAGACTGGTATGTCAATCGCTGTTTGCCTGTTGTCTTGGAAAAAATTCGACAGCAGCGCCCTCGAAGCAGGATCCTCCTTCACCACGACAACGCACTTCGCAAAACGGACTGTTGAATATTTGACTATGGCAGGTGTCGAAATGAGTCATCCGCCATACAGTCCTGACCTGGCGCCCTGCTACTTTCAGTTATTCCCAAGAACTAAAGATAAAATTCGAGGTATTCCCTTTACGAGCCCTGAAGATGCGGTGAAAGCGTACGAAGATGCCATAGAAGAGACCACTAAGGAAGAATGGGCCCACTGTTTTTCTCCGTGGTTCCATCGAATGCGACGATGGAGAGGAACGGAGATTACTTCGAATAACATTAAAAGTATTGGCAACTTTCTACATTAAGCCGTTTTTAATTTTTTAAACATTTTCAGTGTTACCTAGGTACTAATATATAAACCGTGCAAAATATTTTTTTGCTAGTACAATATCATCAAGTACAGTAACACTTTTTAGTTGAACACAACTCGTTCAAAATCCCGATAAACTTAGTTTTTACGTGTCGAAATCTTTTCTTAACTTCAGAATTCATCGAGCCTAAATACCAGAAGAAATGCTAAATGTTTCTGACATACGGGAATGTTATTTAGCGGTATATATTGACTCTGAATCTGACGGTTTGATTAATACCTCTTGCTCTGTTTAGGTGCGCCAGTGATCCACCAATACAAGCTCTAGAGGCCCTAGATGCGGCGATTCACATGGCAGCTAGTGCACGACGCGAGTACTACGAAGATCAATTGCCTTCGACACTTGCCTACATTCCAAAGGTAAAGTGTAATTTTGTAGTCATATAAAAAAAGTATTAAAATCGCTAAGCGCTAATGAGAGTTTTTTTTAACTGATCATGACTATTTTTTTGTTAATGTTAAAGCAACCTTCGACCGATCTAAGCGTCTGAATCAAACTGTGATTCGGTTATATGAAAATGCGATCGAAAAAGCCTCATAGAAACACATAAAAATTAACTTTTTAGTAGATTTTTTTCTATAAATCGAATTTAAAGAAAACATTATTGTTTTCTACAGTTCAGTCCATTTTAGAGTTGATTATAATTGTAGAAGCAATGCCGTTGCTGTCAGCTGCCGTTTAATATCACAGAGCTTATCAATTAACGATGTCAGTCTGAAATCAGTTTAAACCCGTAAATAATTGTGGATTTTCGATTTGCCAATATTGCAATAAATTGAAGACTATTCGCAACTCGATAGTGATAGTGATTCTACGGTCAGAATTATTATTGAATGAAATTTATTAGCACTTTAGACTTTTGAAACTTAAATACCATCATAAAACAAACAATAGTATGCTCAATTGCTTGCTTAATACGCGTTTTGTGAGTTATTTTTTTTAATAAATTGAATTTTGACCGAGACAACGTTGTAATTTAAGACAAATAAATAAATGAAGTCTAACTTAATTAACTAATTAAGATAATTAACACAAGAAACGCTCCAATAATAACGCTATTTTCTTGTGTTCTATTTTGTAAGCTCATATAAAATGTTAATTGGTAGTCAATTCATAACGGTACAACCAAGCTAATTATGTTTTATTACATAAAAATACATTTTAAATATTCTACTCGTAAGGTCATGAAAATATATTTTGTGAGCTTTCATTTGTCATATTTCAGCTTTATAAACTTAATGTACGTTCCAAACAATCTAAAAAATACGTTGGCCTTGAAAATAACCTTTTGAGTCAAGAAGCTCCTTTCATGACAAAGTGATATACCAAACAGACTGGGACATACTTATTTAATTTGGAAAACTACCGACTCAGGTTTCAATTTATGGTTAGTAATAATAAGAAATATTTCAGAAGGGTTAGTCATATAAAGTGGGAGTCTTTGAGAAGGTATCAGAACAAACAAAATACCTCCAGGTCTAGGTCCAACAACAAAAAACCATTTTGGCACATAATAACATTTTATATACATAAACAAAACACAGCCGCGTGGCTGCACTGCATATATAACTGAGTACAATTTCTTACAAAGAGGGTTTACCAAATCCATAGTATGGTACCTAAATATTAACACGGAAACTGAAACAATATAATAAATTTAAATAAAAATAAGCCATAACCATGGATATTAGGATCTGCATAACAAGTAAACAAATGAATACTATAGTGAAGTAAATTATGAGATCTAAACGGAAAAGTCGCTTGAAAGCAGGATTACGCGGAAGTAATTCTTTTTCTCGGAACATGTTTCGTTATCTGTAGTATTAAGTTATAGGATATAGGATTGGACAGTCACCGATTGAGGTGGTCACAACTGTACTTTCCAAGAACATATTTAACATGCAATAATGGAAATATGTCTTTAAGGCTTATAGTTACTTTTTAACTGTAGGAATGGAATTAAGGTTTAAGTAATGAAAGCAGACTTTTCATCTTACAATTCAAAAGTGTATATCTATTTATTTCTACTGTATCTCGGCCACCTAGAGACTGAGTGGTACGTGCGTTCCCCTACCGAAATTGCCAGAAAGAATGTCTATGGTTCATATTTCTCTTTAACAAATATTATTGGAGGGGCCTCATAGCCTAGCGGTCTTATTAAGTGGCAGCTAGGTGAGGGGTACCGGGTTGGATTCTCGGTTCGAGGGCAAGTTTTAATTTAAATTTGTTCTCGGCCTTTGGGAGGGTTGTGCGGTACCGGGCGAGTGCCTAAACCGTACATGGAGGACATGGTCGAATTTTCTAAGGCAAAAAGCACGAATTATAAAAATCTTATACTTGACGCTGACTAATGCATAAACCGTGCCAGAGCCATAAAAAAACTAGTATTGATTGTAACTAAACAATCTTTAAAGAAACATTATCAGTCAGTGACGCCAGGTCATCACTTGTCAGGCATAATCAACGTCCGTATATATATACCTTTATTCAGGCAATGATCGGAACGCGCGTAGTATTTTTATTCAAAAGTATCCTATCCAATACAATAAAAATAAAAATACAACAATACACTTTTATTCAGTTATTTTAGAAAATCACACAAAAGTTTAGTCCTGAAAGCATATCTCAGTGAAGCTGCCACAGGTATAATGCTTTTGTGTTTTAAAAATAAACCATTATGTAGAAGTTGAACTTGACTCTGATACAGTTGTTTGTAAACATTTTGAAAGCTTTGCGAAAATAGAATAAAATCTCTCTGTAATATTGATTGTTCGCAATGCTTTGCGATTTCCGCAAATATCTCCGCGACTTCTTTTGCGTATGTTCGTAATATATTAAAAATATTCTTTTTTTAAATGCAAAGTAAAGAAATGAAGTTGTGAATATATTTCTTGAAATAAAGTATTCTCGCTTACTCAATAAATATATAAATTATTTTGTTTGTTTAAAAATACAGGATACAAAAAAAATGCTATCCTCATTACTGTCTCAAGTGGATATAAAATAATAGCTTAATGTATTAATTAGTAAGAAATACAACATTAAAATTGAAGCATAACTATCGCTATTTATACTGCTTGCGAAATTTGTTTCTTTTGTTTTAACGAATAATTCCTTTACTTTTCATTTAAGGCATGCGTTCGCCAAAGCGTGTAAAATATTTAAAAAAAAATAGGTAATCTCATGATACTGTCAGTATAGGTAGTATTTAATTTTTATTTCAAGTAATTAAAACCCATATAAAACTGTTTTAAGATTTTTCAATAAGATATGTTCTGTTAATATATTTCGGTTATTTAGTATTTGTACACCATCAAAACGCGTTTCAGAAATTGCGTTGGCAGAACGTTTGGCCAGTTCTACAAGCCGAATTCAAAATATCAGACATGGTACCGTCTGTACTTAAGCCAACCTTTTGGCTGATCAATGAGTGTACACCAGAAGAATTTGCAGACGTGATCTACCCTACTATCAGGTATACAACGTTATAACTGGATGTTTCTATGGTCATAATAGTAAAAAAAACTTAACATAAAATGGACTTCAATAAATCCTTATTATTCAGAAAGTATCTTCGCGTTTGTGAGTACACAAAGTTATAATAGTCGTTGGTAGATGCAACGTCATTTAGAACACGGTAAATTTACACATCGGATATTAACTACAGAACAAAGAATCTCTTATTTGATTTGTTCAAAATAGAGATTTAAATATGATACAAATTAGAGAAGTGATAGATTTCATCCTTGGTTGAGGTTCTGAGGGCTCGCACCTGCTTCGCAAAAAAGAACTCCCTCCCTGTGTCTGTTTTTCCTGAAAATTTTAACATGCCGCTATTCAATAAAAAAGTAAATGGGCAAATTTTAGACAGGCGTGACTTACCAACTTACATATTATAGCCTGTATCTTAGCTTCCTTCGGTGCAGGCAAACACCTGTCATATTAAATTTAAAAGGCGCTTTCTTTACGAATACCGTTGAACGTATTTGAGTTTAAGTAATGTTTGATATTATTACCAACCTATTTAATCTTTTTACTGTAAGGCCTACCTTTATAATGAAATAGGTATAATAGGTACAAGTACTATATAATATTTGTAGTTTCTATAAGTTGTTTTTCTATAGCAATAACGTAACTTTACGGTTATAAAAGCGATTTTTTTTAAATTTTAGAAAAGTAGTTTATTCACCAAGGCCGGTACCAATAACGGTTGTACTTTTGGAGAATTTGCATATTTTAACAAAGAAATGCACAGAGGATACGTTAAGCGACTTTTATCCGATGATTTTTTACTCGCTGGATAGCAATTTGAACCAACTTCAGGTTTGTTATTTTTTATCTTAATAGACGATACACAGTTGATTAAATATATTTAACTGATAAACCTCACTACACACGGCATTTCTAAACATGGACTAAAGATGACCAGCTTGTAGCCAACCACGCCCACGATGTTTGTTCTAGTTAAAATACAAGGTCATTAATGAAACAGTAGTTATCAGTTAGATAACTGATATTATTATTAATTAATAGATATTAAACTGTTGCTGATTTGAACATTATTTTCAGATTGCGGCGTTGATCGCATTGCAAAATGTGTCTGATGTGATACCAGACGATATCATGTATGGAACCGTTGTTATCAAAGTCAAGAAATTGTTGGACAAAAAAACAGGAGATGTAAAAATTATTAACCTTGTACTGGGAGTGTTTGAGAAAATTCTTCCTCGTTTGGACAATACTAGCATTCTGAATTACGTGGTCCCTACAATACTTAACATGAGATTGGGCAACCCAGATGTGATCAACCGCATAGTCAGTTAGTAAATAGATGTTTTTCAAACACTGACACTTCTTTCTGTCTTTACTATCTGAAACTTCTTTCTGTCTTAGTATTGCTAAGCGAATGTTTTTGACTACGTACAATTGTTTATATTAAGTCTTTGCGAATTACATGTGAATATTGCGAATTATGTATGAAAATATTTTATATCAAATCTCACTTGTTACAGAGCTTTATAAAGCTATCATTACCGAAGAAAAATACGGAATAACTTGCGATGTAATGGCGACAGAGTTGATACCTAAACTGGCCCCGCAATCTGTGAATGCTAATTTAAATGTTGATCAATTCAACAATCTAATCGAGGTAAATTTTGTTTCTGCAGTGTATTGCACTCTCTGCTGTTCTCTATTTTAGTATACTTATTTAAACTTTTAACTTAATCAGAACTTATCTATTTTTTTGTGATCTAAGTGTTTAAATATAATTAAATTAATGGTACAAATATTGACATGATAATCGCAAATTACAACTTGGTGTCTCCTCACTTCTTCATGAGCGTCAATTATATTGTAATAACTTGATCTATTGTTTAGATCTTATATGACATGTTGGAAAAAATTGAGCAATACCAGCGTCACAAACTTAAGACGGAAGGTGCTTCGGCGTCAGGAAGCAACCGACGTAGGATTCGACAAATGAGCACTGAAAATGTACCGGCTCCACCATTTCACATTCCCAATTTGAGGGTGGAGCAACGCAAGACCTCAAGTGCTGAGAACATGGTCCGAAGGAGTTCAGCTGCAACTGTTTCACAACCTGGAAGTGTGTCAGGAAGTGTAAACGCGTTACGGAGCCGTAAGTATTTTATAAAGTAACAAATGAAAAAGTTATTTTTTTATTTAAAAACTGTATTACTTACTTACGAGAATGTAAGTGCGTGCTCCTATTTCACCATGCCTCCTGCTGATAGAGGACAAGTCTTTATTTTTAATTTATGATATTATTATTGATTACTTAAGATGTCATGTGAAACATGGTGTTATGGTTGCAGCTCCTGACAAACGTTGTGTAAAAAAAACATGGCGATTAAAAAGAGTGGCGGAGAGTTTATTGCCAGTTCTTCTCTTCCGTTTTACGCCCTTGATTTGAGAACTGGCTACTACATTTCTTTTCTCGACGTTCATTGTGTTACCTATATGATTAAATGATTTTTTTACTTTTATTCCATTAATAAACTATAAAAATATAAAACCGTTGATATTTTATCAGGACTTGGTCAGTGGATCTTTGGCTCGAATAACTCAACGAACAATGACGGGAATTTCTTGCGCGTCACAAATATTTTACCCAATCGTCGTTTATCTGACAATACACTTATGACACCGAAGATTCACATTGCGCCATCAAGTGCCTCCTCCCCTGGAGGTACACCCGCTGGCACTGCGGGACTTCCGAGTCGACGGCACTCAAGCATCGGACCACAAGAACGTCGTTTATCTACTGCAAACCTATCACCGCCAACAGTAAGTGGTCCCATTGCCATGACAGATGTACGCGACATATCACAATGAAGTACCACTAAACAATTCATTAATTAACTTAACAGGAGGAAGAACCTAATTACCATGAACCAATATAATTGTCTATAAATATGTATTGTATTTTAGCATGCCCGCCACCCAAGAGGGCGAGGCTCAGGCTCCAGCTTATCTGTACCATCGACTTCGAGAGTTGGCGTAAGTTGTGATTCTCCGAGTATTTCTTCAGCGCGGTCCTGAGTCTTACTGAATGTCGAACGGCTTGATATAAATGTGGCCTGATCGGTTCTTGTTCCCACACAGACTGGGATCGTCTCATCATCATCACCATTTAACATGTCACTGCACGTTCGTTGGCGTAATCATAAAGCGATGTCTCTCTCCCACTCACTTCCATGAACATGCCACCTCTTCTATTCCTACGTGAAGAAAAATAACTCACATCAATCTGTGATGCATGTTTAAGATAATGACTGGATCGTGATGCATGTTGCCGCACCGCGTTGTAAGTCTATGTTGAAGAGTAGTTCCTCCTATCTGCGCCATTTGCATTTCTGTCATCAGCGAAAACATTGGTTGATGCCTGATTAAAATCAAATTGGCTCTTATCATTGGCAAAAACGTTTGTCTTGCAAATTCAAAATTTCATTAAGGTTTTCAGATAAACGTCCCTGATGGTTCATAAGTCGTTGACAAAGGGGAGATTCACCTTCACTCAAGGTAGACTTCGCAGGTCACACTTTAAAGAACCGCTCATTTCCTCACTTAGGATAACAAATTTCTAGCACACATCACGACACTAACCAGCTACCACACCAAATAATTTTAAATAGTTTTTAGAATGTCTCACTGCGAATTCTACCTTATCGTAGTAACTTAGTCATTCATTAATTTAATCAGGAATTTCGGTAATACAGGCAAATAATAAAAAATGTTTATCGCTGTCTCATTCACTGTTGCTATCTGTTCTTCCGCGCAGCTTGCACGGAGCATGATCGTGAGTATCATTCCTAATTCTTTGTTTAATAAATGTTCCTTCGACTATCTACCTATTATGATTTTAATAAACCTAAAACTTAAATCCAATCAAAAGTTATTTACCTATAAAATTATATATAATCAAAAAGTAAATTTGAAATTACATTTAGTAAATGACAACTAAAACATATTTTTATTATCATTGAAATCTCTATTCAGGGTGGATCTATGCCGAACACATCATCGAGCGTTCCATTTCTGTCAACCGCTTCTTGCCGTAGACCTTCGGGCCAGAGGTCTCAAGGTGGATCGCAAAGAGGATCTCAGGGATCGGGAATCCTCTCCCACATGGTAAGGCTCTTTCCCAGCCAATCTGCAACTAGCAGCCCCCGCCGCACGCGCAACGTTTGGTTCCCAGGCAATGCGAATTCCGCTTACAACTCTATCCGTCATTCTACCAACGTATTGACGAGGAAGTTTGATTCCCTTAACGTGTTTGTCAACAATATACAATAGAAGGAAATTAAGTAAATCGATTATTCAAATATCTGTGTTTGGAGTGAATCATATTCCTTTGTAACATCAGACGATCCACATGACACTTAATAATTATGGGGTGCATCACTTAGACTAAGTGGTGACTAAGCTGGTGCGAAGAGAGTTTATCTCTCAACTTGTTGTCTATCAATTCTAAAACGAAATTTTATGATTTCATGCAATAACAATACAAAATACAAGTAAAGAAGCAAAGTTAAAATGTATTAACAAATGTGGCAAAATGATTTTTAATTTGGATTATACAAAATTTAAACGATTATTTTCCTAAAATTAAATCTGATGGTACAAAGGACAAAAACTAAAACAGCTTATGGCACCTATTTTAACAGTCACTGCATAAACTCACACAAAAGAATGATTTTAACGGTTTACTTCTTGTTCCCTTACACAAATAACGATCTGTAAAAAAACTGGACATTAGATACAGTTTGAAATGCGCCGTTATTTCTAAAATGCCTGTGCCATATTTTATGTACAATTTGAAATGTGCAGGAATAGCGTCAAACAACTATAAACGCCCCTTATTCATGAATAATTCAGTTTTTCACTCACTCATTCTCGATGTTCTATACGCTGTAAAGAAAAGAGACAGAACAGTTGTTTTAAAACAAAACTGTTAAAAATATATACTGAATAAGGCGGCTAATCTTTACGCGAAAAATTTGAGAAGAAAATAAAAAAATCTACTTTTAAAGAAAGCTTTGTGTTCTGTATTTAAAGGCCTGTATTCACTTATTTTCAGATTATATTTCAGATTAGTGCGAGTGCAAGTGATTAGTAATTGACATTGATTAGTGCAGGTGTGTAGTGCAAGTAGTGTCCAATTATTGTTTAGTGACTCTTAAGTAAATTCAGATGTCATATAGTTTGGCAGGCACGCTGCGAGTGAGGGGTAGGGAGTGCGCACGCGACGTCCCTATTCGCAGTTCACTCGCAAAAAAAATAGAACACGCTTCTAATCACTTTACTACGCAGCCAACTAATCACCTGCATTAATCAGTCGCTGTCCACACTTGTTTTCTCATAATCACTAATCACCTACACTAATCACTTGCACTCGCACTAATCAAAGTGAATACACGCCTTCTAGGTGTTCCTGGACATGTTAACATATTTATTCCTAAAATTGTAAATTTTAATAAATTTGTGACTTTTTCCTTAATGTTAGTTTCTATTGATGTTGTTAATGTACATGTTGTTAATGTGATGTTTTTGCATTTCACACAACCTTCTTTCTCCCTTCTACTCTTCCAACTTTCTTCTCATTTGGAATTTTATTTATTAAGATTTAATTCATTCATTTTGGGAAGACACGGGTATGAAATGTAGAAGTTGATGATTTTATAAATTTATAATAAATATATAATTACCAGGGATGGATCTGTGATAGAGTATAGTAATATTATATCTTAATAATGAAAAACATTCCAAATGTAAAACGCTCAAACCATGTTTATATTAAATTCATCTGGATTTTTAGGTCGCAATAAATGAGTTAAAAATTAATAAACTTAAAATACAACGCATTTATTAAATATGTTAATTACGCGTGGATACTAACATTATCTTGCTTATTTCAAATATATCTAACTCATTTTGGATAAACCTTAGTAAAACAATCTATAAACACACGTATGCATGATAAAATCAAAATCTGTCTAATTACAATCTTTTAACTAATGCACTCCTTGATTTATTTCTGTCAAATTGTGTTAACAATGTGATGAAAAGAGACAGTGTACTTTAGTTAAAAAGGTGTAATAAGACGGATTTTTTTACTTCTTTGATTCTGTGACATATGCATCAAAGAGTTACCTGTCAACTGTCATATTATCTAACAAATAGCCCAATTATTATTTATCTATTAGCACAGTGAGTTAGGCTTAAGTTGGCGAATTAACGTTATTTCGAGGAGTTACCCTATTAGGTTCTTAATGGACGTTTTGAAAAAAAATATTGTCGTAAATGGGAAATCAAATTAAATTTAGTCAAACATGGGTGATTTCTCATCGCTCTAATTTATAGCGATCTTTTACACAGACTTAAATAATTTTTATTTTATCTTGTTATTTCTTTATAATTAACCTTAGGACTATGACTGAATAATGTGATGTTAACGATCCTTCAAGATTTAAATTTTGAAACTAATCGTTCATTTTCATACTATTTTCTAAATCTATTGTATTTAAGTTGCTTATTCGCTTCACTGTACATTCGAGCCTTTTAGAATACCGTAGTGTACGTAGATAGACAGTTAAATTAATTAAAGGGTCAATTTTGCTTCCGGGAAGTGGTTGCGATTGCCTTTAGTAAATTAAGCCGGTAAGTATTCCCCTAAATCTTCAAAACGTAGAATTTGAATTTTAAATTTAGAGCGTAGAGTTCGAATTTGATTTTGCGTAATTGTTTAATTCGCGCGAATTAATTTCAATATTGTGGTTAATTTCAGCAACAACTGTTTACCGGACGCTCATAAAGAATTAAATTACGATTAACTTTGTTAAACGATTGGTCATTTCGGAAACTTCAGATGACGTTAGCCGCTCGACATCTTCATTATATGGAATCATCATCACTGGCTTTTTACTTATATTATCGTCGTAAATAATTATATACATTTGTGTCGCTTTTTCAAACTGTCGTAAAATTCGTTCGAGTTGCATAATCACAAAACTATTGACTTATGTTTAACTACGCATGCCATTTTGTAATGTATAATATTATTTTATACTGTGCAATTCGCCTTTTCTACTCAATTACTATTTTCATCCTAGAAATCTTGAGGGAATCGTAGGTGCGATATTTTTAATTAGGTCGCGGTAAGTGTTAGTGTAAAAAGGAAAATAAAAATTTCATATTTATTTTAAAATTAATATGAAGGGTGAAACGAAAAAGGATGAGAAGGGAATGTCAATAGTGTAGCAAAAATTTTACTACATTTTACTATTGATTTAAAAAATGAATAAGACAAAGTCTTTAAACGATTTTAGATATTAATTACCTGTTACAAATTAATATACCTATGAAACGTATCAAAGCATCGAGCCAATATTAATGTATCAGTAACAAAGATGGATGTAAGGGTGAAGTAAGAGTATTTATCATATCATTGTCTATCTATAATTTTATCGATGTTCTTCCTATTCCTATTCATGGCCTTTTATTCTTGTCAATAATATTAACCGACACTTAACTATTTCTAAATAGTGTCGATAGGCTTAAGTCACTTTATGGAGAATACTGAGACTGTTGGATTTGATTGTCAAGATCTGTGGTGGCTACCACCTATTAGGTCCAAATATGGATTTATAAGTATTAGAATAGGTACCTAATGAAGATGTCCAGAAAGTGAGATATAGTTTTAAGATATTAAAAATATATCAATTTACATATGTGGAAAGTTACAGTGTGAATGTCGAATGATTTTTTATAAAGGCGGGTACAATCTGGCACAGAGTAAAGAAGCTTTTATCACTGTAATTTTACATATAAATATATAGATGTATGTAGTCATATCGATGTTGTGATCTCCTAAGGTTCTATGTCTTTATTAATCTATAAAGATTTATCTTGCATATACAATATTAAACTTTCCGATACGTTTATTTTTTAACAAAATTGTATCTAAGGTTGTGCCATCTTCATAGCTTTTTTTAATTAGTTTTATATACACTTATACATTTAGTGTATCCTAGATTAACACGATAATCATTAGTAAGCAAGGAGTATTTTATGCAACAAATCCGTCCATCCTATACCCTGATTACCAATTATTTCGTCCTGATTTTTTTTATGGCTCTGGCACGGTTTGTGCATTAGCCAGCGTCAAGTATAAGATTTTTTTATAATTCGTGCTTGCCTTAGAACTTCGACCGTGTCCTCCATGTACGGTTTAAGCACTTGCCCGGTACCGCACAACCATTCCAAAGGCCGAGAACAAATTTAAATTAAATTAAAACTTGCCCTCGAACCGGGAATCGAACCCGGTACCCCTCACCTACCTGCAACACTAACTTACTTATTTGGAATATAAATTATAGCCTTTTAACAAAACCACTTATTCCCATCATATCGTTAACAGTTTGAGGGAAATAAAACATGGAGTACTTAATTTAAATTCAATTACATTTTTATAAATGCAAGGAATAATTAATTTATTGATCTTTAATCAAAGTTTCCCATTTTTCTATACACATCGTCTTTAACATAGTTAACGTTTGTTCGGGAAAACCTTAACACTACTTAGGAACTTTGCCGTGATTTATTTTTAGGCTGACAAAAAATTAGGAAACCAGTGATTAAATCACAGGCCCTGCGATGTTAGAATACGTTGTTAGCACAAATATTCTAAAAGAAAACGCATACTATTTTGAATGTGAACGGATGTATGTCCTTCCACTTTAGCTTCAAACACACTTATGTTCACTTTTATTTTAATAAAATAATACTTTACGTACAGAAATCGATTGCCCTTCTAAGGGGAAATATCAAAGTACTGTCTCGTTTTTACATTATTATATATAATTATGGTATAATTAAGTTATTCGGAATTCCTTGATATTCTTGTTTTAACATATGCACATAATCAAGTTAATATAGCATATGAGGACGGTAGACGGCTCCAGTCCAGTTTTTCTATTACCGGTATTATTAAGGCTATTTAATGATTTAATTTATCTAACTTTAAATTTGAGAATTCTAAATTCGATTACAGTAAGGATTACTTTAGGGCATAGATCAAAAAGGGAAACACAATCTTGTTGCTTACTAATGATTAAATCGACATATATATTTATAAAAAATTTCTACTACATACCTTTTCTACTCTACGGACTGTTTTTTCAAGATTGAAATGACAATACATTTTTTTTATTCTATTGAATATGTATTATTTTTGTACTCAGTATACTTGTAGATTTATAATTTCGTACTAGAGCTTAGTTTATTTTACGTCCTACACCTTCCTAAAGGTGACATATTATATAATGTATCACTTCTATCTTTCCATGTAACGATATAATTGGTGTTATAATCAAAAATGTACAATCAAACTTGGTGTAGCAAAATATAAATGTTAAGCGAAGTTTTATCACGAAAGAGGTTTAAACATTTTAACCATTCAGAATCTTTAAGTTACGAGTGTGAAACAATTGGACAAGCCACAAGTTAGAAATAGCGTCTTAAGAAACTTTGTTGAGTTACTTGGCCTAGTTCTATGTTTAACCATTCGTAAGGGCAAGTAATAGATTTCCTTATCAAGCACATTGCAAGCAAAAATCTTCAACTGCCGTACTTTTTATCAAGCCGATGCAGTTGCAAGAATTATAAAAGCTGTTCATTGTGTAGTAAGAAGAAACTTTAAAGCAAAACATCAACCAAAAAGTTTTAATTAAAAAAAAGTGAAAAGCTATTGGCGTAGACTTCACGTCAGAGTTCGAATTTGGAGAGCTTTTATAACTGGTCACACTCGTAAATCTATACCTGTGACCCAGGGATAAATCATTTACAAACATGGAACTGTCCTACTATTCGAGATTGTTCATTTGCTGATTGACCGGGGCCGATACTAATCGTAATTATGTTTAAATGTCTTTCGTGAAATTTCAATCAATTAGTAGAGTCATTAAAATTGGCATTTTTAGTTAAATGTACCGTAGATTTGACGTGAAATATGTAATAAACGATTCTATAAGTAGTAAATACAGTCGATGTTTAAAAACTTGAATGTTATGTTGGCAATTGCCTTTATGTGTAGAGAAATAAATAATGAAAAAAAAACTTGTTTTTCTTATAATCCCAATAGTAATTTTTGTTGTTATTTTAGTTCTTTAATGACCCCAGATCCACATGAATGTATTGGTAGAAAAACGTAAGAATGTTTTATATTCGCATCTGTTTCCAGACCTTAGCTTTCAGCGTAAGTTCTCTTTGATCATTTTTATTGCTAGGGTTACCGATAATCCTTCTGTGATTGATACACGCTGTCATTTATCGAATAGAATAGTTTGAAGATACGACTTTAGCAATGAATTTATAAATTCGAACAAAACACTATTCTTTAAACGAAATTTACCGTATTTCAACCAAACTTTCACACGCAATCATGAGGAAATAATAATAAAGAATACATTTTTGACATCCAAGGTAAAATATCTATAGATCTCTATTTTTAATTTCCAAGTTACTCGTAATAATTATTGTAATAAAATTAAGATAAATTGTTTACTATTGGGTCGAGGGTTCGAAGATATCAGCATTGCCTCATATTACCGTTTTCATTAATTATGCCTGAATTAGTTAAAGATTGCCTTTTCATTGTATTTGCTTACAACGTTCTGACAGTTATTTCAGACTAGATTGACTGAGTTTAATTAGTTTCATAAATGAAATCTATCCATCTCTTTGAATTACAGTAGTAATATCATTTTACAGAATATTATAAATAACTTATATTATATTATTTGAATACTTGAGTATTTATAAATAAAAACGTGTTTAAAATATGTCAGGCGGTAATCTTAACCTACCCTACCATAATGTAATTAATATTTATTTATAATATAAAAATGAATCGCAAAATGTGTTCGTAAGCACATAACTCAACAACGCCTGGACACAAATTTGGCCAATTCTTTTTTTATAATATTCCTTGAAGTACGAGGATGGTTCTTACGGAGAAAATTTAAAAAAAATTTAGTGAAAAAGCCTAAAAACAACACTTTTCTATATTCCCATACAAAATATTCGTAAGAATACTTAAAAATCAATTTGAAGTTTAATACCATATCATAAAGTTCAAGTGTTAGTGGAGGGGTTCCGGGAAAGTAAATTTTTATTTTTTGACATAATGTATCTGTTGTCTTATCAACTTTCTTTTTTTCTCTTACTAGCTAGACCAGTGTCTCGAATAGCAGAATAAGTATTTAAAAAAAATAAAGAATCGACTGTTAGGCGGTACGATGTTCGCCAGGCTAGCTAGTTTGTTATAAAAATAAGGCTTTATAATTTTCATTTTAGGTGATCAACCATTTTGATAGAAAATGGATTGTTCCCGGCCTTCTATATATTCTGGAGATTTTCTGAAGAAATTTCATAACGCTTCAGCAGTTTCGGCTGTATGTAGAACTTTTTGTAGAAATTTTATAAAATTGGATACAGATTTCTCATTATCCACAAATCTCGTAATAAACATTATAAAGAAAATGCTGCAGAGAGCTAATAGATGAAACCAAAGGTTGTAATGAACACTGACCCAAACTCCCTTTATCCTTTAATCAAACCTTTTCTATATTATTTAATAATATAATATTGATCGGGTATATGAGTGGCACATGCGTAGAATTTTGTTTGGGTATAACTAATTTAATCAAGAGAATTTCATTCATATACTTGATTATATCATCATCAATGGCTACAGCTACTTGTAGGCCTTATCCTCCTCAATTATATTTTGCAATCGCAATCTATTTAGTGCTTCTTGCGTCCAACTTCGATACCCTATTCTTTCGAGGTGCTTGACAACTCCACCCCACCAACGCAGCCTCTGTCTACCGGGTTTTCTCTTGCCACTTGGTTGTGAGTTCAGTAAGGACCTTGGGGTTCTGTCGTCTACCATTCGTTGCACATGTCCAACTTTAGCCCATTTTATGAATTCCACGATGTCGTTAAGGAAGTTACGTGGGTAACACTGAAAATGTTTAGAACGTGCCAGTAAGGCTGAATTTAGTCTCACACTCACCGTCAGCGCTCATAGATCAGCGCGTAGTTCATCAGCGCTGACGCTCAGCGTGGTTCGTTTTAGTATCGTATTGACCGCCTTACTCGACCTGTATCCACTTCGCGATTTGCCATGTCTGTACACGCTGACGACGTCCGTTCGACACTACAACGCTCACTGAAAGCAGAGGCGCTCTAGCGATCGTCAGCGCTGACAGCTACGCGGCGCCGACGCGCGACGCGTACGGCCACGCAGCCATCGGCGCTGACCACCGTGCGCGCTGATAGCTACGCGTCATTCAAAAACGCTTCCCAGAAGTTCATATATCTTGACCATCAGCGCCGACGGTGCGCGTGCGGTCGGCGTGACACTAAATTCAGCCTTAGAAACATTGCTAATGAAAACTTTTTGAATTATAATTTTAGAACTCTTTCGTAAACTTATGTAGTATATTGAATTCATTTGTCATTTGTTTTTGTGAATTGGCGCCAAATCTAAAACTCTTGTTACACGTAAAGCTGAACCTAAGTGGGCGATCTGCAGTTTCCATACTAAATTCATATCCGCAATACACGGACCGCTCGAGCAGTTCCTGAGCAAACTGCATATTGCAGTTGGTCTTGACTGCAATATGCGGTCCGTCTATGGCCCGCTTTACGCGACAAAATTTTCGGTCAATGATTTATTATGACTATCGTTGTGGGCTTACTCAACAACAAAGCTATGATAGGTTGCGATTAGCATTTCTTAATGAAGCCCCATCTCGTGCCCCCTATTTACAAATGGTTTAACAAGTTTAAGCGTAGACGTAGCAATCTCCATGATGATCCGCGTGAAGGACGTTCTTTAACAGCGACTACTGAAGATAACATCAGTGCTGTGCGACGCATGATAGAGGAAGATAAGAGAGTGACCTATCGTCAAATACGGGCAAGCCTAGGCAATGGTATGAGTCAAGTTCAAAAAATATAACACGAACATTTAGAAAGTCTACCAGATGGATTCTCGACCGACGACCAGAAACACCTTCGCATGGACTGGTGTCGTCAAATGTTAAATAAACATCGGTGACTCAAATGCTGTATTTGACATCGTCACAGGTGATGAAAGCTGGATATATTGCTACGAACCCAATAGTAAAGATAAAATTCAAGGTATTTGCTTTACGAGTCCTGAAGATGCGGTGAAAGCGTACAAAAATGCCATAGAAGAGACCCCTAAGGAAGAATGGTCCCACTGCTTTTCTCAGTGGTTCCACCGAATGCGACGATGTGTAGAGAGTAGCGGAGATTACTTCGAAAAGTATTGGCAACTTTCTATTAAGCCGTTTTTCATTTTCTAAACATTTTCAGTGTTACCTAGGTATAAAATTCTTCATTATAGCGAATATGTCAAACGCCAAACAAAAAATATAAAAATAAAACAGTGGCGCTACAACAGCTTTTAGGTCTGAACCTCAGATTTCTGTATCTGTTTCATGAGCATTTGTTAAATTATTAGGCCAGTAGGTGATCAGCCTCCTGTGCCTGACACGCCGTCGAAGTTTTTGGAGTAAGGTAAGCCGGTTAATGTAAGGTTAATGTTAAATGCGCACATAGAAAGAAAGTCTTTTGATGAACAGCCGAAGATCGAACCTCCTCCTCGATCGAACGACCTCAGGCATGAGAATCGCATGCTGAATCCAATAGGACTGCTTGATTATATAATGTTTAAAAACCTAGCAGTCGGTGCCCATGGGCGGCAGAATCTATTCGTGTGAGGCCTCTAAATTAAAAATACAATTGGATATGATTTTTAATCAGCTTCAGTATATTAAATTGGAGATTCCATAACCAGAATTTATAGATTTAATTATAAATGAGTTGGCATCCAATTCGAAATTCAAATAATTTTTATTCAAAAACCGATGTTCATTTAAATTCAGTGTCTTGTTTTCAGAATTTGTTTTTGTGAAATTCTGATAGTTTTTGGCGCCGTAAATAAATGTAAAGTTCGTAGAATTTTCGAATATGAGAAATACGTGGAAATCCCGCTGCGCAAATTACACGAAACGAGTCTAAAACGAGGAACATGTTATGCAAGCACATAACATGTTCCTCTATCAGTTCAATCGTTTTAAATTTATAAATTTTGAGTTGAAGAGCGAGCTTCGCGTTTAGACGGTAACCATTTACATCGACGACGATTGACGGCGAAAGTGGAAGCGCATCCAACTCAATTTACGGCTGATCTTGCTGAGGGTCTTGGAGCGTCAAATCAGAATGATAAAAAAGCTAGATCATTGGGCGCGAACCATATATAAGACTACAAAATTGCCATAAAACCAGGAACTTCTGAATCGAATTGTTACCTACGTTGAAAATTGAATACTTAATGACAACCATAAGCCTTCGTCTCAATGGGTGAACCCAGGTACAGCAGATGATCTAATGATGATGACTGTTTAGTGGACCAGTTGCGAAAAAATTGAAAAAAATTATAGAGAAGCTAGCAAATTCCAAAACCGGGGCTGGTCAATCTCTTCCCCCCCCCCCTTGTTTCTCCCCTTAAAATCTGTCTTCACACACGTCACAGGTGAGTGATCCCTTTCAGCTCTGCCTTGCGATTCTTTAACTCACTTTTCATCTCACTTGATTATCAGAATGCCAAATCGTAAAATGACTGCTTCATAGTATAGAAGGAACATTATAATGCTTCTGGACAACAGTTGGACCAAAATATTGGATTACTTTTTGTAATGATGTCAAGTCAAGTCAAAATAACTTTATTCATATAGGTAAACAAGTACTTATGAACGTCAGAAAAGTTAAAATATTCTAAATTTACATTTACTACCAGTTTGCAAGTCAAGGGCGTAGAGCGGGCAAGAAGAACTGGCAAGAAAGTTTCCGCCACTCTTTTTAATAGAGGATTCTGCTTAGGCACTTTGATTAAAATCCTAATTTTGTCGCCAACAACAAATCAACTACCACCAACTGACCTTATACAAGGAATCAAGGTTATGACCCATTAGTACTCGTCTGTATTAAAATATATCTAGATCTACATATAGTTAGTATGTGTTGTAATTGTAATTTATCCTAATTGTAAAGTGGCAGTTTCGTCATGTACCATTACTAGGGCTCTTAGACTCGTGTAAACTCGCGAAAATCGTACTTCTAACGTTATACAATAAGAAAATATGTTGCGACCTTAAATGTTTTGAAAAATCAATTACTTAGTATACAATAGTAGAAAATAGAATGGGTCTACTGTTATATTTCAATAGTATTAAATGTGATCCTTAACCACACAACATACTCAATGTTATTAGATTTTATTGATTTTATCTACAGTATTTCTTAGTAGGATACCAGTACAGCCATTTCACCGAGGTGGTGTGATTAAACCCAATGCCAGTTTATTCTCAACTATGTTTGATATAGCATCGTAAAAAACTGGCTTTTTTGTACCCAAAATCTATATGGTAAGTAACAGACAGACCGATGATTTGCCTACATATGCAAAGATGTGGACGTGTGTAAACCCGTATACAAACTTACGAATTGGAATTTTATATACAGTGGTTATAGTTAAAACTCGAATTTAACCATTAATGTTTAGCGCCACGTGATATGTGTAATTCCTTAATTATTATTTTCTATTTTTATAAATCTTTATTGCAATAAATTTAACAAAAAATATTAATGTATGCTTAAAACGTACTATGTAAAATGCCTCAGAAAAAATTGTAGGCTTTGTAGGACTTCTTATTAAAATAAGTAAAACAGATATTTCGTGAGTGATATTAATTATAATAAATGGTTTTAACATTATTATAACCTGAGGGTACAACGGCTCAAGCAGGACAAAATGAAACGGAATATTTTGATTATATTATTTACTACGCAATAAATGAGTTACAATTTAAAAGCATAACTATTTCTTGGAAAATGCCTATACATATTTAGACGTTTAGAGTCAAACCAAAGTTTAATAGCTAAATGTATATGTGTATTCAAGTAATAAATGACTAAATATTTCTACTGTGATAATGATACGCTGGTTGGATATTTGTTTCGAATATTCCGCTATTCAGCATATAACTAGAAGGTTGATTATACTATTTATAAGAAGTATACTTTAGTAAAAATTTAACATATACAAGAGGATGAAAAATTGCTATGATAATTTTTAGATGGTTATATTCCATGTACATGTTAAAATTTATGTAGAAACTCAATTCGGGATTAAACGTCATCGGAAAATCACGCTTTGTAGCCAATATTCAAAGTTATTTTTAATTCCTTATAAGTAATTTACATTTTGGCCCAATTAGGACACCAAGTAGCCAAGAAGGAGTAAACAGCAGGTCTCTCCGGCAGACAATACCCGAGACTTTCCAATAATGAAGGTGTTTTCGTCACCGACTTGTGGAAGTCATCGAAGTTGATCACGCCATCTACATCTGTGTCCATGCGTTTTAACATAATGTCCACGAACTCCTGAAAATGTACGAGACATTTAGTCACTTCAAGATTGAATAGAGGTCACTAAATCAATTTTTATTAAATGTTTTAATTAATATTTAAATTATTAATTGCTTTACGCAAATAGCATACGTAGCTTTACCTGTTTGGCTCAGCTTTACGTCTGTCGATGAATAATAAAACAAAAGTTTAAGAAGATTTATATTATACTAATATAAAATTCGTGAAATGAGAATAAAGGCGGGCGAAAGTGGTGTAATTGTATGAACTTCAAGAAGTGTGTGTTTTATTATCGTCTACTAGCCTAAGCCAGACATATCATGAAAACAAATCAACTGCCTTGACACAAGGTTAATTACAATGGATACGACATAACCATTCCTTAGATAGTGACATCTATCTCACAGCATATAGTAACAATTTATTACAGAAATACATTCATCGAAACTACTTGTTTACAAAATGCCATTTTCAAATTAGCATTATATTTTTTGTTATTTCTTAACTCTATTTCTATTTTAAGTAATATTAGCAAAAACAAATAATATGTACTTAATACAAAAAGGTGTTTTGTCTACAACATAATGGTGACTGGCGGTTGTATAGAGAAAGCATTATAATTTCCGAGTCAAACTCTACATTATAGAGGGCCCTGAAAGGCAAAGTATGGTTATCTTAAAATAGCCCGTCTTTAAGTCTATACAATCCAAGAAGAAATTTAACTGTGAATTTTGAGCCAGGCGTCATCTATGAGTAATGGATATAACTAAACTAGTAGTAAAAATAATGTTGTGGTGTTATAATATCAGTTTGTCTTTTTTACCCTAGATCACGCTTTCACAGCTTTATAATACATCACTCGATTCTTATAACCTTAACAAATATTTCAGTAATTTTTATATTTAATATATAAACTTCATAGGAATAAACGTTACAAATATACCAGGATAAATGCAAAATATGAAAGGTTAATAATTCTACGAGTCGTAAAAAGCTATACATAGTCTTTTACTTTATAGAATTTAGAAACTATATTTCGAAAATAGAGGGCGTAAGCTATTTTATCTGTACGCATCCGACAGCGTGTGTCAGGATTCGCAGGCAAACAAATGATTACGAAACATATACAAAAATCTGAGGCCTAAAAGGTTGTAGCGCCTTTGTGACCTTTATTCCTACATTGTTTTAAAACCTGATTAATTTGAAGTAAAACTGCCCAAATTTGAAAAATGTAATTAAGCGCGTAACCCTTTGCACGGACGCACTTTCACACGTACACACTCGGGCATACGCACACAAAGATTACATGTTCACACACATGCTTATTTTTTGTAATGTTGAAGAATTGTGAACCAATAAAATTATATCTAATATATAAAATTCTCGTGTCACAATGTTCGTTCCCATATTCCTCCGAAACCTATTCTTATGAAGTTTTTTATGCAAATTCAGTAAGTCTGAGAATTGGACATCTACTTTGCAAATTTTAAGGGTGGTCCCATCCCAAAATGTTTATTTTTTAGACAAAACTTTTTGTTTTTATTTCTTTATGATACTTCATACAAAAATACTTCCAACCCTTAATTGTCACCCCTATACGATCAACCCCTATTTTTTATGATAGTAGATAGTTATTTTTATTGACCTAAAAAAATGTTTCCTAGAAATAATATACATGGCAAAACGTTTGTTTTGTTGTTTGCCGGGTCAGCTAGTATTACATAAAACTAAGCGTTCAGCTATTTCAAAGTTACCTTGACAGCTTCTTCGACATCGTCATCACGGGAAGCTTTTGCGATGCTCTTCTTCATACATTGATACATCGTTTCCCTCCTTAAATACCCTTCACCCAGCAAGTCATAGCACTGTAAAATCGGAAGGGGCGCTTGGATTAATAATGTGTTTATATGAAAACCCTGGATTTAATAATAACTTCAGTTAGGTAAGTTATGCTTCATTTTATAAATGATTGAAGAAACATTTTTGTATTAATTTACTATACTTTATTTTGAAAAGACCGAAACAGGTGGAAATCTGAAGGTGCAAGGTCAGGTCTATACGTCGGATGCATTAACACCTCCCAGCCAAGTTCTCTTAATTTTTGATGAGTGGCTCTAGTATGTGTGAGGTCTAGCGTTAACTTCATGAAAAACCACATCCCTTCTGTTGATTAATTCCGTCCGCTTTCTCTCAACTCCTTGCTTTAATCTCATCAGTGTTTCGCAGTAGAGTTCAGAGTCGATGGTCAAAAAAAATAAAAATAAAAATTTGAAAAAAAAAATTGAAAAAGCTTAAACCAAATTTGTGCTACTCTCACAGACACTGCACTAGGTCCATAAACATTGCAAATTTTTTTCGCGGCTTGCGTTGCATTTTTACCTCTTTTGTAGAAAATTTTTAAAATGTATCGAATTTCTTCATTAGATTCACTTATCTTGACGGTACGAAAAATAAATAAAAATCACACATTATCCTAATATGAATTTGGTAAAACTTTCTACGATAACAAATACAGGCAAATACATATAGTATAGCCAAAGAGATTTTATTACAAGTTCATACATAGTATAATGCGAAAAGACTTTTTCCCCAACCCAAGTTCGTTTCGTGTTTGCATATTATGTAACTAAGCTACGTATCCAATGCATGTCATGGTCATAACATTAATTTCTTAGACCTTCGTCTTCGTAACTGACAAGGAAGATGTAACTATATCGGAATTAGTCGCATAACTTCTAGAGTTTCCTGGTGACAGATACATGGTGAATTAATAAACCACTGTCATATGTATGATACGAACGCAAAGGGCAATAGCGCACTAGCGGCCAGGTCGCAACGTCCAGCGATATAGATACATTATTACTAAATCGCCATGAAGAACGCGGTCAGCGACTTCAACGAAATCGAAGAGACGCATCTGCGGCCCGTGATTGGTCGCAAATTTAAAATATTTCTTACTTTTCATTTTTGGCTTCTACTTGAGAGATACACGAACATTGCGGTAATGATTTAGAAATACGTCACCCGAATTGGGGGTTGAAAGTGGGGGGGGGGGAGTAGAAGGGGCAGGGCTATCACCCCCAACCACTTCCACGCGCCGGAAAAAGTTATTAAAAAATATATTAAAATACGAACCTAGTCCTGACCTAACAAAAAGATAATAATAGGTTTTTTGGACAGCTCCGGAACTACGGGAAATGCAGCCCCTCCACCCTTGCGTACCAAAGCACAGGCATTTTATTCAAGCCTCCGCAGTTCCGACTTTTGGGTCGCCATCGGCGACTAGCCTTAGCCGTTACGGCTTGCATTATGCCTGTGCTTTGTTACAGCGGACGGCGGCTGCTCTTCCTCTGCGCCTACGGATTTAAAATAACACTCTAGGGGTAGAACAGCCTAGTAACCATTACCTCAATTGTAAATTTTAGCCAAGTCTCCAATAAAATAAACGCAGAAGCACAAACACGTTAACTTGAAACTTGCTCAGCGTCCATTTTGAAGAGCGCTGTATTTGCACTGACCAATGTAGCTGTGGTTTTAGCCGCGATGCTTGGTAGGACTCTTGCGGCCTGGTCGCCGGCCAAGACGCGCGATCGGGCTGGCTAGTGCGCTATTGCCCTAAGTGCAGATCATGTCGCAAACTCTGCATTCAGGCATTGTCAAAACTGTATGACCAAAACAGAATCAAATAGGGTTCGTCCTTATTATGTAAATAAAGCTTTTAGCGTACAATTGTGATCGCGGCAGATCGATAATGGGAAAAATACTAAAAGTAAAAACACCCAATTTCCTTCTCAATTCTATTTATATACTACGACAGATGAATGAGGTCTTCAGTTATTTATTTATTTATAAAAACTTTTAGTACAAGAAAAGTAAAATATTTTATGGGCAAACATGTATGAGGGGAGCAACTATGCATATCCAAACCTAGGTTCCAGTTAAAACAATGCGGACTGTTTTGGTTTTTACCAAGAGATAAAAAGAAGAGGGTAGATGTCCATAAAAAAGCCGAAAAGGCTTTCAACGATTAAGTCCCGCCAGCGAATTTCTCTATGATATAAAATATGTTAAAACAAATTATTCAAAAAGCTTGGTATGGCGCTTTTTTTGCTGATACTATGGTAAATCAAATATTAATTACATGTTTCTTTAATCGTGAGGCTGTTTACAATTATGTTTTCTTAAATTCAGAATCGAAATTATTTTTATATTTCTTAAATTAATTTAAAATCGCATTAGCTTTTTATTATCAACGCTTTGTATAAATTGATAATACCGTAAACGCGTAGGAAATTCGTTCCTCCAACGTTCCTCTCAAGTAGAGAGATATTGCTTTGGCGAAAGTTGCCATGGTAACAAATGGTGAAGTACCACGGTCTAAGGCTACCATCACCCGCTCCATCATATAAGAGTCTGTCATCCCCAGGCCAGTGTGCAGAACGTCTCTAAAATGTGCCCTGAAAGAAAGCTAAGTATAATCTCCTATTGCGATTAATTATTTATTTGAAATCAAATTACCTCGAATATAATGTTATTAAGTAGCTCTTGAAGTTAATTCCGTTCGATGGAGTTTATTTTATTCAATAAAACATATTTCGATGAATAGAATATTTACGTAGCACTACAAAGCAACTGACTAGACCTTTTATTTTTTTCGGACATACGGCATTTGCATTGTTCAAATATTTGGACATATGAAATCCTTTGTTTAAAACAAAAACGAAAAATGCGCCATGAAATAAATCATCAAACAAATTTAACTTTTACCTCGATATTAAATCCGATGCCGCCGGCTTCTCATCGCGCTTTTGAATCTTGAAAAAAATTACCATAATTTCTGTGGGTCATACAAGAATGCATAATACAATGTGAGACAAAATAAAATCAATATAATGACACAGACAAAGTGTTCCGCGACCATAACGATGTTAGCAATTACTAGTGACATTCTAAATAGAATCTAATCAATACAATGCTCTTTATATGGGAGACAGTCTCAAATGTGCATAATACAAATTTAAAATGCACGCTATATTAATGAAATGATTTGCTTAAGGCTTTCGTCACCCGAAGAAAATATATCGCAAAACAATTTTATATTTTGAGACTAATAATAAAAAATAATATAATAAATTATCTTTTACGTATAATTATAAAGCCTTATGTAATAGTCTAAGAAAAACTTAATTATTCATTTATAGAACGAATATCTAAGAAGTGGTATCAATGTCAATAGTGTTACCGATGAACTAAAATACAATCGCAAATTGTTTGCAGGTCACAGTTACGTGTGGGGTTCTCATCTAGAGATCACCCACCCTGTGCTCGAACCCGGCTTTTATGCAATCGATTTTATTTTCTTAGTATGCTATAAAGACATATTTTTATCTAGATACTTATAGATATATATCATCAATATCATTTCATATCATAAACAAAGACAATGTGCTTTTAGAAACAATTATTATTGTTTCACGTTTTCTTCCTGGTAAAAAGGCAAGATACGATTAATTATAATCACATCTGCTTATGGCAGTATACATTTTTACTCAAATTTTAAACGCAAACACGGATCTTTGTCGAAAATTAATCGCATCGTTGGCTCTCGGAAAATTATTTCACCCTTATACAGAATTAATTGAGTTAATACACTTAGTTAGTATTTAGTAATAAATTTCATAACTTCGTTTCATCAAAATTCAATCGAAATCGTTGTAAAAACGTAATAAACCAATTTGCACTCCAATTTATTAACGAATGGAATGCAGATTAATTTCAATGCCTGTCTACCTTCAAACATCCAATAAATCCATAACCCGTTGCTTACAAAAAAGTAATATCTGTGCTTGTGCGCAAAATTTCTTCAATTTCAACGCTTCAATGACCGAAAGACATTAAAAGGGGCATTATTACACACTTGTGGTATCTTTGTCACCGTAAAATTGTAAACACCGTTAGATTGTAATCTATCTCGCGAGGTTGTAAACTGTCGAAAGATTGTGAACCTCAACCAACTGCTTACCTAACTCTATGGACATATACCGGTCTACTATAAAGCCGACCAATCAGGGACAACCTTCGGACAGTTGATAATTTTAAGATTGTAATTTGACGATTTCACTTCGATAGATTACAATCTACCGAATAATAATACGTCAAATTGTAAGCAGTACGCTGAGGTTCACAATCTTTCGACAGTTTATAATCTCGCGAGATAGATTACAATCTAACGGTATTTACAATTTTACGTTAACATCTTCATAATCACACATTCATTTCTCAGATATTAGACAAATCTGTATCATACAGAACGTAGGTACGAGCGTCAATATAGTATCGTAATTACACCCATAAATTATATTCAATATTATACCCTAATTACCACAGCTTTTACCGTCAATAATTGCAATGGTGTCTTCAACTAACAATTTTCCTATAAATTATTCTAAGCATTTACCCGATTACAGGGTACGTTTTCAGTATGAGACACTTTTGAGTCGTTGGTAAATTACGCGTCGTCTATGACTGAGTATGGACGTAAATCAGGAAATTGATATTACTGTTACTGGGAATATGATCTTTATACTCTACGTGTAATGAAGGGTATTCGTTAAACCTGTAATAAAAAAAACTTGAGAGGTGTCAAGGGACACCCGGATGGAACGAAGTTCCTTTCGATTAATTTATATGTTAATTGGTATCATAACAGTATGATAGATTTTCTCGACACCAATCTTTTATTTCATCGTCTATTACAGTTTTAAGAGACCAGGAATCTAAAAGAGGAAGAAGGATGATGTCGTTGTGCTACGCAGCGATTAAATAGTAAAGTAACCAAAATATAAATTAAGTGGCACAATTAATAAGCATATTTTGCATTTCGTGGTTTAGATGTTTTAATTTAGTCTCATCTGGTTCATCTCCTTGTATAAGCTGTTCTCGTTGTGACATTAGTTCACTAATTTTTGAATTCGCAGAAATTTATGACATTTTCCTAAAACATTATTTTTTTATTTAGTATAATGAATATTGGAACGAAGTTCCTTATTTTTTATTGTATTGTATTGAAAAAAATTGCAAGGAAACTAGGGACCCTGCAATTATTATTGTAAAGGGATTCTGGTGTACGTTTACTACGACTAATTTAGTTAAGTGATTCCAAAAATAATTTTCACTTATCGCTGCGAAAAAAAAACAACATTACGAGGTGTTCCCAGGCGGTCACCCATCCAACTCCAGGTAACTTAATCAATACTTTATTTAACTTTATCAGTACTTTATTGCGCATTTTATTCCACATGTGGACAAGAATAAAAACCAGCTAAACATTAAGTAAAATTGCATTAGGTAAATTAAAATAGCGAAGTCAATATGTTTGTAAAGTTATAGGCTTGTTTCTTATGGCTTGCACCATTGTGTGTTTTTGAAATGGTTTATTTATCATCGTGTTTGGAGTGTTTAGCTGAAAAATCTTCTCAATCAATCATCAATCATAAATATTTTAGTTAAATCAAAAGATATGAATTGCTAAATGTCATAAAATACTATTATAATAGAATTTCTCACACTTTATTTTAAAAAAACATCTCCAGATACAGCTCCTGCGGAGATTCGGAACTGTAAAGCGATCCACAAAATCGTTTTACTATTTACATTATTACCAAACGGTGACCGTATGACCCAACTCTAGTTGGTCTAGATTACTTATATATTGATAGCTGTTATAGACATGAAAAACAATACCGAATGGCAATCGATAAAGGAGACTGAAAAGGGATTCCCCAAATATTTGTCATATGATACTAAACATTGCTTATTATGAGCGTGTATTAATATTCATTCATAACAAAGAACGTCGTCTCGACTTACGTTCAAGTTCGTCAAAACTAAAGTGTGTCTCCTTCTGAATCTCTATCCACATAGCACCATGTTTTTTTCGAAAGCGTATTTCTTCCATCGGATCTAAGTTTGAATCGAGTGATGCAGACATTGTACAATTTTAATAAAATTTAGGGAAAACTTTAAATTATTTTGGTTAAAAAATGTTAAACTGACAAATTGTCAAAATACGTCAAGTCGCATTACTATCAAAAAAAAGTGTGTATGTACAAAGTACACATGTCAGAAGTGAAACTTATGTGGCAAACAAATATAACATGACAATATTTATTCTAAACAATAATATAGGTATAACTTCACATATTACATACAACTAATATTAAATATAAACATAAACTAATAATAATAAAATAATATACAAAACTAATCTTTTAAGTGTTGTTCATATTTATGTAAGGATAACATCATAATATACATATTTTCCTAAACAAACTCTTTTTATATTTTATTTTTCTTCTTTGCCGTCAGATTGACGATGTTTAATTTGTCACTTGACATAGTATAGTGCTTTTAATGAAAGAAGTCCCGCGGTGATTTTCGGAACTTAATTTGACAGGTCGGCAATGTTGTCATTCGTCGATGTTATCAAGTTCGTTTGTTGTGGTATATTTTTGTGAATTTTTAACTAGCTTAGTGCATTTTAAAGATTTATTACAATGCCAAAAGTTGTAAAAAGTTCGGCTCGAGAAATGATATTAAAGGTGAAAGAGTTCTGTGAAGCGGAACATAAGAAACAAGGTGTTTTAATACCACTAAACAATGTTCGGAAGAGAGTTGCCGCCATAACAGGTACTTTTTAGAGTTGCCATTTAATAATTTTTTGCTGTATTGATGGGACTTTTAAGGTATAAATTCGTTTTTGCGACAAAATTGAACAAATACATAACGTGATGAAACTAGGTAACTGAAATTAAAACATATATTACATATTACATAAGCATTATAAACTGAAAGTTACTATTATTTTTAATTGTTCATAATTTAATTGCAGGTGTGTCAGAGAAAACTGTAACAAGAATTACAAACGAAGGTATAACAGCGGCTTGTACTTCGAAAAAAATTGTAACCCAATAATTATGCAATAAAACTCTGAATAAAAAATTGTATTGCTTTTCTTTACCCTATTTTCTCATCTTTTCCCTGTAAGTAGGTAGAACACCGCTAATTTAAGTAAATAATAATATACTTTTTACATAACAGAAATATTGTTTCATCGAAGTATGCAGAAAATAATATTATTTGATAAATTACATCTGCTAAATGTAAATAAAATAGGTAAATTTTTTACTCATAAATGGCAACATTACGTCATGCGATTGCAGCGCCGCATCTGGGGGACTTCTTTCATGAAAAGGACTATACATGTAAAGTGCCCTGTAAACGATCAAATTGTTTGTCAAATTTGTTTGCCAAACTTCACGTTTTCATCAAACAATAGCTTGTTAACTTTCTAGTAGATTCGGGTTTCTCCTTTCGTGACGTGACGTCGCCGTGCCGTGCCGTGCGTGCATTTTTGGCATTGACTCTAGCACTGTGTATCAAGACAAAAAAAATAAGACGATGGAGTCGAGAATGGTTGAAATTAAGAGATAAATACGACGCATGCAACTATATAAAGCGCAAATTCGGCCCCACATGGAGTACTGCTCTCACCTCTGGGCGGGGGCTCCCCAGTACCAGCTCCTTCCACTTGACCGTATTCAACGCAGAGCGGTTCGAATCGTCGATGACCAATCCCTTTCCGAGCGGCTTGATCCTTTGGCGTTGCGTAGAGATGTGGGGTCTCTCTGCATCTTCTACCGCATTTACCATGGAGAGTGTTCAGAGGAGTTGTTCGGATTAATACCTGCAGCTGAGTTTCGTCATCGGACGTCGAGGCAGAGTACGAAATTCCACCCGTATCACCTCGACGTCCGCCGTTCCACAACTGAGCGTTTTTCAAGGCAGTTTTTGCCGCGCACCACCACTTTGTGGAACCAGCTGCCCATTGAGGTATTTCCGAACCAATTCGACTTAGGGTCCTTCAAGAAAAGAGCGTACCGATTCCTGAAAGGCCGGCAACGCACTCGCGAGCCCTCTGGCATTGAGAGTGTCCATGGGCGGCGGTATCACTTAACATCAGGTGAGCCTCCTGCCCGTTTGCCCCCTGTTTTATAAAAAAAAAAAAAAAAAAAAAGAGAATTTGCTACGGGAAATATTGCGCACTGAACCTAAAGACTACGCAAACTTCCTGCGCATGGACCATAAAACTTTTGAAGATTTACTGACTATACTCCATCCTCGTATTGAAAAAAAGGACACAGTTATGCGGAAATCTATACCAGCTTCTCAAAGGTTATCAGTAACTTTGAGGTATCTGGCTAGCGGCGATGATTTCGAAGACTTAAAATTTCAAGCCTGCGTTGCACCTCGAACATTGAGCAACATTATCATTGAAACTTGTGAAGAAATAAATAAAATAAAATAAAACAAAAAGCCTTTTATTTCTTGCTAAAAGATATACAAAATAACAAAGGTTTACTAAAAATAAAAAAAAAAATCACGATAAACAGATATGAAATGCAACATAAATTCTATGTTAGTAATATTGTCTCATATTGTCACTGAGCGTAGCGTCCTCCATGATGTCAATACAACGAGTGAGATCTTGTTTCAAACTCGACATCAATCCAGATTTTCATCAAACACGACAAACACGTAGATTGTTTGACAAACGCCTCAAACACAGCAGTACACTATCAAATAATTTGACAAACACGTAAAATTTGACAAACAATTTGATCGTTTACAGATGTTTAAATTTTTTCCATTATAGGTATTATTTTATTTTATAAAGCCTAGAATATAGGCTTGAAATGTTGTTTCTGTTGTATTCACAGAGAAACGCAGTTGTGCCTTATTTATTCCCAGTACTCGTATAAGCGATTGATACCATTTAATTATCCTTATACAAATCTAAAAGTTTAGATTCACGATACTTAGAGGGACGGAAAAAGGAAGATATGTTAGGAAATTAATGAATTTAAATAATAAATAATAAATAATCAATATTAAATAATAAATAATAAATAATAAATAATAAATAATAAATAATAAATAATAAATAATAAATAATAAATAATAAATAATAAATAATAAATAATAAATAATAAATAATAAATAATAAATAATAAATAATAAATAATAAATAATAAATAATAAATAATAAATAATAAATAATAAATAATAAATAATAAATAATAAATAATAAATAATAAATAATAAATAATAAATAATAAATAATAAATAATAAATAATAAATAATAAATAATAAATAATAAATAATAAATAATAAATAATAAATAATAAATAATAAATAATAAATAATAAATAATAAATAATAAATAATAAATAATAAATAATAAATAATAAATAATAAATAATAAATAATAAATAATAAATAATAAATAATAAATAATAAATAATAAATAATAAATAATAAATAATAAATAATAAATAATAAATAATAAATAATAAATAATAAATAATAAATAATAAATAATAAATAATAAATAATAAATAATAAATAATAAAAAATAAATAATAAATAAAAAAGAGGGCACGTAACCGAAAAATGTGACGGTAAATTTTTTTCCGTCGCTAAAGAAGTTTGACTTCAAAAAGGTGACGATTTGCTACAACATTTCTCACATACGTCGATATGAAGTTTCACTTCAAAAAACTTTTTTTATTAAATAGCAAGTTACATTTTTAGCAGATATTGAAGCCCCTGAACTACGTCTAGGGAGACCTGTACATCAGGGTACTCCGCTCTTTCAATGGATTAATGAAATAGTAACTTAACAATAATTTAAACCAAAATACTATATTATTATAAAGAAAAACAGAAAGCTAAGACTAATAATTACTTTACGTTACGTTTTAATAGACTGCAAATATCTACATATAATTTTTTGTTGTATTTCTGTGTGCACTATAAACTCTTCTAAGCCGGAGGGAGGTGTGTACTATTAACTTATTGTGCGAAAATGCTGCCCAGTGGTTGTTTGAACTATTGAAATTGTTTGTTTTTCGCAACTTTTCTTCGAAAAATTAACATCGCTCGTATTATGAAGAGGTATAGCAGTATTTTCTATGTATCTATATTTTTTTGTTTATATAAATTATTATTTTCTTGTTTTAAGAGTAATTTCAACATTGAGACGAATTCCACAAACCGTAGAACATAGATCAAATGTTGACTGGACACTACTAATGGTTAACGGTGTAACGACGTGTATACAAGAATCATGTTCTCTCTTAATTTTTACTAGTGACCCGCCCCTGCTTCGCACGGTTGCAATGCTGATACTAAATTCAAAGTGCTATAGGGATAACCACTTTTATTTTTGAAAGGAATCTCGCTGTTGGTCTTAAGAGCCTTTACAGCTCAGCTCGGGCTGTTTTGGCGAGCGTATCTCGGCCTGAATGAGCGTTTTTTCCCGCGGCAAGCCCCAGGGGCGCCTCCTGTGAGTCTCGAACCTCGGCTTGGGCCGTCGCGGGGTAGTCAATTGCCGGAAGGGCAGGATGGAAGCTCACTGAGTGAGCGAAGTACGAAGTAAAGGTCTTCCACGGTGAAGGAGGTTTTTCACCCTAATCTAATTTAGATTTTTACTAATATTGGCCTCGCGGGCCAATTAATATGTTGTTTGCTACGGTGTTTGGATCATCCGGATCCGTTAGTATGTGTCGGGGCCTCCTTCGAGCCTTTTTTGTCGGGAAGGCGTAGTAATTGATGCTTTTACGCACCAAAGGGTTGGGATGATTTTTCGCCTTGTCGAAGTGTCGAAGGCAGGGAGAACCGCGGCCTCCGACGCGCTATTTATAGGCACGCTCCCGCCGCCTTGGTCCAGCCGGCCGGCCATTATTTGTCGTAAAAAGTAAGTGACAAAAAAAAATATTGTGGCATACCAATAAGATATAGATATATACCAATGCGGAGTTTTCTGTAGACCTTTCAATGTGTACAATACTTATTACATTATTTTGATAAATCTCGTAGGGTTCAGCCTGCGTTTGCAATATAAGCGGATAAAATGTAATTATTTACGACATCACATTAGAAACCTCAAAAACAACAGTACTTCTCCACTATTTAATGGATGTTATTATACATATTAACTTCCTCTGCAATCACTCTATCTATAAAATAACCGCATCAAAATCCGTTTAATGTATCCGCATCAAAATAATTAAGCATACATAGAGATATAGGGACAGACAAAGCGACTTTGTTTTATACTACGTTCTTAACTTAAAAAATCTTTCATTACGTCATGACTGAAATAAACTCATACCAATGTACTAAACAAGCCATGCGCAACGGCGACAGGCGACATGTACCTAGCGAATCGCGCGGGCGGCGTCGCGGCGGGCAAGCGAAACAAAGCTATGAATCAGTACGGCGCGAGCCACGAAGTCGAGCGGCAGTCGTGGCGAATAGAGCAGGGAGTAGATAAGTTTAGTCGTTTTCGCGTCGAAAAATAAATACGCTTTTTTTATTACTGAAATACTGGCTCTGGCTATTTCGAAGTCTGGCCATCCACAGCATAAGTTTAAGCATGTAGTGAAGAAATAAAAATAAAATTTCCAGATTCTCATAATTTTTCAGCGGCACTTAAAATTCTATTTGCATTAACTTTTTTCTCCAATTCTGGTTGAATATATTCATAATAATATAATCGAAGGTTTCAATACTCATTCTTGTATACAAAAAAAAAATTCTGGATATAGTCTGTATTTCTCGTACTTTTTGTGGAATTCTCCCTCGATTCTTATTTAAATCATGTACTCCACAATCTCTTCCAAATGTTAGGTCTTGAACCAAAAAAACTATTTCTTTTCAAGCAATATCGAGATAATTTCGATAAAGACATTTCGCTGTCGAACTTCAATACATTACACAAAACTTTAATTTTTTTTTTAAATACTTAGACGCGTTTCCGGCAGCAAAAATCACTTGAAGGTGTTCCAATGAAGGTCCCCCGAGACTACTACATAATTAGTATCATCAAATAAGTGCGACGACATTTATAACTGTTACCTGAACAATACATAAAAATTAGTTATCAAAGAAGTTTCACTTCTGACATGTGTACTTTGTACGCACGCACTTTTTTTTATTGAACAGGGAGCAAACGGGCAGGATGCTCACCTGATATTAAGAGATACACATGGACACTCTCAGTGCCAGAGGGCTCGCGAGTGCGTTGCCGGCCTTTTAAGAAATGGTACGCTCTTTTCTTGAAGGACCCGAAGACGAAATGCTTCGGAAATACTTCAGTGGGCAGCTGGTTTCATGGACAAAAAAAAATTCGGCAGCGTTTGTTCGAGACATGTTAACATAAATGAAACCACATTGATAGAAGCTAAGTGTCAACCGTATTTTTAATGAGTTTTATCAGTTAATAATAATAACAAAACTTATATAAAATTAAGGGTGGCGATACTGAACTAAAAAAAAAAAATATTCCAGATTTTTTTAGCCAGCTTGTTTACTTAATTATTTTCTAATTCTAGCGCAGGTAAATAAAAAAATCAATTAACAACACAACAACAACAACACGAATTTGCTTTCTGTATATACGTAATTGCTTCATACTAATTTATCCTACAAAGAAAAATACGTACTACTTCCATAACTGAAATATTATAGTCTAGTCGACAAGTTGAAAATGGAACAAAATAGAGATACTGCTCTTAAAATTATGTGCGATAGCTCATTGGATCCGGAATGACGTCTAGAAAAATGTGCTAAAAGCGTGTATTAGCACATAAAAAATTGCAAAAGTTATAGACAATTAAAGATGAAAAAAAAATGGCATTTAGTTTTTTACCAATATTTAATAAACTATTAATATTTAAGAAATTTCAAATAAAGATTCTGAAAGAGGAGGAAATTTCCAATAAAAAACTCCTAACTCCCGGAACTCTATCTCCATTATTTATAATTTTAATTTAACGCTGAAAATAGGTCTGCGGGTGACATTTTTAGGATTCGCGCGTGGCGTCAAAAGCGACTACGGCACATTAATTAATTAATTTAAGGTATTGAATATATTTTTTTCGCACATAATTTTAAGAGCAGTATCTCTATTTTGTTCCATTTTCAACTTGTCGACTAGACTATTAGACATAATTTGGTCAACGAATGCATGCAACCATTTTTTATTACAGAAACTAATGAAACTTCGTTGTAGAGCAATTCATGAGTAGTCTGAATGAGTATTTTTGTTAGGCTTATAGTCAAAGTTTTTGGTAAGTCGTAGATTTCGTGGACTTGAAATTAAGCTAAGCTAACACTCGGAGAGATTCGCAGTTTGCTCTATAAATACCGACTGTGTCTTAACTCGATTGTTAAGTCTGAGCAAAGTTTATCTCACCCTGAGACTGACTGCTGACCTTACAGCAGCAAATTCCATTTACTGAGTAATTGAAAGTTTAAACTTTATTGAACAAACACGAAAGGGAATCTTATACAAATAATCAAGTGGAAGCAAAAAGATTTTTATAAATTAAATTGCAGTACCTAATATAAAATTTCGCAGAAAAATGTTTTTTAAGTCGCTCTATGAATTAAAAGTGAACAATGAACATTTATATGGCTTTGCTTTACTTATAAATTTATAATATATATAAATATATTTATAAATTTAAAGAAAGAAAAGTAAATTGTAATTTACTTTGATACAATGTACCTTTTTTTCTTGTGTATGTTCCAATATAATTTATACAACAATAACAATCTAAGAAGTTCTCGTAAAAAGAACTCGTATAGGTCACTATTTGTATAGTTATTGCATGTATTATTTATAAGGATTGATTGTGTTTCCGTTTAGTTATAAATATGTCTAAGTCTATTAATCATTACAATCAAGTATACAGTATTTACATTTTCCTTAACCTACTAAGTAATAATTAAAAATTAATAAAAAGAAAATAAGAACAAATTTAAAAAGTTTGGTCCCTGTGGCAGTGTACCTTTAACACTGGCAGCATTTCCTCGCTGTATACCTACGATACTTATTCGTTGAACCAGCTCTGGGATGACCGGTACTATCTACCAGGTGCGAACTTAAATGTTTAATCTTTTTATATGTATAATTACTTTTTTCAATTGATTTTACCTACTTATTGTTCGTGCTAGGACCTCAGTTATACGACTGATTATCGAGGCTAAATCCATGCGCACGCTATACGACGCGCAGTCCATTGAAAAGTTACATTTGGGGTTGCGTTCTTTAGAGGACGCAATTTTATTTTTTTGATGTGTAGGGGGGTCAGTGTAAAGCTAAAAACAAGTTTGTGGGGTCGCCACCCTTGTCCCACGTCCGCCATCTTGGAAATAGGGGTTGAAATGGTATTTACGATATATCTCTTAAACTATTTATTTTATTTTTTGTTGCAAATTAAATTCTCTACAACTTTGGTCCAGTAACTTTTTGTCGTAGAACTATACATAAAAAAGTTTTAAGCGAAAATCTTCAGAAATTCGAGAAAAAAAATTATAATTCTGACCATTTTTGAGGAACAACTTTTATACGCATCATTTTTTCATTAAGTCAATAGCTAAGGTTTTACAGCGCTCCGAAGTGAGTACTATTTTTCAGTACTCTTAACTATACCTATATTATACGTGTGTACCTATAATATGTCATCAGATATTGTTTTTTTTTTTACTTTATTATATATTTTTTTTGTCTGCTGCTGCGACGACGAACAACATTATCAGTTCGATTATCCACGTAATAACAATAACACGTAACATGTACACTAACTTCCGAAGCAGTCCGTAATAATTTTTCTATAATATTCTTTTTTATAAAAAAGTAAGCAAAGCTCCTCAAAAAAATAGTACATAAACGTGTTAATTTTTTGTAGGAATCCTCGAAAAATCATTTAGTTTTAAGCATAGACAATGTATGGGTATTATGTGTAAAAAAGTAAATAATTACGCTTGACTTAATAACCAAATAAGATAATCAAAGACCCTCCCCTCCCCCCTATAGTGCTTACGTAAAACTTGAACGGCCCCTAATGCCTCACAATAATCTAAAGTCTAATAATCAACATTTATTTTTAACACAGAAAACCTGAACTGATTAATAGGAGTTAGTAACAAATTTACTTAAGAAAAATTTGTAATATACCGAGTACCCACGACAGAATGTCAAATAAGGGGTTGCCATATGAAGGCATAAAAGAAATTCTTTCTGCGACCACACAATGTCATATAATATAAATAACAGTGCACTTACGCTATGTCTTCTACGCAAATGACCACTTGTCAGGCAAGTCCTATCACCTATTTGCCTACGGATTAACTTTGGCATTCACTAATTAGTGTGATATTATTCACTAACAAGGAATTACGCCAATTAATTCCATAATTGTTAACCTCAAGTATGAAATTAATTGGCACAATTCAATATCGACCATCCAGTGTTGGTCATTAACAATAATTGGAGACTGACGAAGCTGTGTGTCAAGTTAGCTAAGCAAAATTTTTTTTATTAATAATTTTATGACATAAAATAACTAATAAAATTATGGAATTATAAGTAATTAGAACATAATTGTGAGGTGGAAAACATTGTGTTTAGCATTAGCTAACTTGACACATACCAGCTTTGTCTGTTTCCTAGTGTTGTAAAACCCCAAGATCGAATTGGATTATATGGATTATATTGGATTATTGGATTATATGCCAATTATTAACTTCATTTTTGGAGTAATCACTTATATTTATTTATATTATATGAAAATGTGTGGTCACAGAAAGAATTAATAAACTTTCCTAATGTTATATTTATTAAGTTACCAACCATCATGATTCGTTTCATAATTGGAATCGATATTGAATGTTACACCTTGACCTTATGCCCTAGGATCTCGAGATGCGGGGTAGGGGGCGTCCTCACTGAGCCTCCATCGTGGTTGGTGTTGTGTTTCGCATTTTATCTCGCTCTAAGTCATTATCTCTCGCTCTCTTCGCCTCCTCAGCAACTTACTTCACAGTGTCAACTGAATTCAAAGAATAAAATATAAAAAGCAATTAATAGAAATATTGTTCATCCTATTAAGTCTAACTTCTTTATATAACTGACACTGTGTTATGCTTATAATGTATATGTATAAATTAGAAAGTTTTTGCTGACAAAAAAATTCCTTAACTTTATGTTGATATGCATCATAAGATCAGCATCTCCAATCGCAGCTACCCAAAATCACAGTAACGGTAGCCAAAACAAGAAACAATATATACCCATACAACAGCGCAACAAATAAGAAAAAATCTCTAGCAACATATCAAAGCGTCAACTAAAACTACCCGTCAATTATAATCAATTAATTACGATAGGTACAGCCTACGGAAATGCGAGCGCAACCTATCATATACACGAGACCACAAACAATAATTGGTCAAGCCTAAACTGTAATTGTTCAATATCAGAAACTAATTTTGATGCTTATGGTAAAGTTCAGACTTGATTTCGTAATACCAAGAGAGAAGGACAAGTGCTAGATTTTTTATAATGCATTTAATCCCTACATATATTTGAACAAATAATATAAATATTTTATCAATCGTTTTACGATTACATGCCGGTAGAGTCACCACTGAGCGTATCTTTACTGCTTAGACAAAATGTTTTTTTTTTTCGATTTAAATAATCTAGTTGATTTAGTAATGTATTCTTATTGAATGATACGCAATATTAAATTGTGAATCACGTACACGAACAATGTAGGGGCAACAGCTAAACACATAAAAATGCGTTTGCTTTAAAGTAATCTAACTAACACTATCTAAGTAACTAGAAAATCTGCGCATCACCCTCTACGCAAGTCCATATTTCAAGGGCATTCGTGGAAATAGTATATATAGCGCTTACCTGCGCCATCCAGACTGCATTCTGGAATAGTAGCTTTGTGATCTCCGGACAGATCGTAGCTCCGTCGAGGTCCTCCTGATAAATATTTGCGAAGTGAAATAAAATCAGTGTTTCGAAAAAGTAATAAATATAATATTATTATTATATATTTTTTTACATTACGTTTATATTTTAGAAAAGCTTTTTGAAATTATCGCGATATTTTTTTTTTTAAATTGTGAAAAATTTAATAAAACCTAAATTATAGTGTGTTAAAGTGCATAAAATAATATTTATCGTGTTTTTTCAATATTACATTGATAATAAATACATGTTAATTTATTTAAAGCAAAATATTATATCAAAATTATTATTAAAATTTTATAAATAATTTTATGTAATATAAAAAATTAAATGATTTTTTTTTTTAGTTTAAAAAACTTGATGGGTTGAATCACCGAGTAGAATAGAAATTCAAAAGTACCATATTTTTGCTAAAAAAAAACTAGATACTTTTTGTATAATATCGGAAATTTCTGTTAAAATCAGCGTGTCTATCGGAAAACTCTTACCTGTTGCTAACCACCGGTTGCTTGTCCTCGTGTATAAAACTTTGTAGCGGTTACACGAAGCTTAGCTTACACAACGCAAAGAATTTCTCTTTGTCCGCAATTAACACTTGTAAGAGAGACATTATTTTATATTTACTATATTAGGTAATCTTATGCCAAAGCTTGACGTGACTATCTAATTTTGTTCTACAATATTAGCGATAATTTTTAAGTATCTTTCTTCTCAATAAGGAACAATTCAAATTTTAAATCCTTTTTTTAGTAGAAAAATTAATTATCCTAATATAATTTTTAAACTTGGTGAGATTTTTATATAAAATAAAATTGATCCACCGAATAAATTATCGAATGAAATAAAAAAAGTTTAGTTGAACCTGTACCTCGGACAAAGAATGAGTCCTTCGGAACCTTGCCTAAACGGACTCCTTTTAATAATATATTTTACTAATTATTTTTTAAAGTTAGTTATCGTTTTTAGTTATATTAATTTACGTCAGCTGTAGGATTACGAAATAAAGAGAATTGTCGAATTATCTTCGCTATGAAGTTACGTGTAGCCCTCGCGTAAAAAAAACATTTAACGAAAATTAAAGTTGGTAATAGCCTAAAACTAGATTTTGAGCGTCAATTTAAAATGCACCAAAATCGCGTCACAATTTAGTAAAAAAATTCAACATTTCATTAATATTATATTTATTTTATTTATTAATATTATTCATATCAAATAAATCAGTGAATTTGAGCGAAAGCGGAGTAGCGCCTTTCAAATATTTTGCACATTTCAGTTAATATTCTGAAAACATAATCTGAATATAATACTTTCTATGAGACCGATTCGCTGAGCTGAAACGGCCGTCTCAATTGTATGTATTAGTCTACGGGAGTTATGAAATATACCAAATATTTCGTACCATACCTGTCGAATAGTTAATTTGCTCAGGGTTTTTTAAGTTGCTCAACACAACATTATTCATGAAACTGGCATATTGAATAATTGAATATATTTCCTGAACCTTCCGATAAGTACGTACCCTACCCCCAATAAAAATAACGCCAACCTCGTTTTGCAAATAAGAAAAAAATGGCTTTATTCACAGAACCATTTTGGGCTATATTGTTTGACTTCTGAATATAAACATATTCACGAGATCACTTTTTTCGCTGTCCGCTTCTCGTGTATTGCCCCTTAAACATTTGAGTTCGAGTTTGAGTTCGAATTGAGAACTAGTGCGACCTGAAAACTTGGTCTAAACGCCCGGAATCGATCAGACCCTATTCACTTTATAATCTATTGATTTTTGTATAAAACAAAGAAATTAAAATACAAGAACTTATCAAAGCCGTGACGCTAGCTGCTACTGTTGTGAGTCAGGGCTTGTTTCAAAAGCCAAAGAAAATAATTTTCATTTTACATTTACATTCGAAACTTATAAGAATATTTTTTTTATATTGTCCCTATAATTTCGTGTCGTAGGGTTAGCGTTTCCGCAACTATTTCAAGTGCGATTTATCTACTAATTATGGGCAATCAACGTAAAATAAAGTAACTTCATACACAAAGCGAATATGTAGGCTAGATGTGAGCTGACCAGCTTGTCAGATATTTTTTAATAGAATAAGAGGTTCGGAAAATCTCAACAGTGTGTAATTTACTATAATTTCCATTAAAAAAAAACATTTTTTTACCTGCAACATTACTTTAGCCTTATATTAGGGTAATAAAGATTTGCAAATATTATGTCCAAAAAATTAACAATGTGTGTCAGGCACAAAAAATAGAAGGCTTAATGGGAAAGGGCTCGCGAGTGCGTTGCCGGTATTTTTAAGGAGAGTCTTTACGCGAGCGACGATAGCTTTTATAAAATTCAACCACGTCGAGATCCACACTAACCATACAATCACAATCACAATTAGGAATTGGCATAATATATAAAAAATCAGAAATTCAATTAATAATTTATTCAAAAGAATTCAAAAGTTAATTTCACATTGGCATGAGATATAAAAAATACGATAGTGAGATGTTGAGGAATTATTTACTTTATTACTAAAAAAAACAAAATGCTTTGTCTTTGCATATCTAAAGAAACAATGATTATTTCATTAGTAGATATTGCCAGTTAAGTCAAAGCGAAACCTCCTTGATACAGTTGGTAGTTTGACCAAAAAAAGTTTCAGTCAGGCACCGATTCAATGGCAAGGGTTCAGTCGGGATGCGTTACGACGGCGTAAGGACGTTCCTTTTCGCGAATATTTAGAGAAATGAACGACGAAACAGGCGGGAAAAGTTAATTCTCTTGGATAATCGTATCGGATAAGCATTTAGTGTATATTGATTTTTATTATATCGTTCATAAAAAAAATTATTAGGATCAATTATTTTTATAGGAATTTCATCATGAATTACTCTGAACCGAAATTTTGGAACGGAATAAACGTGAGCAAAATTAAAGATGTGTGTTACAAAGGATTGTCCAAGCCGGTGAAAGGTAAGTTGTATTTTTTAAAATTATTTTTGTATTATAGAAATTCGGAACAATTAAACGTCGATTTTCATCGTTCATTCATCATCGGGAAGAATTTATGATAAATATATCGTGATGATCGTAGAACAATGTCGGATTCGAAAAAATCCAAAATCCGCTTTTTATCATATTTGGATACTACATTGACTATATATTAAAAAAAAAACTATGTTTTAAATTTCAAATTAATCAGTCGGTAAAGTGACGGGTTTGAGACACATGTGATTTTTCTAGAGAAATGTGTAAATGAATGTTATTATTTTTATTTTGTTTCAAAACAAAATCTTTTGTTTGCTTGTATGCCAATTTCATAATAACAGAATATGAATTAAAATAGTTATGACAAAAACTAAAATGATTATAATATTATTTTGAAATAGCTAACTTAACTATTTTGCAATTTAATATTGAATGAGGTATTTGTTGTATTTTTAAACGCATTACTTAGATTCATTGGAGAGCACAATAATTAAAACCCGTCACTTATTTTTATTTCAAACCTTAAATTTTTTATATATTATCGAAATTCCAGACACATTCTTCAAGAATATTATAAATAATTTCAAGCAATTTACTAATAATTACTTCACTCGAGCTTGTAGCTTATACCTAGGTAACACTGAAAATGTTTAGAAAATGAAAAACGGCCTAATGTAGAAAGTTGTCAATAATATTATTGTTCGAAGTAATCTCCGTTCCTCTGTACATATCGTCGCATTCGATGTAACCACTGAGAAAAGCATTGGGCATTCTTCCTTAGGGGTCTCTTGTATGGCATTTTCGTACGCTTTCACCGCATCTTCAGTGCTCGTAAAGCGAATACTTCGATTTTTATCTTTAGTTCTTGGGAATAAATAAAAGTCGCAGGGCGCCAGGTCAGTACTGTATGGCGGATGACTCAATATCTCGACACCTGCCATAGTCAAATATTCAACAGTGCGTTTTGCAGAGTGCGCTGAAGCATTGTCGTGGTGAAGGAGGGTCCTGCTTCGAGGGCACTGCTGTCGAATTTTTTTCAAGACTATACAGCGATGGTCATACCAGTCTGCAGTAACTGTCTTTCCATCTTCTAGCACAACTGTCGCGAAATGATCTTTCCGATCAAAGGATGAGGCGATCATCTTTTTTCCTTGACTTCTTCTTTCCTTTACCTTAGCTGGCCGGTCCTCGAAAGGAAACACCCACTGAGCTGATTGTCTTTTGGTTTCGGGTTCGTAACAATATATCCAGCTTTCATCACCTGTGATGATGTCAAAGCATTTGATTCACCGCCGTTGAATTTATCTAGCATTTAGCGATACCAGTCCATGCAAAGGTGTTGGGGTCGTCGGTTAAAGTATGGGGAATCCATCTGGTACAAAGCTTCCTGACGCCTAAATGTTCGTGTAATATTTTTGAAGTGAAACTTCTTTGTCGACGTATGGGAGAAATTTTGTACAAAATCGTCACGTTTTTCGGTTACGCGCCATGTTGCTTTTTTTATCAAAGTTTAGTATAGTGACGTAAAGAATATAATATAATATATGATAATAATAACAACAATATAATATTAGTTTTGAAGTGGCTTACAATAAGAATAACAATATATTAATTTGAAAGTGATAAAAATCTTGAGAGGTGTCTAGGGACACCCGGATGGAACGAAGTTCCTCTCGATTAATTAGTGAAGGAATTGTAATATTTTATTAAGTTATTTATTATTTATTATTTATTATTTATTATTTATTATTTATTATTTATTATTTATTATTTATTATTTATTATTTATTATTTATTATTTATTATTTATTATTTATTATTTATTATTTATTATTTATTATTTATTATTTATTATTTATTATTTATTATTTATTATTTATTATTTATTATTTATTATTTATTATTTATTATTTATTATTTATTATTTATTATTTATTATTTATTATTTATTATTTATTATTTATTATTTATTATTTATTATTTATTATTTATTATTTATTATTTATTATTTATTATTTATTATTTATTATTTATTATTTATTATTTATTATTTATTATTTATTATTTATTATTTATTATTTATTATTTATTATTTATTATTTATTATTTATTATTTATTATTTATTATTTATTATTTATTATTTATTATTTATTATTTATTATTTATTATTATTTTTATTTTTATAATATTAAGAGTTTTAGATTTGCCGCCAATTTACAAAAACAAATGACAAATGAATGCAATATTAGTATGAAAACGTTTTTTGAATTTCAATTTAAAACACTTTAGTAACCTAATATAGTTATTAGGTTACTAAAGTGTTCTAAATTGAAATTCAAAAAACGTTTTCATTGGCAATCTTTCTAACTGGCCAGTGAACATTTTCAGTGTTACCCACGTATATTGCTAATTTATAGATAATGCTATACTTATTAAAATTTTCTATCTTTATTGTTCATAAGACATACAATTTGTCAAATGGTTAAATTCTAAACATAAAACCCAGGTTGTACATGAGTGTTTTTGTTTCAGCGGTGAAGGACTTCTGTCCTACTTATTTCGATGGCATTAAGTGCTGGAAGGAAGCCATGGTCGAGCAGACCCTACAAGAGCCATGCCCAGACTACGTGATTGGGTTCGACTTGATGAAGTCTGTCAGTAAAACGTAAGTACATATGAATATTTGTTGTTCGAATTCCCATACCATATGCGCCATTTAGATAGGTAAGGACATCAGGAACTATTAGCTTAAGCTTTGTTCAATAACATTTTGTATATATTATGAAAGCAATTATAACTCATCCATTTTAATAACTTAAAAAAATCCTATAATCGAATAAAGTTAATTAAAAGTTTTGTAATCTAATAAAATAGTTTTTTTTCTATTATAATATCTAACTCTTTTTGTCAGCACACTTTTGTGATGTCCATACCTGTTTATACAGACCTGGACAGTGGTATGGCCACAATCCGATCTGATGCGGCTTGTTTAACCTCCATTTCTACAGTTTTTTCTTCTAGAATTTTTGAACAAATCGGCGAATTCTTAGCCTATTGTAACGTTTTTACCCATCAACACATGTTGGGACCCCTACCACACCCAGGCTCTCCAGGAATACCAGGAAATCATTGATTAATATTTGTAAAGAGTAACATTTTTACGGTTCCAGTATTGCGATATTGGCCCATCAGAGTAAATAGTGTGTATCGAATTATTTGTTTTCCAAAACTGTAGTTTATGATGGTATAGTATGAGCTCAAACGGCACCCTGCTTGGTGATCTAAATGATTGTTTACTGTAGCGAAAGATTTTGCTTTAAAACCAGATCTGGATGGCTCTTGACATTTTAATCGAAACTTTATTTCTTAGAAATTAAACAAATAAATTTATTTATTCTTGCGTTTGTATAATTAAACTATGAACCGCGCGGTGCGCTGGCCACTTTTACTATGTGGAGATAAAAATCCCAAATAGCATTACTAGAGCGAGTTAAAACGCCCTAGTTTATCGAATAAATTCCCATAGAGCATGCAAAAAAGGTATTCCGTCTGATTCCGATTTGCTCAATATACAGGGAGGTCAAATAGTCGTAGATCAAACGAAACTAGGGGATAGATGAGGTCATCAGCTGCAAAAAATTGTTCTATGGGAGGTCCCTAAGCTCAACCCCTGCAGAGTTATAATTTATTTCCGTTTTTATAAGAAAATTTGATTTTTTTACTAATTCTTATTAAAATTGGAAAAAAATCTACATCCTGTATCTTTTTCATAATATGCACTAGATTGGTACTGATGAGTCCTTGCGTTAGACATACTATTTATAGTTGTTTATTGAGTTTATTGAAGATAATATTAAGTTATACGATATAACATTTTTTAAAACCTCACTGTGAAAAGTGACCCTGTATTAGAAAGATATTAGAGCGACTTAGGCCATGTGTAATACCTTAGGGTAGTAGGACTCCTTTCTCCGCAATTAGACTCGTGGTTGGTCCGTTGTGCGTAATACCTTTTCAAAATCCCTATTAAATTCGCCAAAACATGTAATACAGAGTCACTTTTCGGTAGAGTATTTTTTTCACAATGGGGTCTGACGTAAACAAAAATTTTTTATATCGTATAACTTTATATTATCTTCAATGCACTCAATAAACAACTATAAATAGTGTGTCTAAGGCAAGGACTCATTAGTACCAATCTAGTGGATATTATGGAAAAGATTAGTTTTTTCGAATAAATTATAACTCTGCAGTGGTTGAGCTTGGAGACCTCCCGTAGAACAATTTTTTGCAGCTGATGACCTCATCTATCACCTATTTGCGTTTGATCCACGACTTTTTGGCCACCCTGTATAGCTACAAAAACTACAATAAAATTTCCATACAAAATTTGAATTTTGTTAAAACAAGTGTTTTTTACATTCGATAATTCTCAACATCTCTAAAACTGCCTCAGCAAAGCGCCAGAACTATGAACTATTATGAACTCCATCCCTCCACTCCTGGGGGGGCCCTAACCCCTTATCAACACCCTAAGTAGCTGAATAAAGGGGGAGTTACTGCTACCTTTTGGGTGGGCTGTCTACGTTCTCGTGTATGAAAGTTTTTGACTACCATCATTAGAATGTTCATCTTTGAGAGTCCTCCATATTAGTGCACCAAAGATGATATGTGTACCGGAAAAAATTCCTAGAATTAGCGATTTAACTTTGTTTTAAATAGTTTCCTCGCAGGATGAAATTTAACGTTAATAAACTTTTTATCAAAGTCCTACGTATATGAGTTTGTTCTTCTTTACACAAAAGGCAGATGCATTCGTACATATGTAAAGTGCAAAGTACCAAGCGGAGAGCGGCGCGCTAACTTTGAACTAGAGAAGTCGTCGACATCAAAGGATTTTCTGCATTTTTCAAATTATTAGGGTAACCTGTCGTAACAAATGAGTCGATCTACTTTCTGTATAGCGATTATTTTTTGTATAGAAATTATCTTTTTATGCTTTAGGACTTACTTGACTTAATTTCCTTTAATTCAACCAATTGCTTATGAGGGAAGCTAGTTGGTAGTTGTATCAAACGGTTGAGCCTTTAGAGGACTACATAAATACTATTCTATATAATTTTTTATTTTTTTTACAGAAATTTCAAAAAGGTTAGTCGACATCACAGGAGACCGAAGATCTGGCAGCTACCCCGGACAAAGAATTAGTCTAGCGATTCAAAGGGGGAACGCTGCCAGTATCTTCGGAACCTTGCCTAAAGGGGTTCCTTTTAATAATATATTTTAGTTTATGTTAAGGTTAGTTATTTATTTCAATGTATATTATTTTATTATTATGTTTTTTAATTGTAATTTATATGTCTGGATATTACATTCTATATAATATATGTGTGGAATATTGACGTTGATTTATCTCAACAAGCAATTTATGGTTTCGTTCCGTTAAAGGTATCCCATTTTATATTCTTTTATAAGATTCGCATCATTGATTAATTTCATATGACACACATGCCATATATTTAATTATACCTATTGGACAACTTACAATAGTTATAGCTATTGTTAAGGTACGATTCCACCACTTGTTGACGAACTTGTTCACTGAGAAGATTTTCTGCCGACAGTTGCTAATATGGATGGGCAGGAAAACGTTATTTTATTTTATTTAATTTTGCACACTAACGAAACACATACAAACACTTACAGAGAACACATGACATAGAAAACAAGATACATGCATTTGCATCAATAACAAGTGTTCACAACATTTAGTTATGCTTGGTTATATATTCTTGATCATTAAAAATATTACTTGGCATAGTGCGTGCACAATTAAATGTGTTCGCTTTAGTAGCGGAAGCAGGGCTGAATTCGCGAACAACGAGTGTGTGCGCATCGACACGAGTACACTATTTGTACCGTCTGCGCGCACGCAAGTGTACATTTGTGCGCAACTTCGCGTTATTTTGTGTTTGACAAAATATTCGCGCACAATTTGTTATTGATCAATCAAAACAAACATTTGTCCAGTACGCTGTGCAACACTGTCGCACACTTTAGCACACTGGTGGAATCGTATCCTTATGCCGACTGTATTTAAAACTTCTTGTACCGTAAGCCAAGGGTTAAACGTCAGCGCTACGGAGATCGAAATCGCAAATAAAACGCCATCGACATATATTAATTTTAAGGAGTATTTCACTTAACGTACTACTTTAACAGGTGCGGAGCTGATGGGGTCTGGTTAGAGCCGACCAATTACACTAGTTGCTTAACTAGTGATGAGGATCTACGCGTAAGTACTAACACATAGGTATATAGCATTAGTACAGTGTCAACTATAAAACATTTAGTAGGACGCCTATTGTTAAAAGTCAGTAGAATGAATTGAGAGAAACAATCGCCGGCACTCTTTACGCACTTAGCATATAAAGCAATAATTATTTATCATAAATATATTGTTATATGGAGTGAAAATCATAATTCTCGATTTGAAGTAATATATAATGCCACTGTGAGGAATCTTAGCATGTAAAACAAATTATCCAGTTAGAAACGCAGAAGTCCATTTGTTCGGGCTGCTGCCAAAACACTTTAATGATATTTAAATAAAAGATTGCTTTGCTCTTAAAAACTAATTTAATGAGTGATCGCGGTGATGGTTGATGATACACTGATGTATATAGAAAATCGTCGCGCGCAGGCGGCGATCTAACTATATTTACTTATGCTATTTTACAAGGTGTTCGGTTACTTCCGAACATGCTCCCGGGCGGGAGAAGAAAAAAACAAAATGCTTAAAATTATACATAATAATGAGAGAGAAAAAAAAAATTTACTGATAAAAAAATAATAAAAAAATGAGGGATTATGCTACATGACACTATCTTCGATTATCGAGAATGCCTTTCGCGCACTAACACTTTCACTTTCATTGTGAACCACTGATTGAATTTCACTATTATCACTGCGTTGCGCGCCCGGTGAGAGCACCAGACGCCGCCGACGCCGACACCTCCTCCAGGCGACGACGAGCGCCGCGCACGCGCACGCGGCGACCAAGCTGTAGCTGATGGAGTATTGATGTATGTCGTGGCTCGATAGCTCAGGCATTTCATACATGTTGCTCTTCATGCTCTATATTTGCTTTTTTAAATCGTTTGTTGCCTTATCGAGAGAGTTTAACCGACTACTTATAATGTTATACTGCCTTTCCATCGATGCTTCTGTTCTTTTTAGCAAGTTAAATTCTGACTCTACTATAGAAGTTTGGTTACGCCATAGATTTACCAAGTGTTGTTGATTATTTTTAATTAGTTCTATGTCCTCAGTGTATTTATCTGCAAAATGCTGGTCTAGCACACCAAACAATGTGTTCGCAAGGTAGCCTACGCCGTTGATAAGACCGCGACGCTGTCTGGAGTGCTCGGTAAAATGCTGTGTCAATAAAAGTTGATTGTTGTATTGTAATTCTGAGTAGTCGTGATTCATTTGTAGTAAAATCATATGGCATTGTTGATTATGCTCGATGTTAGTACATAGTTTGTCCAAGTGATTTGATAATTTTTTGTATGCCAGTTCACCTTGCCAGTACGGGGCCATATCGTGGTACACAACTAAGGTCCATTTGTCTCTGATAAGTTGCATCTTTGTTATGGGGTCGAAATACAACGATTGGCTGGCGCTCATCTCAGTAATATTATACTCCGATCTAGACGTAGACATAATGCTCATGAATGAAAGAAGCCCTATCGCCATTGATATAAAGTCGAATTTCTTCTTAACTGGTCGTGTCTTCTTTCCGGCTGTTGATTGACCTTTCCATGATTCATTCGTTTGCTTGCTTGATGCTTTTTTCCTGTTTTGTTCTTGCTTGCTTTCAGACGCCATTACGCATGATCTCAAATATTTTTTGGTGGCACTGTATCCTCTTATGATCCAGTACTTCTTTCTTAAACATGTCACAGTAAGTCTTGGCCCACCATGATAAGTTAGTTCATGTGCTTCTGCTATCAGTAAGGTCGTGAGACGCCCTTCGTGGGGTATGATTGCTGGATGCTTCATCTCAGGATCTATGTTTGCTTTTGATAATCTTCCACCAACTCTAAGGATTCCTGACTTGTCCAGGTGCGGTGTCAAAGGTAATAATTTGCTTTTACTTTGGACACGTTTATGTTCGCGATAATGCTCTATATCGCTTGCGAATGCGGATCTTTGCTCATTGATAATGATCAACCGACTTGCATTTTGTAGCTCGTGCGGTGTTAAATAGATAGGTTGCTCTACTGAATTTCTACATACAATTTTTTGAAGATTTTGATCGGTTTTATCTAATAAAATTTTCCGAAACATTTTTTCTATGTCGGTGACGAAGCCGACTTTATATTGTCTCCATGATAAAATAAGTGATTGCAAGTCTTTTTGTAAATTCGGACCTTTGTACATTAAATCATTAAGACTGAACCCAGACGACGTCTTTGCTGACCCACTGTAAACAACGCGTAGGAATTTGCTCGCGTCGGCACGCTGCACGCCGTGGTGCGGGAGATAACTAACTTAACTTTCGTTATATATACAAGGTGTCATATGACCGTCTAGATATTCCTGCATAAATTGTTTGTAACTTGTTGCCAAATTAGGACCCTTTGCTAGTTTCTTTTCGATGTTTTGATATTGTGCTATTGCTATGTGCTTAGACTCTTCTAATTTTTCTTCAAAATTTTCTGTCATTGGTAACCTGACCTGGTACCGTTCGTCTTCGAGTCTTTTTGTTGTTTGCTTATATAAGTCAATACAATGTTGATCATCTGTGGACATTGAATACTCCTCCGTTATACCCTCGATCTCCCGAAATTGTTTCAGGTCTTCGAAGTTGCTGAGTACAACGTTGCAGTGAAATGTTTGGGGCATGTTTCCGCAGAGAATCCAGCCAAGGCGCGTTTGTTGTGCTATTGGTTGTGATTGATTTTCGCCCTTGACTATCCCGCTTAAGATTATAGATGCGAAGACATCCGCTCCGAATAGTAGATCGATTGGTCTGCTTATATTATAATTAGGGTCCGCTAATTTTATGTTATCTAAATACGGTAGAAACGGTCTATCGAAGCTGTGATTCGGCAAGCTTTTGATTAAGTTGTTTATAATTAAAACTTCGGTTTCGAATGAGTAATCATCGTTGACAGACGCGCACTTGATAGTGAGCATGCCTTTGCAATTATTTTGCTTTTGACCGACTCCAAAGATAGAGCCGTTGCATTTTTGCCGTTGTAAACCTAATGATTGAGCAGCCTTTTCCGAAATTAATGATATCTGGGATCCTTGGTCAATCAGGACCCTCATTATTTGCTGTGAACCATCGATTGCCGTGATTTTGACTTCAGCGGTTGCTAAGAGAACTTCGGTTGCCTTTCCCATGGCTGCATGGGGCGTAGTTGCTGCGTTGCTATTTGGTTGAACGTGAGACTTCGAAGTACTTGCGGTTGATATGGTTGGTTTTTGCTTGCTAAAGGCGTCATGTAACAGGCTGTTATGATTTTAATTACACGTACGACATCGTTTTATTGAATAACATTTATTATTTAATGAGAATACAAACAGTTTGCACAGAGTTATAACTTTTGCACGGTTTTAAGTTTCAATTCGCACGGCATTTGCAAGAAATTATTGCATTGGAATATGCCGTGTGCCTGGGAACGTAATGGACATATGATACCCGTAGATACGTGAAGCGCTTTCATGATGGGACGCGGTGGGAAAGTTTTGTTTGATGGTTGGTGTTCAAAATGCTGTTTTCGATTTTGATAATAAGTTTGTTGAGTCCCTTGATTTGTTTTTTGAGTCGAAAAGTCTTGTTTTTTGCTAGACGATTCTAGGGTAATAAATTTCAATTCTAAGAAGTCGATAAACTCTCGTAAAATAGGCAATTCCCGGGGATTTTTGACTGATTCAATATAATCTGCATGGGTCTCTGTGTCGAGTCTTTGTGATAAGATATGAACTATGATGGGGTCCCAGGTGCTTATGTTGACACCTAGGTTCTTTATAGCATTAAGTACCTCGACTGCTGTGTCATGCATCCTCTTGATCTGGATCAATGACTGCTGCTGCATGGTTGGGAGACTGAACAGAATATTCATGTGTGATGTGAATATTAATCTTTGATTATTATACCTGTTATTTAGAATTTCCCAACATATAGAGTAGTTTTCGGAACTGATTTGTAGGTGACGAATTAAATTTTCGGCATCACCTTTTACCTTGCTCTTCAAAAACTGCATTTTTTGTGCATTTGATAAGGACGGGTTGCGGTCGATTGTTTCTAGGAAAAGGTCCTTGAATGAGGTCCAGTGCTGGTAGTTACCCGTAAAAACTGGAATATCCATTTTGGGCGTAGAATACTCGCGATGTGCAACGGACCATAATTTGCTGTTGATTGATTTGATGTACTCGTTGTATGTTCGTTCATGCTTAGAAAATATGCTTTGATATACCTCATCCTCACCTTCTTGGTACATGTCGACCTCCCAGTGAAGAGAGTCTATAGCTGACCAGCGCTGCTGTATTGATTTTAGGGTATATTCAAACTCCCATTTTTCGGACATGCTACTTAAATATATGTTCTGCTTGCTGTACTGATTCATATGTAGACGATGTTTGCTGTTGACTAGGCTGATAACCTTGATTATGCTGTGCTGCTGCGTCTGGAGTCACAATGGTTGCTGCTGGCTTATTAGCTGACAGTGGAGAGGCTGCCCGATCCCTTACACCAGAAATAGATGCCTTTTCTAATATAGGCTGTTGGACAGAACCTCTTGCTTGTATCTGCTTAATTAATTCCTTTGTAGATTCATACAAAGTTGTTGCCAATTGATATTCGGAATTGATAATGTACGGATGCTGTTTGATTTCATCGTAGGTACACAACTGTATGTGATTTTATTGAAAGTCAGACCACAGGTCTTCCAGATTAGCTAACCTACGCCTAGCATAGTCCGGTCGCGACTTTCTTTCCGCGGGGTCTTTTTTAATATTTCTTTGTAACGACTCGAGAGCCTCAAAGGTTGTTTTTTGATTTTCAATAAGATTATCGAGATACATACTGGATTAAGTAGTAATATGGAAAGATCTCACTTGATATGCTGTTACTGTTGTGCTGTTGCTCGAGCCCGCGCGGTGCTGTCGATGCTGTATGCTGCTGCTGTATGCTGCTGCGTAGCAAGCCTGCCTGGCTCGCCCACAGGTAATGATGCTGTTGTGTGGTTAGCCTGCCTGGCCACCTCACGAATACTGATGCTGATGCTATCCCTGGTAGCAAGCCTGCTAGCTTGCCGAATCAGAACTGATGTATGCTGTGATGTATGCTGTGTGGGAGCTGGTTCAGCTCACCGCACTTGATGATTTAATGTAATGGTGCTGGCACTTCGTACACACGAAACTTTCACGAAAACTCGCGTTCCAGGTCCCGCCTGTACCGAGGCTCGAAGGACCAAAAATTTTCGGGCTGCTGCCAAAACACTTTAATGATATTTAAATAAAAGATTGCTTTGCTCTTAAAAACTAATTTAATGAGTGATCGCGGTGATGGTTGATGATACACTGATGTATATAGAAAATCGTCGCGCGCAGGCGGCGATCTAACTATATTTACTTATGCTATTTTACAAGGTGTTCGGTTACTTCCGAACACCATTTATGTAGTTTTCTAGAAGATTCCGCGTGATAATTCCCCAACTAGAACAACTCAGGCGCGCCATGAGTTACAAAAATGCGGGACTCGATTGCGCTAACGCTGCTACCCTGCGGTGGTGCAGCATCACTGATAGCACGATCAAAAACCAGTGACATTAACAACCTTTTAGGTTTGGGCCAGAGATTACTGAATCTGTTTCGGGATCATTTGTTTTTTTCTCTTAGTAGGTCTTATATGTCAGACACACGCACAATAAAGGATGATTCACGGTACACCGTGTCGCGACCGGGCCGGGCCTCGGCCGGGACACGTCCACCGTGCGCCGGCCGGGACAGTGGTTCATGTTACACCGGGCTGTTTGGGTGTACGCACGTACGTGTTTGGACGACTATATCTGTTTTTGTCAACAAAAAAAAAACAAAAAAAATCTTGAATTACAAGAAATTTTTAATATTTGGGAGTTAATTTTGTATGAGAGAGTAGTACTGGCGGCACATCCGTTAAAAATCAAGGATCTTCTAAAAATTTCTGTGCAAAGTAGATACGTATTAAAAGAACATGATGATTTTTTATCATTTTGCAGGCTATTTTCAAACCTGCCTTGCGATTCTGTAACTCACTTTTCGAACTCTCACGGTTTTCGCAGCGGCGGTCGCGTTCAAATCAGTCGAGAAGCAGTCATTTTATGATTTGGCATTCTGATCAGGAGGGAGCTTGTAGTTTATTGTTTATCAGAAAGCCAAATCGTAAAATTACTGCTTTACGACTGATTTGAGCGCGACCGCCGCTGTGAAAACCGCTCTGTGAGTTCGAAAAGTGAGTTACAGAATCGCAAGGCAGATTATGTAATTTTGTTCAAATCCCCATAGTATATATAGCTTTCATTGTAAATAATGAATTTTGTCACTATTTGATCGGATTGGCATTTTCCTCGATCCGCATTATAACTTCTAAACAAATGTTTCCATTTTTTTTTGCTGTTAAAAAACTAAACAATGAAAATGGATGACTTAATGATTGGTGTGATTACAGATGCGCAACCTAGGACACTTTTTCTACGTGGGTTCTTACGGCCTCGCGACATTTATCATGATTATGGCGCTTTTGATTTCCGTGGTTTTTCGGTAAGTTGTCTCTTTTTTTATATAGAACAGGGGGCAAACGGGCAGGAGGCTCACCTGATGTTAAGACATTCTCAATGCCAGAGGGCTCGCGAGTGCGTTGCCAGCTTTTTAAGAATTGGTACGGTCTTTTCTTGAAGGACCTTAAGTCGAATTGGTACAAAAATACTTCAGTGGGCAACTGGTTCCACATAGTGGTGGTGCTCAGTTGTGTAACGACGGACGTCGAGGTTATACGGGTGGAATTATAGTTGTACCAGATTTGCTTGCCTTGCTGTCTCTGACTTTTCCTCCTAGTGGCTGATGCACACGTTATTGAAATAGATAAAGAAGTTCTGTTGATTACCGACGTGGAAATGAATACTATAGTTATCCGAGATAAGATCGAAGAAGAGGTCCTAGTCCAGATAGAGTCCACGGTCGGGTTTTAGCGATTGCCCTTGAATATCTAACGGGACAATTACAGGAACTTTTCATTCTGTTTCCATATAAGCAAGTTCGACGAAATAAGGCTACTTTGTTTTCGTAACGGTAAATCTGATGGACTCCCGATCAACATACAGCCCAATTATCTTCCTTAACGAGGCTGGCAACAGCTTAGTAGCTGTGCGCCTATCACTTTTCTGGGGCCATTGGGGCTAAATACGAGATTAGGGCTGGTCAACCGACTATTGCAGCAATTATTGACCCAAAGGAGACATTTCACAGAGGACCATGGAGATAGTTCACAGAGGGAAGGCATTGTATCTTTAGATATTTCCAATGCCTTCATTAGCTTGCCGATCCAGTTTGTATTTGACATCTTCGCTTACGTTAGTTACTTTAAAAGCGTTAAAAATTCAATGCGACCGATACGATAGTGATAGTGTAGTCTTAGGTCTTCTAAATTGTATCTCAATCCACAATCTTGTCTTGAGCGCTCTCAAATCAATATTGTCTGTATAGCGCTTGAAATGAGATTTTTGATTGACGGTATGAAATAGTCCTTAAATTTACATACTACATCTCGAGCAGAGATACAAAGCCTGTTGCTTTGTATCGAGATAATTTCTGTGGGTGAAAATGTCAAATAAAAGTCGAAACCACGGTGCGATTGTTTTGTAATTGGTAAAATGGATCGCGACTGGTACTGTCACGTATCTGTGCTTGGACCAGACATGTTGTCGATCATAAAAAAATTAAACTTGCTGTCGTCTAGTCTCTTATTTTACAATCTCACCCCTCTTTAGTCTCTAGCCACACCTTTAGGAATAAGATGTTAAAATAGATGTTGCAATTTAATTTTTACTATGACTAACAAATGAATTTTCTTCAAAGGAAGGACTGGTTTCGCGTGATCCATTTCAACTTATTCCTTGCTAATTTGTTCAAAAACATCATGACTATGACATGGTATATAAACGTGATACGGGACCCAGAAGTGGTGTTATTTAACCCGGTAAGTTAATATATTTCTTTAATACAATCGACTTTAACTAGCATACCTATAGCTTAACGGCTTGCGATTAATAGTCTAGTCGACAAGTTGAAAATGGTACAAAATAGAGATACTGCTCTTAAAATTATGTTCGATAGCTCATTGGATCCGGAATGACGTCTAGAAAAATGTGCCAAAAGCGTGTATTAGCACATAAAAAATTGCAAAAGTTATAAACAATTAAAGATGAAAAAAAAAATGGCATTTCGTTTTTTAACAATATTTAACAAACTATTAATATTTAAGAAATTTCAAAAAAAGATTCTGAAAGAGGAGGAAATTTCCAATAAAAAAGCTCCCGGAACTCTATCTCCATTATTTATAATTTTAATTTAACGCTGAAAATAGGTCTGCGCGTGACATTTTTAGGATTCGCGCGTGGCGTCAAAAGCGACTACGGCACATTAATTAATTTATTTAAGGTATTGAATATTTTTTTTAAATTTGAAAAAATTATGGTATGTTCTGAACACTATAATTAATTTATTACCGTTGGAAATTTTACATAAAATTAATTTTTCAACAAGTTAAACGATTGTTAACTAACGAAATTTTCTCGAACTACCGTCTTAATTGTAAGTGAAAAAAAATGTTTAGTAAATGGTCGTAAAAAAATTTCGCTTTGTAGAGCCTTTCTTACATTCATACTTAACAAGATCGTGCCATTAAAAGTTAATAAAATATTTATACTTTGTTTATAACAATTTTTTACTTAAACAAAAACTAAAAAATCCAAGTAATGTTGTTTAAAGTTTTTTATTGGAAATTTCCTCCTCTTTCAGAATCTTTTTTTGAAATTTCTTAAATATTAATAGTTTATTAAATATTGGCAAAAAACGAAATGCCATTTTTTTCCATCTTTAATTGTTTATAACTTTTGCAATTTTTTTATGTGCTAATACACGCTCTTGGCACATTTTTCTAGACGTCATTCCGGATCCAATGAGCTATCGCACATAATTTTAAGAGCAGTATCTCTATTTTGTACCATTTTCAACTTGTTGACTAGACTATAACATAAACACGCGTTGACACGCTCACAATCACATAATTCAATCTTTGTTTGACGCTTGTATTATTTGTTGTGTTATATTCTTCCTTTCAGTACCATTAATTAGATAGTCCCTTAGTACTCGTAATAAAAAATTAACAGTAAAATGTGAATGAAAATCTTTGAAAGCTCTTGTTACAAAGTTCTCGAGTACTGTTGTCATTATATAAAAGCTACCTATGTTCAAGTCGCTTCAACTCAAACCTTTGAACTGTTTGTGGTAATGGTGTTTCTTCTTTTTATAGATATGGTGCCAGCTTACACACAACATCACTAATTACTCTAACTTGGCGAGTCATTTCTGGCTGTTTGCTGAGGCCGTAAACATCTACCAGACGGTTGTTATCGTAAGTATAAAACATGAATATTTAGGGGAATATGTTTTTGGATTTTATTTTCTTATAAACAAGTAGGAGGCCGACTGTGCCTGACACTTGTCGTTGATTTTTGGGTCTACGACATGCAGGCTTTTCATGACATTTGCCTGCATGAGCAACTTTTATTCTATGCGCACATACAAAAAAATAATTGGTGCTATCAGGATTTCCCTTGACCTTAGTAACTATGGCAACACTGATCAATTCTATTATTGATATATATAATATACATGCACTTTAAGTGCCCTGTAAACGATCAAATTTGCTTGACAAACTTGTTTGTCAAACTTCACGTTTTCATCAAACAATAGCTTAGACGATCAAACCAAATATCTATCAAATTTGTTAAATTTCTAGTAGTATTCTCCTTTCGTGACGTGACGTCGCCGTGCCGAGCGCGAGTAATTCAGATGACGCATTTTTGGCATTGACTCTAGCACTGTGTATCAAGACAAAAAAAATAAGACGATGGAGTCGAGAATGGTTGAAATTAAGAGATAAATATACCCACGAGAATTTGCTACGGGAAATATTGCGTACAGAACCTGAAGACTACGCAAACTTCCTGCGCATGGACCATAAAACTTTTGAAGATTGACTGACTATACTCCATACGGTTTTATTTAATAAATAAAATAAAAAGCCTTTTATTTCTTGCTAAAAGATATACAAAATAACATAGGTTTACTAAAAAGAAATAGGTTTACAAAAAATCAGGATAAACAGATATGAAATGCAACATAAATTCTTTGTTAGTAATATTGACACTCATATTGTCACTGAGCGTAGCGTCCTCCTTGATGTCAATATAACGAGTGAGATCTTGTTTCAAACTCGACATCAATCCAGATTTTCATCAAACACGACAAACACGTAGAATGTTTGACAAACGCGTCAAACACAGCAGTACACTATCAAATAATTTGACAAACACGTAAAATTTGACAAACAATTTGATCGTTTACAGGGCACTAAACACGACAAACACGTAGATTGTTTGACAAACGCCTCAAACACAGCAGTACACTATCAAATAATTTGACAAACACGTAGAATTTGACAAACAATTTGATCGTTTACAGGGCACTTTATTTCTTTTGTATTCACAGAGAAACGCAGTTGCGCCTTATTTATTCCCAGTACTCGTATAAGCGATTAATACCATTATAAAGTATGGAAAAATAGGTTTCTTAATTATTTACATTTTCCTTACGTTAATGTATATATTGCAACGATATACTTCAACTATAAAAAAATGCCATAACGAGTTTTCTACGTTTTATGTAAGAGAAAATTAAATTAAATTAAATTTTATGCCTTTATTTTTTTACAGGTGCAGTCCAGGATGAAGGACTCATTTTTGCCGTTCGCCTTAATAGGGTGGGGCATACCTGCAATTGTAGTGTCGATTTATTCCATGACCCGCATTTTCTACTCAGAAAACACGGAAAGGTGAGTCTCATATCTTTTAAAGCATGGTTTTAAAGTGATGTTTCGATGGGATTGATTTAGGGAAACGGCATCTTTGCAAAGACCTCAGTGATAGGGTTCCCAACGATTATACTTTGTTAAAGCTGTTAACCAAAAAAATCTATTCGATAACCGTTTTACAACTTAATACACGTCATTTGAAAGCAATGGTCCTCAAAAATCTCAAATAATTATTCCAATTCGCCATGAATCTAATCGAAATTTGTATTAATTTGGTTAATTCTCCGACTTTTTTATTGTTCTGTCTTATGGGATTGGGAACTTTGGAGCGTAGTTTTTACTTCAAGGCTGATTTACACAGGGTCAGTAGACAAGTCAGTCGCAGCGCCGCGACTGACTTTAACTCTTTACATGAAGTAAGTAGTAGTGGTGCGTTTCTCACGATGAGCACACGTGTGTGAAGTCAGTGGGAAAAATGAATTCGCGAAAACAACTGAAACGACGATTTAATTATTTGTTGAAAAATTTATCAATTTTGCTGTTGAATGAGTTAATAGAAATGGTAGAAAATGAGATAACTAAAAATAAACAACGCTGTTGACCGCATTTCTTCATTGCGGTAATTTAGAGATTTAATATCCCAAAGGCACTCGTTTTCGCCATATATTTGCACCAATTTTACGGTTTCGTCTTCGCTAAGCTTCATTTTTATCGCCAGCGAAAAAAACGTGGTCACTCTACAACGCAGCGGCAGTGATTAACCACGCACTGACTTGTCTGTTTACACGGGGTTTATTTGGCTGGCTCTCAGAGCTGATTTACACAGGGTCAGTAACTGACTACAAATTCGAGGCAAGTCAGTGCTGACCCGAAAAAAACCCTGTGTAAACTGATTTGAAGTCAGTGCAGTGGCTTAAAGTCAGCGCTGACTTGAATATTCGGACACGAATATTTTAAAGTCAGTTGGCGCCCCCCGCCACCCGCGCACCCCCGTGTGAGTCAAATAAACCCCGTGTAAACAGACAAGTCAGTGCGTGGTTAGTCACTGCCGCTGCGTTGTAGAGTGACCCTGTATTTTTCGCTGGCGATAAAAATGAAGCTTAGCGAAGACGAAACCTTAAAATTGGTGCAATTATATGGCCAGTTTGTACTCAGCAGGATCTTCAAATCGCAATTGCTTCAGCGACAAAGCAGAGCCACCAGTTTCGTTTCTATCGTCAATCCATTTTCTTACCCATTGTCGTTTATTTTTAGTTATCTCATTTTCTACAATTTCTATTAACTCATTTAACAGCAAAATTGATAAATTTTTCAACAAATAATTAAATCGTCGTTTCAGTTGTTTTCGCGAATTCATTTTTCCCACTGACTTCACACACGTGTGGTCATCGTGAGAAACGCACCACTACTACTTACTTCATGTAAACAGTTAAAGTCAGTCGCGGCGCCGACATTGGCGCTGCGACTGACTTGTCTACTGACCCTGTGTAAATCAGCCATCACTCTCTAGTCAACGCTGTGCATCGCGAATTCATGCTATAGCTGCAATAAACACAAACGCCATTGCATTTTATATATATTTATCTGTCCTTAGTACGAATAAAGTTTCTCGATTTTCAAAACATTAATTCTATTTGATCTATATTCCTGTTTGCATTTAGTTCCAAATACGCAATTCAAGTACTTCGTACAAAAATTTATAAAATAAAAACAATGGCTACAACGGTTTGGCCCCAGATCTCTGTATCTGTTTTATTTTCATTAATTTTCTTAAAAGGCAAGTTAATGATCACGACTATTAATATCATATTATGCCTATTCAGCGTAGGTTTTTAGTGGGTAGAGTTCAGTAATTGAGTCTCACAATTCACATGTCCACACATGAAATCGCGCAGTTGAGGGGAGCATAACAGCCAAAAAGCCAGTTAGGCCAGATAATGGCCACTATAAGCAGAAATTCTTGATTACATCAAAAAATAAAATTGAGATATCATTGCGAAGTGTTATTAAATGTTATATCACGTCCTTACAACATAAACAATTTAGTTGAAACCTTTTTTTAATTTCATATTTTAGTAGCTAATCATGAAATCTTTAATGGGTACATAATACATATCAGTAAATGACATTGCAACAAACCAGTTTTTATAATGTTTAGCGATAATCAATATCAAACGCTACAAGCGACGAGATGGCACTGTACTGAAATTTGCATGATATATAAAAATGTTTCTTGAATGAGAGGTAAGGGGAAAGAGACGTCTATTTTTTTATAGAACATAGGGCAAACGGGCAGGAGGCTCACCTGATGTTAAGTGATATATGGACACTTAATGCCAGGGGGCTCGCGAGTGCGTTGCCGGCCTTTTAAGAAAAACTCTCATTTCCCTTTACCACCACCACATTATAGTAGTAAAAACATACAGGGATGAATAATAAAATATAATGGTTATATATAGTAGGGTGGGTCAAATATGTATGAAGAAAAAAAAAAGTTTGGTTTTTATAGGAGCACAGTGACTAAAAGGTGCTAAATGGTGACTGTAAATAGAGTACGGAGTTTGATAGCATTCGGAATTAATCTTCTGCCTCCGGAGTCATGTGAAAATTAAAAAAATATATTAAAAAAGGGCCATTGCATATTGACAAGCAAAGATCTTTTGTTTTTAATATAAAGACCGAAAATCATAAGAATCTTTTGTTTATTAATAGAGGAATATGAAAATAGAGTAATAACAATTCTCATTAGCTAAATTATTATTTAATTGAAATGTTTAGGTGCCGTTAAAATCCTTCTTGCTGTCGAATTTTCGCATCGCTTTCCTTCAATCTAGCTGGGCGTCTATGAATCCCTCTCTTGATGGTTTATCGCATATAGTGGCTGAAACTTCTGTCACGGCTTTATCGGCTCTTTCTACTGCTTGATTGTGACAAGATAGACGTAGTAAATCCGGTTCTCCTTCTCCTTTCTGCTCAATAAATAATAGAATTTTTTTCGGTAACAGATTTTAATAGCGGTGGTTCAGTAAAACTTTTCTGCCAATTCAAAAGGTCGTAGTATGCTATTGCGTCAAATGTAATATTTGGTAACTGAAAAAGACACAGTGGTTTTAATATTGCTGATCTAACATGAGCTGAACTTTCAAAATTCGACGTGCAGCTAATTCGCGAATTTTCAGCTGGGGTCTGTTAACAATTCAAGTATTTTCTGGGTGCGTCAATAACAGCCTTCAATGCTGTTGGTGCATATTGCGTTTACTCAATAAGTTTACAGAAGGGCCTCGATCCATCATTACAGCTTGAAAGAGTTTTTATGGAAAACCATATCGGCGCGTAAAACTTAACAGCTTACGTTGCAAGAGTGCTTCATTCATCACATTCGTTTAAAGAGATTTTCAGAACGAGTCTCTACTTTAGCATACAGACGCAAAATCTTATTGTCTCGTTAGTTAACCATGGGGCATGAGACATTATGCCTGGTAATTTGTTCGCTAAATTGCTGGGAAATGTGCCTGTTGAAACTGCTTCGACTATTCTGTACAAGTAGTTCTGGTCTGTACTAACAGAAAGCTCCAGTAGGTTCGTAGGAATAGGAGTAAACTGAGTTATGGAACCCTCTCACAGATTTTAAGCTGCTTACTAATTCCTCTGAAAATGTTTGGGGCTCAGACGTACTGCCGTCAATATGTTGAAATAACTAATTTTGTCATCTGTTTTGTTGTGTCGACATCTATACTACCAATTACCATTTTTCTCGCGGATCGTCGATCTACTATGAAGCTGTGTTTTCTTGCAGGTACTTTTTACCCCAAAAAGGGGCAAATCTCGACACTTGCAAGTCAAGACGTCATTCCATGACGAAAATCTTCGATCTTAAATCTAGGTTTTTTGGGTGAGATTTTAGCAAATTTTTGCATTTTAAATGATATGATTCCAGCATTTCCTTCATTTGTTTAGGTTCAACTGTAGGAATAGATGATTTCGTCCACATTTCTATTAGTTTTGCAATCACAATACCCTCAATTTCTTTATTTCCCGAATTTTAGCTTATGTCGGGTTCACCCATACAATTTCATCACATCTTCATATGTGGGCAATATGTTGTCTTTCAAATCACATAGACTAACAAATAACGGATAATTCCAACATTTTCTCGTATATATTTTCATTCTTAATAAGTCGTTAAAAAGTGACTGCACTCAATTACGTAATGCGTGCAGACATAGATTGTCTTTGCTATAAGTTGTGCGTTTCTCGTCACATCTAACACCACACCACACTGGTGCCAACCCCTCTTTACACTTTTGTCCTCGAACTAAACAAAACAAAAGATGCACTATTCTTTTTAAAAACAAATAAGCGCGAATAAAGATTTAAATAAAGTGAAGAAAAAAATCGCAACATGGGCTCAAAAATTACAATTTTTAATAAATTCTATCTCAATCCGGAGGCAATAAAATTTAAAATAATTATATGTATTTCAACTTTACGTATCAATAATATACGCCATTTAGCACCTTTTTGACGCTGTGCCTGTACGAATAACTAGATTTATTTCTTTTGGCCCACCCTAATATATAGTTAAAAAAAAATTAACACAAATTTTAAAAATTTGGTCCTTTTGGCATTAAAAATCATCGTTACGAGTATAGCGGAGTCCGTAATGGGTCCGTTCCGGTCGGCGGCAAGGTGGGCGCAAGGCGGGCATTAACGCTGGCAAGATTTCCTCGCTGTATTGCGATACTTATTCGTTGAGCGAGGAAAGCACCAGTCACCGGTACTTTCTACCAGGCGCCAACTTAAATCTAATTTTTTTTTCTAATCTAATTTTCAATTTTTTTTATTACGATATAGGTTATAAAAATTGTAATTATTGTATATTTGTTTAATTTTAAATAATTATTTTGATAAGGGTTAAAGGTATCCAGGTCAAATTTCTTTCATCCGCTACGACCCGTTAAATTTAGTTGCAAAAGAATATAATGACATTTTAAACACAATTGTACGTACATGTCAGAACATTTAAACATGTAATACACCTAGCAGTAGGATTTATTAGTAATTGTGCACAAGTCTTATAAAAATAAATTAATATGGTTTATTGTTCAACAAAAATTACTAAAAAATATAATAACAATTCTAAATTAACCTATAAAAGGGCTACGTACTTTTAAGCTTCGATTTTATCTATTCCCACAAAATTTTTTAACTACCAAGCTTTGATATAGGAACAATGATCAAGTATACAGTATTTAGAATATTCTTAAACTACAACGTAATAATACAGATTAATAAAAAAAAAAAAAGTTTGGCCCCTGTGGCAATGTTCCTTTATCGCTGGCAGCAAACTAGTAATATAATATAGAAACTAATAATTCAAAAACATTTTGTAGGAGTCGGCATCCCTATTAGTAATAGCTTTTATTGAGGGTAGTGACACAAGAGTAACGCGGGCACCACACATCAAACAGTTTTTAAATAATTTGATCTTAACTGGTATTACTTTGCAAATACGATTAAAATTAACCTGACAACTAAAAATCATTAAATTATTTTAACGTGTTTGGTAGGTAGTATTAGGTAAACTAATAAACAAATTCTTGTGTCAGCTATGCAGTGGCGGATTTACCAGCAGGCTGAGAAGGCTGGAGCCTAGGGCGGCAAATTTTAAGGGGCGCCAAATTTAGTTCATAAATTTTTTATTTCGGTTTACAAATTTAAAAAAAAATATGATACACACACATAATACGAATTTCGAAAATTGGAGAGAAATTAAAAATCGAAATATTCTCATATACAGTGCTAATTAATAAATATTTCAACATCTCTGCATGAACAATTAAAACAAGCGTTTACTGATTAACCATTAATGATTATGAACTTTTAGAATATCGCGATTCGATATTATAATCGAAATTTAGTAATTTTTACATATATTCACTGATAACTGCTATAATTTTTTGTTCGTGTACCTAATAATTATGAGATCTGCTTACCCAATTCAATCGATATAATATCGATGGTCTAATAAAAATACTGACTAAAATTGACTAATTTTTATTAAATAAAAAACTAGTTCAATATCTTATAGAGATCATATTAATCAAATAACTGATATTTGAACGACTATGACTTGACAATAAAAAAATTCCCTCCACAAAATATGAAGTGAGACAATATGCTCATTAGAAAATTGATACATTTTATCAGTTAATTACTTTATTTGCAGTAAGAAAAGTTTAGAAAATCCAAATGAGCAGGCCTTAAGCGCTCATGTCCTACACGAATTATTTAAATTAAATGTTTACATCAGTAGATTTGATAACTTTTTCGCAAAGCCATTTTTTCAGAAAATGCCAATCGGAATGAATTAATTATAATAAGATAAAACAATACTCAGCTGCAATTTTTTATATATTTTAGATATTTTTTCCTTAAAATAATGTTTTTGATAATTCTTTGCTGTAAAAATAATCAAGGATCTAACACGGTACCATCGTTCTCAATAAAAATAACTATGTATATGGGAAAAGTTGATGTAACGAGGATGATGGAGCACAAATTATAAAGTTGGAATTTTATTGATAGAAAATTGATATGATTGTGGACTAAGATATCAAAATTTAGAGGCGGCAAAAATTGAATAGCCTACGGGCGGCAAATCTATAAATCCGCCACTGCAGCTATGCGTGCCTCTAGCGAAAGTAACATAAAAAAATTGCGTACATCATAAATTTAAAACAGAATTATTATTATTCTTAATTGTATAATTTACAAGCAATTCTAAACAGAATAAACCTTAAATATATAATATAAAAAGGTCGGAATATTCAAGAACTGAAAGCCTTATTTGATGTTACCTATTAAGGTATGTCTATATATGTCATAAGGTATGGTATGTGACACATGTCATATTTTTTGACAAACAGTTCGGTATGCGAAAATATCGCCATAAAAGCTTTTTGCACCAACCACACTAATACTTGCATTTTAGTAAATGTTTGGTTTTAAAATGAGTTATGATTTTTTTTTTGTCTCGACAAATTGCCAATATATTGTTATCAACCATAAAATATTTGATAACGATGATGTTGGTCAAACTAGATTTAAATAAGAAATTTGCCTGTTTAAAATGTAGTATTCTAAACTATATAGTATTCCAATTTCATTAAAATGTATATTATTTAATAATACTTCTTCTTGTAGTAGCATTTAGGGTATATATATCTATAAATTGCGATTTCAAGTTCAAGTTTGAATATTAACGTCTGTTCCGTGGCCAACTGGATTGTGGTTCATGTAATCGGATGTGGGGCGTGAGATGCCGAAATCCCGTTAGTGCAAGCGCGCGAGCATTGAGCAACAAATTCTTCACTTTAAATATTTCCCTATTTTAATTATTTAGAATGCTATGATGTTTCCACTATTCTATGTAACTCTAGTGGAGTTACATAGAATACTACTTCGACTAGTAGCACGGTTTTTGGATATCATGGATTTGGAAGACATGCAAGTCGCAACTACACTCCGCCATTCCACTTTGCCCTTGATGAGAGGTCGACATAACCTCGACGACAAATGGTAATTTAAATATTTAAGCGAAACAGATTAGTCAAAAACTCTTTTTGTATGATTTTTGAACGTTTACTTTTCAAAAATTAAACAAAGTTTATTACTATATTTATTGAAACTAAAATAAATGTTGTTTTTTTTAGCTGCTGGACCGGAACCCAAGGCGATTTCTACATAATATCTGCGTTTAACTATGGAACTCTAATAGCTGATTCCGGTAAGTTTATTTTTAATTAGCTTTCTAAAGACCCATTTTTCAGTTTCAAAGCATAGACACGTAACAACTATTTATGGTAAGTACAGTATAGAGTGAATACTTTAATTTAATCCTAGGTTGAATTACTATTATATTTTATTTATGAAGTACTAGGTGACCCGGCTAACTTCGTTTTATTTATTTATTTATGCTTTATTACCTTATTCACAAACATACACATAACAAGAATACAAAAAAGAACATGTTACAAAAGTTATAAGGCAACGGGCGGCCTTATCGCTAACAAGAGATTTCTTCCAGGCAACCCTAATGTGGAACAATGAAAAAGAAACACCTACAGAAGGTAGAGTACAAGAATTACAAAAATTATCAACAAAAAAAAAACTCAAAATAATCAACGGGTTAGTAACGGCTAAAGCTAAAAAAAGTGTGTACTTAGAGGGACGACGACGACTAGGAGACCGATACTTAGAAAAAAGGAAGATATGTTAGGAATTTAATGAATTTAATTGTCATTAAAATATGAAGTGTCGAATAATAAATAATAAATAATAAATAATAAATAATAAATAATAAATAATAAATAATAAATAATAAATAATAAATAATAAATAATAAATAATAAATAATAAATAATAAATAATAAATAATAAATAATAAATAATAAATAATAAATAATAAATAATAAATAATAAATAATAAATAATAAATAATAAATAATAAATAATAAATAATAAATAATAAATAATAAATAATAAATAATAAATAATAAATAATAAATAATAAATAATAAATAATAAATAATAAATAATAAATAATAAATAATAAATAATAAATAATAAATAATAAATAATAAATAATAAATAATAAATAATAAATAATAAATAATAAATAATAAATAATAAATAATAAATAATAAATAATAAATAATAAATAATAAATAATAAATAATAAATAATAAATAATAAATAATAAATAATAAATAATAAATAATAAATAATAAATAATAAATAATAAATAATAAATAATAAATAATAAATAATAAATAATAAATAATAAATAATAAATAATAAATAATAAATAATAAATAATAAATAATAAATAATAAATAATAAATAATAAATAATAAATAATAAATAATAAATAATAAATAATCAATAATCAATAATCAATAATCAATAAAAATAATAAATAATATGACGGTAATTTTTTTTCCTAGAAGAAGAGATAAAGAAGTTTCATTTCAATAAAGTAAAGTCTAAAGGAAAAATAACAATAATAATAAATAAAAGTATGTATAGCCAAAAATTTACGACGAAAAGCGACTTAGTGTATTACACACTAAGTCGCTTTTTAAAGTCTCTAGACGGAAGATCTTTTAATTCTTTTGGTAATTTATTGTAAACTTTAATTGCCATACAAAAGGGGTTATTCCGAAACAGTTCCAGATTAATTTGAATTGTATTTTATGGTTGTACAATTCCAAAAATATCACACACGATCTATATGTGAAAGTATACCTACACTGATAATTTCCGGTTTAAATTTAAAAAAAAAATATTATACATTATCTAATTAAGTGTTTTTTAACAGTTCTTCTGGCGATGGTAATCTACATAGAAAAGCAAATGACCAAACGATTTCCTCGCCATGTCAGAATGGATGCAGCGATGAAATCTGCAAAAGCTTCTCTTATTTTGGTAAGTTTCTTCCATCATATACTATTTAATCCAGCCTAAGCCTTAAGTCAATAACATGTGGCACAAATAATGAGGCCTTTAGCTCCTTGGATCATACAAAAATTGACAGCCTAGAATCGATCTGTTTAATGATATTGTGTAGAAATTTTGAAGTTGGCTTAATGTGTTTTATTATTTAACCAGATTCCTCTGTACGCGGTTCAGGACTACTTGATTTCGAAGCAGCAATCTCGTCTGTATGCTCTCAACGTGTCATGCCTAATAGTTTCTGCTGTCATCGCTATGTTCAAGGTAAGTATGTACTTAGAGAGTCTTAGAGACTCCTATTATCTTCGTAAGTATCGTGAGTTGTCCAATTTTTTTAATTCTAGTAATTTATTTTTCATGTAAAGTCAACCGGGGCTAATGCGTCACAATACTTTGAATAGCATATATATTTGGTTATAACAAAAATATTATAAGCCCTCATAAGCTATAACTTATGATACATGTTAGGAAATTTAATCAAATTTTATAATTAAAGGCAATTTCATGGTATTTTAAGTAACTTCTACTTGTAAATGACGTTTTTACAAAAGCTGTGATATTTAGGCCCCATTACCTTAAGTGGGGCGAATGCGTCTTTCAGTATGTATCATGTGTTTGGAAGAGCTATTTACAATTTAAATAGAGATAATTTATAACAGTACTAGTAATCTAGCTTATTATCTTGTAAGCCAAATTCTGCACCAAGTTTAAGATAATTAAGTAGTTGAGCAAAAATATTCGGGGCTATGGCGTCTAATTTTCCTAGTTTCTTGTAGATGCATTCGCGCCATCCAAGATTCCAGGGGTGCCAAATATTTTTTTCTAATAGGTAGTATTTTTTAAATTTTTAATCAAACCACAACTTAAAATTATACACCATTTATTAGAATAAAAGTCTGACAGCATTTTGCCCTTACAATTACAAGTGTTATGATTTGTAATGATCAATACATAACTAGATAGAGTTACGAAAACATGTGAGATCTTTTAGTTAATTGAATTTCAAGTTTTTCTATGTTAACAACACTTATAATATTGATAATAATTATGAAAAAATCAGTCTTTTTTTACAATACTTAAAAATCAGCACTGCTTGCTTAAGATTACGTAAATCTCGTTGTCTTATGTACGAAACATCACTGAATATTGTAATTTTTAAAATTTTCGTCAAATGTAACATGACCTCTGCGAGATATATTAGGCTTCTGAAGGAACATTACAATATCATCGTAATGTTTAACTTCTGATATATCCTCCACGTCTGGGTAGTGAAAAGACATAAACCTACTGTTCTTTATTTTTCTCAAAAAATTCACGTTGGGTATATTATTTTCATTAACAGAAATAATATTCCCCACGTAATACTTCACGGACTTTTTGGTTATAAAACGCACTAGTATCAAGTCGTGAACTTCTAGATTCCTTCTGCCAACATTTGGTTCAAATTCTTCATTTCTTACTATATTTTCGTCACGATTTGAAAAAACTTCATCAGTTACATTTTCATTGCATGAGTACAGCGACAAATTATCAAAATCTTACATTTCCGCTAACTAATGTTCACCATAAAGATCTAAATCTTCACAGCTTATATCAGATCCATAAAAGCATATCTGTTTCAACTTCAGATTCTTCGTCGTAATCAACACACTTCTTTTGTTTTTTGGCCCTTTTTTTAGATTTTTTATCAGCCTTCTTCTTCTTTAGTGAGTGTTTGGCTTCCTTGCTGCAATGGGGTTCTTTGTTATCTTTTTTTGTAGGTTTTTTAATGTTCTTTTTTGCTTTATCTTCCTCTTCTTTTCTTTTTTTTTCTAAAAATTCTTCCCTTGGAATTACTTCACAACCTTTTGAAATTTTATTTTTTTTCAGTTTCACTGTCAAAAACATCACTTCGTTTAATTTTCTGCAATAGTAAAGTTTCGAAAGAAATTTTTTCTGAAGCAGACAAAATTCGATCTTCAATAATGTTGATCTTGTTTGTGCTGAGTGTGTTTGAGTCGTTTAAGTTAAATCCCATTCCTTGATTGTTTTCATTCAGTGTGATCTGTGGGTTCCTGGCTACTGTTTACCTTGTGGAGTACTATTTGCAAACTCAAATATTTCAAAAAAGGAATTTGTTTTCTAGATTTTTTAAATTGTGTAAATCTTTTTAGCGACTCAGGGTCAAATGTTTCTTCTGGAATAGCGTCTCTGTTGAATGGGTATATGCCGCCTTTTCTAAAGCCATTCCGTATAATATTAGGATTCAGTTCACGCCACACTTCTCCAATAATGTGACTAAATTCATGTTTCGGCAACTTTTTACCATTGTCATTTCAATCGTTGCCATTGTACCAGTTTTTCGTCCCAACTATTTTTCATCGATTTGAAAACTGACAAATCTAACGGTTGCAGTAAATGGCTTGCATGCGATGGTAACTTTATAATCGTCACTCCGCGTTTTTGTGCTTCTTCTAAAATTGTCAATTGGATGTGAGTAGAATGACCGTCAAAAATTAACAACGCAATAACGGTAGTATTGAACATATACTTTTCAAATACTTTAGAATCTATCCAGCCATTTGGCGTAGCAGCATAAGATGTATTCATGTAACCTAGTTCCGACATCCATTGGTCCCATGTATTTTTTCCTCGATTTATAATTAATGGTGGCAATTTATCACCAGCGGCGCTGGCAGTAAACAAGATAGTAACGTTATCTTTGCCAGATGATGCGATAGTTCTTGTACTGGCAAATCCACGGGCGCCAACAACTTTTGTTTTATCAGGGTCATTTCCAAAACTTGACTCGTCCAGATTCCAAACTTTTTCTGGTCTTCCTTTTAAATCCAGTTCATTCAAAACCTCTTCAAGGATACAAAAGTACTCGTTTACTATAAAAGGGTCACATGCAACTTTCCTGGACATCTCCACTGCTTGTGGCTTTTTTAAGGACAGATTGTGTCTTTTCTTGAAAACAGAAAACCAATCATATCCAGGCCGGTTGTTTTTAAACGGGGTTAAGTAATTATTTTGAATCACATGTATGCTAACTAAATCCAGTGTTTCTTTAGACGTAAGTCCAAACCCGAACTTCTCCATAACTCGCAGACCATTAGCTAGTTTGAGCTCGTTGTCTGTGTCAATCACGGTGGGTGGCCCACGAGTTTCTTTTACGACACCTCTTTTTTTATTTATTCGATCACATATAGTCGTGCAAGGTATATTGTATTTACGTGCCGCTTGGTACAAATTTATTTTGCCACTTCGTACTTCCTCTACAGCTTGTTTTAATGTTTGAAGATCATATGTAGTGGTTGTTTTTCGTTTATAGTGCCGAACCACGGTGTTGAAAAACCTAAAAAAAACAACGTACTTTATTATCAAATAAAAACAAACAATTCACTGACCTATTTATATACTACTATTACCATAAAATAAAAGATTTAGAACCTTTGACAATGGGGCTTTTGCGTTACAATAGACGCAATCACCCCGTCAAGACGGACGCATTAGCCCCAAAGCAAAAACATAACCTACACATTTTGAATTGCATAATGTCTCCAATACGCTTGGGCTAGCGTGATGACTAGAGACATTCCCTCTCGCCTAAGAGAGGAGTCTTATGGCCATTAGTGGGACATATAAAACGTGTAATTGAGTACTCTGAAAATCTCGAAGTTTAGATATTACAATTAAACTGAGTACAACGTGACCCTTTTTTAATGATAGGATCAAAAGAATTGGCCGCGGGCCCTAGTTACGCCACTGAATTTATGTATTATAAATCAAATCTTAAACTACCGTTTTAACATAATTGAAGTGCTCATCGACTAATGCAACCCAACGCGGTACCGATGTGCGTATATGTAGGTATGGAAATGTCTACTAAGAATTACGAAATTAAAGTCCTATTGAAGTTACTAGGTAGGAATGTAACCGTTTCGAGAATACACTTGAATAATGTCAAAATTCACATAGTAATTGTTGTAATATTATGGGGTTTTGACTTTGGTCGTGACTGAATTATCTCTGGAGAGTGCAAATGGACAGCTTCACCTGACCGCCCTAGGCACGACGATATTTAAACACCTTTCTATGTTTGGGCTAACACTGAATTTTAATACACCCCTATAACGTGATATTTGTTTATTCTGACCCAGGATGACCACTAGACCAAGGGTCTAGTGGTCATCCTGGGTCATTGTCACGCAATCATATAAGTAGACAGTTTTTTTATTTATTTATAAGTAATCTTACAGCTAACATACATAATATTACAAAACAAACACTTAGACAGTACAGAAAGCCAAAACAGATTACATAGATAAACAATATTATATACGAAAAATAAAACAAATAAGCGCATCAATAGACAAAACTATATACATACAGAAAACTGAAATTTAATATTTAAAACAACAAATAATACTAAATATTTTGAATCACTACCTAAACAAAACTAGATTCTTCCCGCCTCTTCAAATGTTCACATGTTCTTTGGTGAGGTGGAAAATATCAATATCCACATAATTAGTGTCATAGTTAGATAAAACCCGAAACATTGGTGAATTATGCAGGTAATTCGAGTTCGTACGAGGCACATGGAACAATTTTGTGTGTCTTGTCGCATATGGATAAGGAATTTTAAAAGAAATTAACGACAGCAAATAGGGGCTATCGATCCGCCCATTAAGAATAGCGTGTAAAAAAAGCAGGTCTTGCTGACTTCGCCGACTTTCTAATGAGTCTAAATTAAAATAATTGCAAGAATGTGCATAACTATCGAAGCATTGGTATTTTTTAAAACTAAGGAATTTTACAAACTTTTTTTGTATATTTTCTACTGCTTTTTTATACTTTGTATAATATGGAGACCACATAACACCCGCATACTCCAGCACGCTTCTAACATAAGCAAAATATAAGCTTTTAATGCAATGTATGTTATTAAATGTCTTGCATGACCGCTTGACAAATCCTAGTTGCTTATACGCTTTGCCTGTTATGTCATCGATATGTTGTGATAGGCCCATTTTTTCATATAATTGTATTCCCGGGTCTTTTACTAATTTTACTTGTTTTATTGGGGTGTTATCGATTTTGTAAGTGTATTGTATTTTTTTGTTTTTACGCGAAAAAGTTATCTTATTACATTTGTTTATATTTATTGAAAGTTTATTTTGTTTGTAGTATATTTCTAGCCTATTAAGATCTTGTTGAATTTGATTACAGTTATCTATTGATTTTATTCTTACGAACATTTTTTGGTCATCCGCGAACATAAGATGTTTAGAAAAGTGAAAACAGTATTTTATATCGTACAAATAAGCATTAAATAATAATGGGCCAAGTATTGACCCTTGGGGTACTCCTGATGCAATGTTAGTGAACATGCTTTTGTACCCGCATATTACTGTTGCTTGCCGTCTGTTAGTTATGTATGACTTAATCCATCTATAAAGATCACCACGTATTCCAAGGGAGACAAAGCTTATGTAATATATACAGTATAGCTTTAAAGATGTCGTGTTCCGTTATGTAAATGTTATTATATATGATATCTGACTCAGGTAGGTCAGGTAGGTCATAAGTATCGTCAGGAGAGTGGAAGACGCTGTTGAAGAATTTATTAAAACCATCACAAATCTCAGGCTCCGATTTATAGGACTCATCACCAAGTACCGGTATGCTAGGGTACTCAGATTTACATTGCCTCTTATTTCTTAAGTATGATCACAACGCCTTAGGATTTTTAGCCATGTTATCTTGTACATACTGTTCGTAAGATAGCATGCACTTTTTGGATATACGCTTTTGCCTACTACGTAACAATGAGAACTCGTCATAGTCTCGCGGGTTCTTATACATTTTCCAACGTCTGTGAGCTTTTCATTTATCTTTTATAATGTGTATAAGAGACTAAGAGTACCACACGGGGTACTTATTATTGCATTTATTACGGCTTATTGGGACATTGTTTATAATAATTCTATTCACAATATCGTAAAACTTTGTCGTAACTTCATCGATAGTATCCCTATTTAGTTGCTGCGTCCAGTTGACCTCTCTTAGTTCCTGATTAATAGCATCGTAATTACCGCGATAGAAATTATACTTTCGACCAACTTTTGGAGGTATTTTGCGCAGAAGTAAGTCAGTTGCATCTATAGTCTATACTTAAACAGGGATGATGCATATCGGGCTTATCCAATGCTATGTCAGCTCTGGTATTATCCAGAGAGACATTACTTAATATTAAATCCAACACATTGTTACAAATATTGGGAATATAATTATGTTGTGTTAGGCCAGAAGAATTTAACTTTTTTATGAAATCTTCGGAGATTTCTTGTAACTGGGTCGTACCCTGCTTTAAAATAATAGGTCCCGTGGGAGACCAGTTAATGATAGGAAGATTAAAGTCACCAACAATTATGAAGTAATCATTTGGGTTTGGTCAGTTATATGACTGAATGAGGAAATAAACGTCATAAGTCGTTGCGGCTGCTTAGAATCGGGAGGTATATAGACCAATCCAATATGAAGATTACGCCGACCATTAGCTCCAAGTGAATTTTCTGGTATAGTAAGCCACAAAGTTTCGACGTTAGCGCAGTTCCATTCAGGTCTTTCATAAGCCTGCAATTTAGGAGATATATAAATTAACAAACCTCGCCAATATTTTTTATGTGATGTTTCTTTAGTTCTATCACGCCGAAACATAGTATAATTACCCCCACAAAGTTCGCTGTCGTAAAACTTATCGCTTAACCAAGATTCAGTTATTAAAACAATATCAAAAGTAGATAAGAGTAGATTGCGATAAAATTCAGTCGTTTTCGTCCGTAAGACTCGCACGTTTTGATAGAATATGGTTAGGGTTTTATCCAACATTTAACGAAAAATCAAATGTTTGCAAAAACGTCGGTACGTTTATGCAAACATTTTTATGTAGGTAGGAAGATCTCGAATTCTGTATTACTGTGAAATTGTAAATCAAGAAACAAAGCACTGCTAAAACCACTGAAAAATACACGAATGATGCCATAAAATAATTGCTTAAATAATAAAAATACAAATGCAAAGTAGAATCTAAGAAATTTTTGATAAATCCCGCTCCGAATTTATTGTAATCGCTGGGGACTCTTCGTTTCTGCGTTAAAAAAATGCAACAGTTTTTGACCCAAACGAATTTGTAACCTTTGTTCGTAGCCATTGTTTTAACCTCTTTTAGCAGATATTTGTTTTCAGGGGTCAGGTGCTCGTTTACAAAGAATTTCTTTGAATTTCCAGCCAAACCAATATCAGAATAATAATTAAAACTTTTCAAACAGGGAGTGCTCTCAGCTACTTCTCACTGCTTGGATAACGAGGATTTTGTCATATCTTGTAACAGCTTGTCGGGATGCCGCCAAGAGGAGCCCGAAGTTGAAATCCCTATGACCGATATGAGTGGTAAGTCTTACTTATATTACTACTTCATACACTTGATTTTTTTTATGTAATAGGCGGCAAACTTGCTGGAGGCTCACCTGATGTTTAGTGATACCTAGTATGGGCGTACATGCCCATGGACACTCACATTGCCGGAAGGCGCGCAAGTGTGTTGCCGGCCTTTTAAAGAATTGGTACGCTCTTTTCTTGAAGGACCCTTAGTCAAATTGGTTCGGAAATACTTAAGTCGGCAGCTGGTTCCAAATAGTGATGATGCGCGGCAAAAACTGCCTTAGAAAACGCTCAGTTGTTGAACGACGAACGTCGATGGTATTCTGCCTTGACGTCCGATAATGAAACTCAGCTGCAGGTATTAGTACGAACAACTCCTCTGAACGATAGCCCCCTCCACAAAAAGGGGACCCCACGTGTGAGCCCTTCTAAGTAACGCACTGTCGTCTGCCTCAAAGAGTTATTTTGCAGGCCTCCATTACCCGATACTGGTTGGACTGAATACTGCTTCAAAGGATGAATTATTAACTCTTTGCATTATAAGCTTTAGCATGATAAGCAATCATAATTAAAAATCTTAGAACTAAAACTAAAAGGTATTCTTTTTTTAAACTCAGGTAACATACACCGTCGTGATTCACCTGTCTAAATAAATAGCTTTCATTCGAACCGAATATACGACCAACCTGGCTTTACATCGTGGACTCTTCGCATCCTTAGCATATGTTATGAAGCAAATAAAAAAAAACTGTGTTAGAATTCGTGTAAAACGTAAAACAAACTCTAATCTAATTAATTCGATTTCTTGGCTGAAAATTTTACTGGTTATTCTTGGCTGTTCTATTAATTAGATGAGAATTTGTATTACGCCATATATGGGTATTACCATTGTCAAAAAAAAAACACATATATGTAGTAGAAAAATTTTAATCGAATAGCGTTAAGATTCAATTATCTCTTAAAAAATAAGAAATTGTATTTTAAAAAATATCTAGATGTTCGTCCATTATTTATTAGTTCTAGCTTCTTCCGCAACAGCTAAAAACAGAGGATTTAATTAGCCTCCCTGTTGTTTGCGGCATTTCGGACCAACTGTCCGAAGTTGACTTTAAGTCTTTCAAATTTTGTAGACTTATTTTACTTCTAGAATCTCTTTTTTCGTTTAAGAATAAAAAATCCGACTAAACATTTGTCATTTATTTTTTAATTGTGTTAATTTAATTCTTAAATAGGTACCACCGATGACACGTTTCAATCATACATTTACTTACGATTTATAGGGAATTTTAATTTAGAATTTTATATTGAATCCCTATAAATCCCGACCCCAATGTTGTTAAATATATCTGTTTAAGATTATTAAAATATTAGATAGTATGTGTAATGGTCTAAGAACCATAATAGCTTTAAGGTAAAGGTGATCTCATATTAAAATTATGTCAACGCTAAATGCAAATTGTCTGGCGAAAAATATTGACCAATGACATCGGTCTCAGAAAGACAAACTGTGTCGGAATCCATCGGTCGGCGTAATTCTAAAAACGCATCTAGAGATCTTGACTCGCTCTTGCCCTCGACCAGGCTAATAATATTAAATACAAAAAAAAATATTACTGAATGTTATTCTCAATAGAAAGTTTATTAGATGTTAGCATTAGAAAAATTTTAGAAGTTTAAGGCTTTTTGTGTATGGACATCGAAGAGTGTGGATTATTTGTGCGATCTTTATGTAATAGTAATAGTAATAGTAATAGCATTACTATATTAGTAAACTAGTTCAAAATAAAAAAGTATCGATGTTGTTATATGATTGTGTTGATATTAATAAAGAACACAGAAAATATTAACTTAAAGTATTTCATTTATTTGACCTAAGAGATGGGAGGACGAACTGAAACTAACAACAGGCTACAACTGCAGAAGAGTCGCAAAAGATAGAAAACAGTGGAAAGGGTTAGAGGAGGCCTTTGCCAAGAGGCACACCGAACTCCGAGATATACTGGAGTGAAAATATATTAAAGTTCAGATATATAAAATGACAGAGTTTCGGAATTTAAAGGCTATATTATTATTATTATTACTTAATTTATTTACAAAATAATTCTTCTGCATTCATTCCATATTCTATCAAATATATATAACATAAAGGTTGGCTTACACGGGCAACTAAAATTGCTCAATTCCAGTCAATACTCGTCAACTATGACGTCACGACTACATCAAGCAATTTACGGCAACAGCAACAAGCATCAATACTGCGCAATACAATATTGAGCGATATGGCGCAACTTCATCAACTAGGCAATACTGTCCTACACGAGCATTTCAGTATTCTCTCGCTATGGATGACATTGTTCTTGCTGCGGCGGCTTGTAGCGCTTTTTTTATTATTAATCAAAAACAAAAAAGAAAGAAAAGGAATAGGCGTATCTGGGTGCGATCGTTTTTGGCAAAGAGGCCGCAATTTTCATTGTGTAAAGAATTAGATGATATATTATTCAAAAAATTTACTAGAATGTCACGAACAGTCTTTGAATTACTTTTGAATAAAGTAATTAGAGATTATTATTATTTAGACCTCTCGCTCTCCCCGCGGAAGCAAGACGGCAAGCCGCACAACAAACAAGTGCGAAAGAGTTATAAACAAAAATTTCTAGGAATTTCCAAGTCCATTGGCGAATGCTACACGCTCGATATTTATCGTGATATTTGGATCGTAATCCAGAATCACGATGTGTAGTACAGGCGTATCACGTAGCGTGATACGGATCGCTGGATTTCTAGAAATCTAAAAATTCACGATCCGTATCAATTATCGTCGATAAATATCGAGCGTCTACTGTCTGGTCGATATTTATCGCGTCACTATTAATTCTGCCAGCGATGGAAAAGGACGCGCATATATGTAGGCGGAATAATATAGAGAATTCATACTTGTATTAGAAACATTACCTATAAGTATAGGCTGATTTACACGTATTAAGTTGCCAAGTCTTAACTAAATTTTAACTAAATTTCAAGTGACTTAATTTTAAGTAACCGTTTACACGTAAAAATACTAAATAATTAGTTAAACTCATTTATTCGCTCAAGATGGACGACCACAGAACAAAATATTATAGGATTTTCTCTTCCTGATTGGGGATTTACTGTATTGTATGCTCCAATACATGATTGTGAAGGTTCTGGGGACTCAACGTAATACGTATTTGAAGAAGGCGAAGGAGTAAAACGGCTACTATTATTCATTGGGGAAGGGGTTCTACTACTGTTCATTAATTGTTGTATACGCATATCGGACAAATAGTTTTGGATATGTTTTTGAGCTTCCAGCGCCGAAAGCAAAAGCATAGCTTTGCAATGACTCCGCCAGCTTATGCTTTTCTTTTATTATCTTTATATTGTATTTTTTTATTCATTTGTGGTGCCAGTTTGCCTATTTCCAGGAACATATGTTTATGATCGGACATACTCGATTCGATTAATGATATACTAAATGTGTGATTACTTATGTTTGTGCTTATATGATCCAGTATAGTATTTGTCGAACTGGTTTGGCGAGTGCCGTATAAACTATCTATTTTATTCAATATTTCGTATCCATTTTCTTTAACTTCATTTATGTAGTGAGTCGCATCTTAAACCCAACGACCCGAGAGTCTCTTCACCAAAGGAAACAAAAGCCCCAGCATTTGTTCTTCCCGAGGTAGGTGAGACGGGGCAAGCGTGCGGCAAACACAAGTAGCATCCCGTAGCAAAGCTCGTCCCATCTATCAAGGGATCAAGGACATCACATTCAGCCGCTTGCCATCGTCTCTAGCGATGGCTGTTGGCTCCAAAATGGCTGGAGCATTGACGGAGGCAATTAGAGGCAATTAGCGGCGTCCATGTCGTTGAGCGCGGTCTGGCCTGACCTGCACTCTTTTGGCAATGGAGCCCATGGTGTCCAAGGCTACTTACATCAACCGCCGCCGGGAAACTTGTGGGAAGTACATATGGGCACTCCTAAACAGAGTCTGATGGCATTGCGAAATGATTCAAGGTCAAAAGGGGTCCCAGTGTTTGGCGAAGGATAATCCACAGTCACCAACCTTCCGCGGTCTGTTATTGTTATTTTTTCAAGATGTAGTTTTTTTATTAAAATAAAATATCAAATTAACTAAGTATAAGTATTTAGTAAAAAAATCTAGAACACTACCGCATCACAGATGCTTGACGTAATTAAAAATACTTCATTACTTTCAGGCTTATGAATATAATGAAGACAAAGCCATTTTACATTAAAAGCTTTAGAATGAAAAACTTTTGTATTTTGTTTTGTGTACCCTACCCTGAAAAGAGCTAATCTTATGAAAGTAGAAAATCTTTCACATTGATCAGTTGCATTAAAATTAGTATCGTATTAATTTTCCTTTAAATAAAATAAATCAGTGGCGCTACAACTTCTTTAGGTCTTGGCCTCAGATTTCTGAATCTGTTACATTTTTAAATCTAAAAGACAAGTAGGTGATCAGCCACCAGTGCCTATCTGTTTCGTCACTGTGTTTTCCTTCACCGTTCGAGCAAATGTTAAATGCGCACATAGAAAGAAAGTTTAATTAATTTCCCTTTAGGTTTAATAATTGATGAATCGAAGTTTTTTGTATTTGTGTTTGGTATGTTAAGTGCTTGTCACATTCGATGAACATGCGTTGGCATGTTTTGTAAATGAACACAATAAAATAAACAAGTAGTTTTTTTTGTAGGAATTTCTGATATAGATCTTTTAATATCTATCAATCAATAAGCACCCCACTCGCGAGTAACAAAGAGCTGCTGTTTCGTCAGTATAACATTGTTCACCAAATACGCCATTTAACCAGATTCTAAAAACCATTTTAGGTTATTTATAGAGCCCATACGTGTAATTTTTTACTCTGTTAAAATCTTCAAAATTCAGACAAGATGGTGTCGCACAAGTCCCTACAGCGTACCATTCTTCTAAAAACGTAAACAAACGTCAAGTAAGCTAGCGTCAATCCGAGTAATCCTGAACGATTTGTGTCACGTGACCTACGTATTAAAATAGTTTTTAATTTATCGATTTTTATTTACAAGATTGTTTACTCTATTACCTTTTTAAACCCATGTATTATCACTAAGCTGGATGTATGAAGCTAATCTAATCTAATCTTATTTTAATCTAATTACAGAAAACGTTTAGTGTGATGACTTGTAATTAAAAATTTATATTTCATCCTTAAGTGTTATGCAAAATATATATACGTTCATCCAAAAAGCGTATTTCAAAGATATGTTTGCCGGAAAACAGGAAAATGTTTTGCTACAAGCAACATGCCGAAGGTAGTATTTGTCCCAAAGGAAATAAAAACTATATCACTATTATCACTTAAAATTCCTTAGTATTTATAAAGAAACTTTATTTATGGCTGGATAATAAATAACAAATTTTTGATTAAAAAAAAATCTAAAAAGAAATTAAGACCTAAATGGTCACAGCGGATTGAAGTTAAAAAAAAGTAATTAAAACGTTTGAGCCGTTTTCCACGATTTCATCTACATGTTAAGTTCGGTAGCGGTTGTTTGAAAAATATTGCAATAAATAAAACTCTTTGTTTTATCTAGATGTCAACTGACTTTAAAATAAGGGTTTATAACGTAAAAGTTAGTAGTAGTGGGGAAACGATGCTGGACTAACAAAAAGCTATAACTTAATTATGGGTTCTTAAAACTAAGTGACTTTTTTTATAGAACAGGGGGCAAACGGGCAGGAGGCTCACCTGATGGTAAGTGATACCGCCCATTGACACTCTCAATGCCAGAGGGCTCGCGAGTGCGTTGCCGGCCTTTTAAGAATTGGTACGCTCTTTTCTGGACCCTAAGTCAAATTGGTTCGGAAATATTTCAGTAGGCAGCTGGTTCCACAAAGTGTTGGTGCGCAGCAAAAACTGCCTTGAAAAACGCTCAGTTGTGGAATGTCGGACGTCGAGGTGATACGGGTGGAATTTCGTATTCTGCCTCGACGTCCGATGATGAAACATCAAACGTCCTATAAAGAATATGAGTGATGTCGACCTTTTAATTACATAACATTCTTGGAAACGAGGATTATTTTCCCAATTTATTGTCTTCAAGTGAACGATGATTGTTTACATTTGTCCTTCTAACTATTAACTAAAATATATATATACATATATAAAGCAGCAAATGAAATGCATCGGGTATTTCTACGTTCTAAATTGGCATTGGCTTTTACAGACTTCAGTTCCGAGAATTCGAAATGGTATGAAATCTAACAGGATTTCATATGATCTGAAAGGTTTCAGTTACCTTCATGTGTGGATATGTAATATTTTAGTCGAAATAAGTTGGGTTAAAGATAATGGGGAAAAATAATTTTTTTAGGGGGCAAACGGGTTTACCTGTTGTTGCATACTCATACTGCTTGCTCTTTTTTTAAAGGTGTATAACTTTCGGTAATACTTCGGACATATTATGAATCTTCAATAAATAAAATAAAATATAATAATAAGCCTTTATCCATTCACATCTTGGTAAATGATTACGGCTACATTATACAAAAATAAATGTATATAAAATTTAATGTATATTGATGTTTCAACTTTTTACAAGTTGGAGGGTTGACTAGGCGTGTTGGGAGAGGTTGAGGGGTGCTTGTAATTGTTATTTTGCTATGTTTAAAGATGTCGTAGCTATGCTGTAGCTAAAGCGGGATATTTTGAATTTTTTTTGTCAAGAGATAATCATTTATTAAAACCTAAATAAACATGACAATCAAATATACAGTATTTATGATTTTCTTAACCTACATAGTAATAATAAAAATTATTAAAAATTATTTTTTTCCCTCACAGTTTGGTCCCTGTGGCAGTGTACCTTTAACGCTGGCAGCATTTCCTCGCTGTATTGCGATACTTATTCGTTGAGCGAGGAAGCGAGTAGTTATCACAATGGTTAGTTTTATTAATTTTTTTCGCGACTTTTAAGTTTTTGTTGGTGTCGCGGTTGTCTTCTACCGACTCTGGTGACGATGACTGGTTTATATTTTCCCTGGTATTGACCGTTCTTGATTTCATTATTTTCCTCTCATATCAAATCGTTCGTGCAAACATCCCATTATGACGGACCTCCACGCCGGACGTGCCCACTAACTTAAATTAAAATGAAAATGACATACGACACAGTTAATAAGTTTGTCTTCGAATCTGCGACATGCAGTTCTCACTACCTCAGATACCTGAGGTTTTTATGTAGTCTATAGAAAATTTATATTATTACAACAATCTACTTTTTACTGCTTAGAATACCCAGATACATTTACTCACTCACTCACTTCTTGGCGTCCGAAATGAGAATCTTTCAGCGCTTCCTATCCTGTACCACCTACCGCGAATCGCTGGCTTTTAGCAGCAGCAGGTCTATCCACTCTGTCGATCCAGCATCATACAAATCTAATTATTTATATTTTTAGAGGCGAGTAAATTATATTTATGTAGATCTTCCCTGGTATCAAGTTTCAATCAAGCAAAGTCTTAAATCAAACTGGGATCTATCAGTCAGAAATTCGTTTAGTAGTTGGCGTGAACCAATAAAAAAAAATAAAAAAAAATTGTGTTCCTTTCGTAATTTCGCTAGCCCTAATATTTTTAGATATAAGTATGAATCCCATACGTCAAAATCGTATTATATATATTTTGACAAACGGGTGTCAAAGCTCAATCTCATTTTAACCTTGGACTTTATGTAATTTTTTTATTGCTACATGTTGCGTAAGTACATACATTAATATAGATATTTTTTTCTGTTCCGACAGTTTTATTTTTACGATTCCTAGTTACAGAAATGACTTAAAATACCAATATTCGCAAAGAGGCAAAGAAGGCAGACAAATTCACGCATGTTTCACCGATAATTAGTACCGGAGTTGTTTACCGTTCAAATCAATATGGGGTATCGAACCGGTGCAAGCGATTCTCAACTTTCGCATCGAGCGTTCGTATATTGGTACAGCTAAATGTTCTGTACTGCTCGCCTCGATTTAAATGTATTTTTATTGAAGTATACATTATGTTACCTTTAAGGCCATTGCTACATACTAATCCTCTCATTAAGTGTAAATTATTAGAATCATGTTTCTACGTGATACTATGTTACACAGTGGCTAATAAAAAATGTGATAAGATATCGTTACTAATCTTTGTATTTTATGTTTTTTAATAATACTGAAAATTCAATAAAATTTAAATGCGAATTTAAACCTTCTGTAATTTCACTATAATATTATAACTTTACCCCAAAAAACTTCTTTCCGTTTTATTTCTTATGTATTTAAGTAATAGTTTCTGCTTACTTTATGTACGTTTGCTTTCGCTTTTACGATTAAAAAGATGACATTACATTAACATCTTGAAAAATACATTTCAAATCTTGTCGCACTGAACACGAAATTCATTTTTGGCTACTGTCTTAATTCTTCGGGCCAACTGGCCCAAGCGTGCGACTCTCAACCCTAGAGTCATGCGTTAGAATCATGACTGCACCAATGGGCATTTCTTTCTATGTTCACTGGTACGGTGAGGCCCAGAAATCGCTTGTATCAGTCGCAGAAGGATGATCACCTACTTGCCTACTACTATCTTCTTCTTCTGGATTATATTTAGGAGAAATAGTTTTGAGAATTATTAATTAACCGTTAATGATTATTTAATACACTAAGTACACTGAAAACGTCCGAATCTATCTTATACTGTACTATAGGACACTAGAATAACCATGAAATAGCTTTTAATTATTAACCTTATCACCGTGTAAGTGATATTTCATTCAAGATATCCCAGTTGATATCTTGAATGAAATATCAATCAATCAATTTCGTATCAACCATGCCTCAGCAATTATCTAGTATCTGAGTATTGGTTACGGAATAAATTAAAGAATAATAATCAAATATGCCACACCCATCCAATTACAGTGGCACTTCGAAGAAGCATAACTTACCAGTTATAAAGAAGATAAAGACAGATATGACGCAAAGTTATTTTTAGAATTGTAAGGTAAAATACCAAACCTGTTCAATACATAACAACGCTACAACTGCACGGTCTTAATACTGAAAGCAGTTCACGAACAACAAATCAAACTAAAACACAAAAAAGTAAGAATATTTTTATTTCTTTCATTATTTTTTGGAGAAATATATTTTCCTTTAACAATCGAGGTCTTGAAATCTGTCCATGATAAAACAAGACAATACAACCTATGATCGAGACCATTCGATCGATTTAATCCATCTCATACGTTTAATCAGATCTTCTTAAATTCCTCCATTTATTTAAGCAATATTGTTGCATCTATAAGCGAGCGATAAAGAATGCGTTTTTTAAAATCGAAGACGTAGCCTGTGATAGGTCAACCAGGGAACACCGATTAAAACCAAGCGTCATTCACTCTAGACAAAAATACTACGCTTTGGACGACCACAGTGATGGGTTATTATATCCAAACAAATATGGAGCTAGCAACAAATCCAAGCATGAGTTTGGATTGTAGACATTGCGTGATCGCCGCGTGTCACAAAGTATTTTTGCCTATATGTTATATACATTCTCAACCTTGGGAATCAAATTTAATTTGTAAAACTTAACAATTACTATACAATATTTACAAATCCGACCAGGCAGCGCCTATTAATAAATTCATTACGTAAAAATATTTATTTTGGTTAACTCTACGCATAGTATTATTAATATTAACAGAAACAAAGCCGTCGTATTACAAGTTCAACACGTTCCATTTTTAATTGTCCATCAACACATCAAAGCAGATGGCAAAATAATTTCCATTTCTAATAAAATTGCAAATGTAATAAATGCAATGTAAAAGCAAATAAGAACAATGCCCACACTACGGCGAAGGTGGAATTTTCCAATGTACAAGACGGCCCAGAGGACAGCTACGGCCAGGAGCAGAGAGGCAACCACAAAATCTATGCCCGCCGAGTTAATGTATACAGAAGTGATCTCCGAGCCCTGGACGAGGAATGTGAGGGTTTGTATCATCCATGGCATTCCAAGAGCGAAGAGTATTGCCAAGGAATTTGCTCCCAAAGCGTTGGAAACACCTATACCCCCTTCACCTGTAACAACATAATCTTTATAGTTCGAAATCACGCGCATTTTTATAAGAAACCATGGCATAGAGTTAAAATATCTATATTATACAGTAACTAACAATTCAATTTATGCTAATAATACTCGTAAATGACGCAAATAACACTTGTAACAAGTGCTTAGATACTTAATTGTACATATATAATTACGCAAAGCCAAACAGCCTGATTGCAGACCGTTGCATGAATTTCAAGCCTCAATAGAAATACTCCTGGCTGGCTCCTTCTGGATAACCGTAACGAGTAAAATTCGCTGTTGCAACAAACTATCGCAGAGCATAGATAATGTGTAATCATTGTTAAGAGGTTAATTAAAAATTAATCGCAATTTGACGACAGTTATCATAAGGTTTTATTACTTTGATAACAATATAATACGCATTTAAATTTAATTTATTGCCATCGATATAAAACATTCTAAATTTGAAATTACCACTTGACAATAGCTTTATTCTGTGTGAAGCGAGATGTTTAAGAATAGACGTAGCATTTCTTCACAGTTAAGCTGATTAATAAAGTTTTTCCTGACAGCTGTCAGCCAACGTATTTCTCTAATTTTCCTTAAACGGCTCGCATAAAACACTAAATTATAATTTACTCAATCATAAAAGCCTCTGTGATTAAGTTTGCATACATACCTCGTCGCGACATGATATAGATCGATAATGCCTCTGGCAAACATCCTCCGAAGGCCAAAAACGTCATTCCCATCACCGAATCCGGAATTAAAAATGTGTGCCCTGCAAAATAATTATAATATATGCAAATGCAAAGTATATTTTTGCGACTTTTTTTCAAATTTTTATGTTTGCAGCTTAATAATAATGAGTACGTTGTCAAGCCAAAACTTCAATACAAAATCGATCGATTCTAAATTTAATACCAGTTCTCAAATCAAAAACGTAGAAAGTACGAAATAAACTGGCAATAAATTTAAAGGCCTAATTTTCACTTCTATAGCAATATAGCAAATATAAAGGCAGTTTAATTTTTTAATTGATAATTTCATTCAATTTATGTGTTTCCCTTTAGACCTAAGTGGAAAATTCAAGGTCGAATTACTTGTTGCCATATTATATTGTAATATTGCGAAATATATACTTTACATTTAACCGATAATAAATACGCAAAAAGATAAAAATATGTGTTCATATATTATGTAGCTCCCTCCGTGTACACGTAATTAAACATCCATTGAGATTATATTAAATAAAAAAATTTAACACAAAACAATGGAATCTAATGTCACAGTAGACATAAGAGTTATTATAATAATTTAAGTGTATTGACATTAATTAAAGAACATTATAAAATTGACAAAGGAAAGTTGATAATAACCAGCAAAAGTAAACAATGCAAAAGGCTTTACCGCGGTTTCTTGGTTACGGAACTTATTACTATACGGCTTTTATATCCAAGGACGAACAAAACAAATTTCCCTAACTGCTCTCATTTTTCATAATAAGGCCATTTTAATTAGCTTTAAGTACTAACAAACACTTGCGATAAGTGCAGGTACTTATTACTTATAATCAGTAATACTTTGTTGAGAAATAATAATAGGAAAAACTATCTTCATCGAAGTACCTGAGCACGAAGTAACTTCGACCAATTTTCCTTCCTCATAGACGTTATGTTAAAATTACTTAACCACGGAAGTTATACGAGAAACATTTTAATTTTAAGAGATCGTGATTTTTTTACATTCGCTTATTTTAAGGAATATTAAATTTATATATTATATTTTAAGATTTTTGAATTGAAGGTACAATTGTTTACAAAGCTAAAGACTGCAAATACAGGGGTCTAGGCTCCGAATATGATTTTGTCCCATTCGGTGTCGAGACCCTTGGTCCGTGTTGTCCTAGCGCTATAAGACTTTTTAAAGGAAATATCAAAAAGGTTAGTCGACATCACAGGAGACCGAAGAGCTGGCAGCTACCTTGGACAAAGAATTAGTCTAGCTAAATGGGGAACGCTGCCAGTATCTTCGGAACCTTACCTAAAGGGACTCCTTATAATAATATATTTTAGTTATTATATTTTATTTTTTTATTTTATGAGAAATACCATGAAAATTGTCATAGATCTGATTATGTGACAATTCTAAACAAACAACGATTAACTAATGTATATAACAACTATATGTTTATAGCCCATTGTTTATTCAGAGAAACATTTTAAACGAAATCTGAAATGTACGGTTAGCCTTTCATGTATTATCGATTGGCAAACTTACTATGGTTATGAAACCAATACTTTCATAATTATATTGAATAAAAAAAAAATCAGTGGCGCTACAACCTATTTAGGTCTTGGCCCTAGATTTCTGAATCTGTTTCATGATAATTTTTAAATCTAATAGGCAAGTACACACGCCGTCAACTTCTAAGAAATGTCGGTTTCCTCACGATGTTTTCCTTCACCGTTCGAGCAAATGTTAAATGCGCACATATAATGAAAGTCCATTAGTGCACAGCCGGTGATCGAACCCACGACCTCAGCTATGAGAGTCGCACGCTGAAGCCACTAGGCCAACACTGCTCTTCATAATTCATAATTATATATCAGAATTATTATTTCGTAATTTAGAAACGCTGTTCAAAAAGTAAAAAACTTTTGCATATATAATTGAATATGTGAATTTTATAACTAACTTTAACATATATAATACAATATCACTCTAGCACTTTTTCAATCAAATTATGTTAACGTTACTTTACACTTAGATATTTTGAATAAGATAGTATATCAATTACCTAAGACTGTCATACTCCAGGACACGAAGTACGAATTTCCACCAATCCAAACAATGCACATAATAAATGAGATAGGATAAAGCCTCCGATACGTAACTGGTGAGGGTATTGTGCAGGATAACACTAGTCTTAGAGGCCAACTGTAGAGCCACCATATTTTATAAAGGAGCGATTTTTTACTTGGAAATCTGAATATTGATTTTGTTGTGTTTTCTTCAACTGAAAAAAAGAATTCCTATTAATATGTACATTCTAGAATAAATTGATGAAGGTACTTCAGTAAAGGCGTATTTATGAAAAATGTTCAACTAATAATGTGAAACATTTCCACGAGTCGAATGCAAATCAAATTATTTCATACTTATGCACTTAGATAAACATTTCACATTCATTTGAAGTTCCACCGTTAACTATTAAAATAAATGATTAAAACTTATTTTAAAATGTATTATAATATTATATATACGGATTGAGTAAAACATGGGCCTCCAAATTTAATAAAAGCCTAAAATTGTAATGATTTTGGTATTAATATACCAAATGTTTTAAGGTGGGAACTGACCAATGTTACGAAGTGTAATGTAACATGTAATGTAATGTTGTACAGCGAGCATTCGTGCAGTCAGTACGTCGTGTTACGTTGTTTTCCCCCGTAACACGACGTACTGACTGCACGGAATGCTCGCTGTGTAACATTACATTACATGTTACATTACACCTCGTAACGTTGGTCAGTTCCCACCTTTAGATGTATGATAAAAGACAGATTAATTATTTCTGAAAATAACTATTACCTTTTTCTTCTATCTGTTTGTCCGTAACAGTGTTGCCGTTTGAAATATTTTCAGTACTAAATGCTTTGTTGTCAATACCATCCTCAGTTGACTTGTCCACTTCGTTGACGACATCTAGAACAAAGTTCTGATCAAAGGTCAATCTACAAAAATTTGTTGAAATCAATGCAACTATTTGATAAGCTATTAATTACGGAAGGTACAAATGAAATATCGTTAATTTGCTTGATTGGATTAATTTCGAAATATTTTGCGTGGAATTATATCTTCAATAAATTTCAATTTCAAGTAGGTACTTGTTTAAAATTAATATAATAAATATTACATTGAAATTATTGTATTAATTATTGCAAATTTGTTACTAATCCGCTAATGATCAGCTTTCCGTGCCCGACAGACGCTATACACATGGAAAGTCCATTGGTGCACAGCCGGAAAGCGAAACTGCGACCTCAGGGATGAAAGTCGCTCACCTTACCATTAGGCCAACACTGCTCTATATTAAATATGTTTTACTTTAGTGGTTTAATTACCATTTTGTTTAAACTATTTTTCACCTTTAGACTGATTTCGTAAGTAGTTACTAGGTTTAACAGTAATCATGTTTAAAATAATCTTTAATATCATTAACTAGACTTAACATTCCAATTGTTACTTCTTAAATATTTCAATAACGTTAGAAATTTATAATAAATTGTACCAAGAATAATAAACTACTTAAGTCCTCTTTGAATAAATACTAGAGAAACTCTTCTCTACGTATTTATTCAATATTGTTTGCTTTCAACAATACTCTAACGTCTTAAAATAAAATATTATATGAAATCCTTGTGCCTTCTTAGAAAGAAAATGTATGGATATTAAACTATTCTCTTCGAACCACCTACACTATCAAGTCGGAAAAATCGTATAACATAAGATAAGATATATTATTATAAATTAAATCGATACGTGACAATTTAAGAGATTAAGAATTTAATTTCCTATTATTAAAGTCACGGAAAAGGTAATTGCGCTTATGTGCTAACACAGAGTCGTCGCTTTAAATCTTACGTTTCGTTATTTCGACTATGTATTTGCGTGTTGCGTGTTGTTCCCACGAGATAAGTGCGTGCTCCTATTTCACCATGCCTCCTTCTGATAGAGGACATATCTTTGTTTTTAATTTATTTTATTATTATTTATTACTTAGGATGTCATGTGGAACATGGTGTAATGGTTGCCTTACAAACGTTGTGTATAACAAAAAACTTGGCGATTAAAAAGAGTGGCGGAGAGTTTTTGACGTGACAACGTCTTATAATTCGATGGAGCCGGCTGCATGCACGAAAAAACATGACTCATGCGGCGTTACCTTGCTCTGAGGCGTTACCTTGCTCTGAGGCGTTACCTCGCTCTGAGGCGTTACCTCGCTCTGAGGCGTTCCATTTAAAATTGACATAATTGTAAAGGGTCTTTCAATAGGGACTTCCGAACTTTTACAGTTGATAGCGGCCATCTTGTTGAAGCTACATCTGTCAAATTGGCTGTCATTTATTCAGTCTGTTTTGACAAATCACCATGGATGGATATAGCGTTCAACAACACGTGCAAATGATAAAATTGTTTTATCAAAATGGGTGTTCTGTTCGGGCAACGTTCCGCGCGCTTCGCCCATTATACGGGCGCCATAATCGTCCTACCGAGAGGACTATTCGCAGTGTGGTGGATAAATTTGAGTCCACTGGTTCAGTAAACGATCAACCAATACCCGTACGTCGACGAAATGCCACCTACCGCCATCTACCGAAAACATCGCCACTGTCCGTGAGAGCATGCAGGAGAATCCGAGGCGATCGGCAAATCGATTTTGCGTCGCTCACAAGAACTCGGCCTTTAACAGACCACAACTTGGCGAATTTTGCGTCGTGACTAGGGCCTGTACCCGTACAAAATTCAACTGACCCAGGAGCTGAAGGTAAACGACCATAGACAAAGACTTGTCAATGGTCAAAGTGTTCGCTGAATGGGCTCTGGAGCAGTTGGCAACTGACCCTAATTTTCATCGAAAAATCATCTTCAGCGATGAGGCCCATTTTTGGATGAATGGGTACGTTAACAAACAAAATTGTCGAATTTGGGCCGATACAAATCCACATGAGATCCAAGAGCGTCCAATGCATCCCGAAAAAGTCACTGTTTGGTGTGGATTTTGGGCTGGCGGCATCATCGGTCCATATTTCTTTGAAAACGACGTTGGCCAGGCCATCACCGTAAACGGAGAGCGCCATAGGTCGATGATTACCAACTTCTTGTGGCCTGAATTGGATGATATGGACACCAACGACATGTGGTTTCAACAGGACGGCGCTACGTGCCACACAGCTCATGCCACATTGGACATTCTACATGAGCGGTTCGATGGCATGGTCATCTCACGTGGAGATGATGTGAACTGGCCACCGAGATCGTGCGATTTGACCCCATTAGACTATTTCTTGTGGGGTTTTCTTAAGTCGCAAGTCTATGCGAATAAGCCACAAACCACAGCGGCCCTCAAAGCCAACATAACCCATGCCATCGGTCAAATTCAGCCTGATTTATGCACCAGCGTCATGGAAAATTGGACATTTCGGATGCGCGCCACCCAGAGAAGCCGGGGCGGACATTTGAACGATGTTATATTCCACACATAATAAAAATTGTTGATGATATCTAAAACAAATTTTGATTTATTTAAATTTGAAGATAGGAAGCCCTTAATGAAAGACCCTTTATTTATGCGTACAAATAAATGTAACTTGATCAATTCAATTGTGATTTCCATTTACCTCCTTCTCTATATCCATACAAAATACCTATCAAACAAATAAATTTTTTTTTTTTTTTAAATGCAACCATCCCATCAATATTTTTTTATGACGTTGTCACGTTCAACTATCGTCAGTAAACCGACTTTACAGACAACCGATTTTTTTTACCAGTTTTTCTCTTCCGTTCTACGCCCTTGATTTAAGAACTGGCATTAAATGTAAAATTAGAAGCATTTCAGATATTTTTTTTTGACGTTCATAAGTGTACATTGTGTTTCCTATATGAATAAATGATTTTGACTTGACTTGATTGTTAATGCATCAGACTTGCGAGGTGACATTACTCGTAGATTGTCAATCTATCAGTTATGTCTGCAGAAATAAAAGGATTAAAGACTCTCTTGACTAATAACAACTAGGCAAAATACCCGATCGTTTTAAATTGATACCTACTGCTGAAAATCAATGCGTGCAGACAGATAGCTACGCCGTATGTGAGTATAATATGCATTTTGCTTGTGTACTACAGACACATTCGACTTCAGACTAATCGTAACCTATAATAAAGATTGATGTGAAATAAGTTAGCCTACCCCAAATGCTTTGGATAAAACTTAACTATTTTGCAAGATTTTTATATTTAACTATTCGAACGTTAGGAATTAAATTTGTTTTAAAATGGCACAAGGAAGCGATTTTTACGTGATTTTTTTATACGAAATGAATGTCTCTGCAAATTGTATCCATACAACGAATGTAATGAGATCCAACGCTGGTTAAGATAGTTGTATAGTAACAAATAAATAATAAAATATATTTTATAGACAACATTGAATTGTGTTAACTGAATACAAAGCTACTTACATGCAGGCTTTCGGCAGCAGCATCCGACAATTTTATCATAGAGTACAAATAACTTCATACTGTTGAACATCACGAAGAAATATACGATATACAGGAGGCCTAGGACGAGAGCTTCATACCATATCACCTCTCCATCCCATACGATAACCACTAGTACGCTTACATTGATCATGTAAATTAATGCATCTCTTGTTACCGGCCGACGATCGATCTTGATAGGCTGAAATTTCAATATTTGCAGTAACATGATCTATAGTCTTAGGGTTAGAATAATATCATTCAGGTATGAAGGAAATTTTTACTCAATTTTCAATCTGTGCTTTATCTCTGGTTGGTTTTCAGGTCACGGCTGAATCAATTTCCACATGTGAAAAGCGTAAAGGAAAAGCTTTTATTGGAAGCAAGTTCAAAATTTAAAATTCAGAATTTAGTTTTGATAGTTGTACAAATTTCGACTAGGCGCGGTTCAACGACATGCAAAGGATGTCACACGAGAAAATAAACTCAAATACGTAATAATAAGATTTACTTCCTTAGAAATTTAAACCACGAATACGTCATTGAGATGATTTATAAGAAAGGTTGCTGAAATGCCTGCTCCATATTATCTACGGATGAACTTGTGTGAAAAACCGGTTTTATTATTAGGGTAGCATGTAACTGGGTGAGATTTTGCCGGGTTCGACGACCTTCGAGCTTAGTACTTTATGTTGCTATTGATGCGATCATGTCATATCAGTTTCCCAGTAATTGTTGAGCATATATTTATGTACTGCGCATACCTATACTGCTTTTTTTTTTGTTGAATTGATACAAACAATAAATTTAAAAAAAAACATTATAAATAAATACAATTCCAAACTTGCTTCAGCACATTTTCAACGCTATGAAATTCCGTTTTAGCTTTTTATTACTTATTGAGGTTTTAAGTAATGCTACATAGGCCACCATGAAAAATGGGAATTATCGTGAAAGCGAGCCGACACAAGTAACCAAAGTCATAATAAAACTTTGTGAAAATTTTGATAAACTTACTATATTTGTATCATCGATATTGGAGCAAGATGTTAAGAATTTTCATACAAATATATAAAAAATCGTCTTTGCGAAACACGTGGACACACATACAGACTGCAAAATTTCGAACCTACGACGATTGGTATTGTTATTTAGCAATATATTTTCGTGTTTATTTATTTCTTGAAGAGCGAAAGCCCATCTCTCGCTTGTAAATTACTGAAAATTCTATGCCAGCGAGTCTTTGTTTCATGGAGAATCGAAGCTTACTGTAACGATTTTTACTTTATTTTTAAGTGTACGTATTTTCGTGCATCTATTTAGTTTAAATACGCCCGAATACCAAATCGTTTCTTAGTTTCCCATAACAAAATATTAGATTTTACGTATTATTTTCTCAATTATTATCATACGTCAATAAGTGGGCGAGCTACGTAAAGGTAAGACATTGTTTTATAAAAATATAGACTATTTATCAAAATAAAAGAAAAATAAACTGGGTGTAGTGAAGCATAACAATGCACTCGAGAGAAAAGGAAAATAACATTTCCCAGAACGTAATTGAGAGTTGGAGTCGAGACTAATAGGTACTTATAAGCTTAAAGATTCCGAAGTCAAAACATATTGGATTTCATTCATTTCTTCTTGAATGAATTATATCTTTAATTTTGTTGTCTATTTTCTTTGAAACATGAACTCCAAATTATTTAGTTAGTTGTCGATAACGAACAGAACTAAATCGCCGAACGATTTTCCGATATTTGTTTTTTATATATTATTACCGAAGTAAAAATAAAATTGAACAAAAAGTTGTTTAGTAAATTTATCAAAAATGCTATGATGTATTTTACCAATCAAGTGTCATATAAAAGAACTTACCGAGCCAGCAGCCAGGCTTCCTATAGCGGCAACACCAAGGATGTTGAACAGACCTGACCCGACAATAGTACCGATTCCCATATCGGACTGCGTAAGGAATGTTGAAATCACGTTTACGAAGAATTCTGGGCATGACGTCGCAACTGCCATAAATGTTGCAGCCGCTACATTCTGTTGCAAAAAAGTAACAATACAAATTTAATATGTAAATGTTTATTTGTATATATTGGCGTTTATCTACATAACACGTATTCAGCTATATAAACGATGACTGAGCAGTTTCTTTATAAAAATCCAGTGACAATATAGCCTTCCCTTTCTTGATAATTTTTCTCTTAATGGCTAAGTAGGTCTTCTGTGCCTGACCATTGATTTTTGGGTTAAGGTATTCCGGTTTCTTCGCGATGTTTTTCTTTATCGTACAAGCGATTTTCGAATGCACACATACTAACAATAGTCCACTACTGCACAGCCGTAATTCGAATGAATGACCTCAGGTTTGTGAAACCCTCTAGTAGCCAGTACCAGTAGTTATAAAAACTTGTTGCTATAAAGAATATCATAAAATCGTAAGTAGAAAGTCTTGTTGGTATCTCATTATATTCTCTTTGTTGTTCAATTATTTACTTTTCTTAAAAAATCTAATTAATTAATACTTGAAGCCAACTATCTAGTTTGTTTCTCTTGACTTCTCGGTACTCTTGGGCGTAATGGCGCACTTTGTCATTCCACGGAAGTTGTAATTAAAATGTGAAATACAATTTTGTTCTCATCTTATTTTACCCTTTCAATTTATAATTAAATAAAAATGCTAATGGCAATAATAAAGCTTTGTTGATTTATTTAACCTTTAAATTATCTAATAAATATTTCTTATACATTTTTATAAATTGTTTGTACTGAAAATAAGAGTTATGTTGGACTAACTACACAACAACTCATCGACTCAGCTACACTTGTCTACCTTGACAATTGACTCGAACCTAAACTATAAAAAACGCGTACTTTTGACTAATAACGAGATTTTCGTGGTTAGAGTTTTGTTGTTACAATAAATTTTCAAGTGTACAAAATGTGTATCGTCACGCTGAAAGAATGTTTTCAATACCGAAGGTTTCAATGTTATGAAATACAAGTAATAATGTCTCATCGTTAAAACTATGATTCTTAGTTATAGCAAATTTGTTGCTCAACGCATTGTAAGTAGTCTCGGTGTTGGCTCTACGCCGTAGGGATCTTACGTAGTTCTAAAGAATCGATTCTCGAATCTGGTAGTGCCATTTAATGTCAGTATCAATGCACCGTGCATTGGAAACAATCCATGAAATTTAAGACTTTACACATTGGCACAAAGGTTTGACAATTTTTCATAGAGGTTGGCTAATCTAATCCCTTCACCCACTTCGTTAGAAGCTTAAAACTTTCGGTAGGCGGAGTCTGCCGCGGTCACTCCTTTTACTTAAGATCAAAGATATATATACAATCCAGTTAATTGAGTTTAAAAGACCAAGGCTATATAAGCAGTTAATCCTACGACAATTTCATAAGCAGGATAATAACTTGAAAATTATACTACGATTAGGAAAATCTGATGTTAAGGAAAACCTATCAGCAAATTACATTTAACTACGATTGTTACAAACATTTGCGATCCGTGACAAAAATACGCTTCAACATTTCTGGATACGTCCTTCCTTGAATCTTTTTGTGTCGTGTTGTCAATTGAGATTCGTACGTACTTACGGTTTTCGCACGACTTTTTCTTTACAGAATAAGGTAATATAATGTTGAGTCGCTCATCTAGCCCCAAACATTTATCATTATTAAATAGTATACGTAAGTGAGACAGCAAAAAGCAGGAGAGTTAATAATAAAAATATTTTAGTGTAAATGTGTAGTACATGGCTAAAAACATTGGTGTGAATGAACCTTGCATGTTGTGGGTTAAGTAGATTAATTGAAAGTAAATACAGAGATAGTATAGTAGTTTTATTCTAGGAGTACACCTCTTCACATATTATTAACTAATGTAGACAAAATATTGTAAAACCTATTTCCCATTCTTCTCCACACGAAACTACCTTTTGGAAGGGGCAACTAGAATCATCTTTATATTTTATTTAACGTCCAAAAGTGCCATTTTAGATGGTCTAATTGGAATAAATGGTTTGACTATTGACTATTGACTGATGGTTAGCTCTTATCTAGTCCTATTTCTTTTCAATTGAATATTTATGAACTACGAGGTGTAAGCGATGTCATTTTGCTTCCGAGTATTGGTATGAAGGGCGAACTACGGCTCTGCTAATAATACGCTGCGATAAAGATGGGTACGAAATACTTGAATCATACAAATCAATCAATTATACAAAAAATGTCAAACATACCTGTGGTATCTTCAGATCTTCGCAAATAAGTTCCACACACGGAATAAAATAGTCATTGCACACAATAGCCAGCAAGGTGAACGCGTAGAGGCCAAAAAAGACGTATAATATGAACCCACCCTGACGTAGTTGTACATCTGTAAGATAATACTTTCACTGAGTTTTTGAAGTGAAACTTATTTAGGCGCATGAGAATAAAATTTTCACGGTACGTCACGAAGATATACAGCGTTTTTGTCGAAGAAAAGGGAGAGAGCGATTGAGACCGATTGTGATGTGAAAGTTAGAAGGGCGAATAACCTTATAGGTATATATTCTATTTTTAAAGTTAAATTTTCGTTAAGAGAATTTACAAAATATTAATATTTGATATTTTATGCAAAATAATTTATTGAAATCTCAAATGACGAATTGTAAGTTAAAGTTATTTCTTAAATTAAATTTATTATTTCTATTCCTATACAATAAATAATTCAATAAATTCCTAACATATCTTTCTTTTTCCCTCCCTCTAAGTCTCGGAAATCTAAAGTTTTAGAACTGAGCGGAAGCTAATGCTTCCGCTCAGTTCTCACTCAAGTGTAATATGTTTTTACAATTCCATCCTATAACCTCATGCGAAGATATGTTTTATGTGGAAATCACCCGTAAATGCCTACTTTTTGGAATCCCGATACTTAGTGGCTATTAATGAAAGTATACACTGTGTATAAAATTATCGTGCTGTGAAACCAAAACTCCTCTGAAGGCTTAGGATAGGATATCTAACAATAAGACGTTAATGTGTATTCCGTTTTTGGCTTTTGTGTACAGTGTAATTGTTTAGTAAGTAGCTACTTACTAAACAATAGATATACCGTTGAGCAAATAAATAAATCAATAAATAAATCAATAAATAAATCAATAAATAAATCAATAATTTTTTTTACTCCTGACATTTTTTATTTGTAGTTCAAAGTGTATATTATAATTTGGCATTAAAAAGTAAATAAAATTTTCATCTATCCACTACCAATCCCTTTAATAGCGATATTATTACTTTGATAATAGTGAAGGGGAGTGAAAGCAACCATTATTTTACTTGCTTTAAAAAAATTTTTTTATGGAATATGGGGATCAACTTCGGACGCCCAAAAATAGCATCAGCCCATGGACAGCCATTTTTATTGAGTGGTTGGCCTTTATAAACACGTCAAACTTATTTGGACTGTTTAGAATTTGGGGCCAAAATATTATGATGGCATTAAAAAATAAGCACAGCGTTTTATACACAAGTTAAGTACTTGAAAAACTTTTTTGTTATGTCTATTGATAAGGCTAAACTAACTCTAAACTGATCTGAAACAGGCGTATAATTAATCGTTTGTTGAACGGTTCACCAAAAACTTAAACGAAAGAAAAAAGGAATTTCACTGCTCTTTGCGTTCTTAAATCTCTAGAATTTCACATTATAATTTATGTAAACCGTTTTCTTATTATTATCAAGCAGGCTAAATGTAATTACTATGACTCTAAAGATAGCCGCCGAATTGCATTGCCCTTACCATCAAAGATTCCAGGCGGAAAACTGTCAATAGAGTTTTCACTGAAGCAAGTGACATCTGTCACATATTTCTCGACAACCTGCGTTCTTGTCCTGATCCAAGGTGTCCAGTGCCAGATCTCAGCTTCGTCATCGAGCCGACGCATCAGATCTTCGCTTATGTATTCGACGTCACCATTCTTATTAACTCTTGTTACATACACAACTTCACTGCTTGTATCTGCCAAGAAGGAGACTAGATTAAACACGCGGACGATCAGTTCTTTCTGTATAACTTCAAATGGTACATAATCTTCTATGATTACCGCGATTTATTTAAAATAGTTCTTTTTGGATAAAATCTCACGTTTTCTGCACACACTAGGAATATGTTATAATTTCTAATATGTAAAGAATAAATACAAGTGTATATATAATTAAAACTAATTCATCTCATCCATAAGATATCAATACATCCATTATTAACGTATATATATTTCGTAATCATTACCTTGATCAAATTATTAAAGCTTTTTCGTTAATGCGACGCACTATGTCATTAAGTAAACAAAACACACAAGCAGGAATAATTGTATGATTAATATTTATTGTGTATAGTCAGTAATATCTCGGCTAGTTTACAACAAGGCTAAAGATAAAATGAAACAGTTCTATCGTTAAGCACGACACCTTGAGTGATAATGATCTATGTGATTAGGAAAACCTATTACGAAAAGTTATTTCCAAAACATATGATCCGAAATTAAAATATTTTTTTTAATTTGATTGATGATAAAAAATTATAGTAGAAGCACGCGAGCCTGTATGTTATTCGGCAAAGAAAATCTTCAGAATAGTAATGCAGGTTCCAAAGGAAAACTTTCGGTTTAAATAGGAACAATATTTTCTGGAAGTTACAAAAAACAAATAACAACACTCAATCATGTTTTTAAAAATAAGTAAGGGATTTTATTCCTAGTGAAACCGGTATTTATGTGTTATTTATTAGTAAGTATTTTATTAAATTCTTTAAATAATTAATCCAAAGTACTAATACACGCTTATTTCTTAGTTTTTGTAGTTTCGCATCTAAAAAAAAATACTATTTAGTTACTATTTAGTTATTTAAATTTCAATATTATGAAAATGATATTCTAATAAACTAATATTTTAAATCTTTTTACAAGTTCTCTAATCAATGAAGTCTTTAGAATCAACTTACATTTTTTTAGGTTCATCAAAAATGTCGGAACCACGAAATTCACCACGGAATGCGTTTTAATTTAAATAACAATATGTATAAAGCCCACTCTTAGCGGTGATAAAACTACCTAATTTATTAAGAATCAAACTATGTATGTTTCAGAACAATAAAAAAAATTCTACACTATACACATACAACACTTTTCATAGAGTCTCGTATTAATATTGAACTACAACTGTTCGTTTAATCTGTTTGCTTTGTTAATCCCCACCTCTGATACCGAAATATATCACTTTTCCACCATAACATGACATTTTCGAGCCAATGGCTTATTACCCAACTTTGCTCCATTGCCTTATTAATAAAATAAATTATTATAATACTCGTGCGATTTTCTGTCAAATCCTTCACGCTGTGATAAACCGAGAAAGTACATACAAATCGGCGCAATCGATTAAGGTGAATGACACACTATAAAAGAATCCAAGTGAAGGTATTTCACGTAAAGTCAATAGAGTTCATTATCTCAGCCTGAAACTTCACTGCGTTATATATTATTATATTAGTAATAATTTGTATATTGTATTGTATATTTGTATTTGTATGTAAAACTACTTAAATTCGGAATGTTTTCCCGGAATATGCCAAGAGTATTATCAAAGGGTAAGTTACACGTGTGTAAAGCGATGTCGTTCGCATTTCAGAAAATGAAAACTCTACCGGTCTAAATGAGATATGTTTAAAGCAGGTTAAACTTTGAAAGCAATAAGTAGTTTTTTATTTTCGTTAGTTTTACTAATGTACTGATATTAATGAAACAAAGGGTTTGCTTATGCCAAATTTACCTCAATAAGTATAACTCGCGATGAGAGATCCTTCTATTAAATTAGAAACGTATTTTAATATGTAATATGTTGACTGGATATTAGCCCTCAATATGCTCAACGGCACTCATTTAGTTGCACACTGGCTGAATTCACAAGAATTGCATTATTATAATTAGTTAAAATAAGGTTAGGTTTTATATTTTCTTGCTTCTTTTATAGTTTAATTTTGATACTTAAAAGTTATACTTTGTAATATAATAGTAATTTAGTTACTGTAAAATTAGGAAATAAATTATAGCTCATTAAAATCGTAGGTTCTTTTCAATTATTTCATTCGGATAAGATAGCAAGATTTATCGATAGGCAATTCGGGCATTTATATAAGAAAAGTCAAATCGGCAACGCATATATTACATTTGTATTAGATCAAAACCATCAAGCTTGTAACAAAACTCCATTATATAGATATCGTTATTGTGAATTCCAAATCGTGAAGTTGCGTGGTACTAAAATTTTATATTGTAATTGGTATCGCTATTAAAGTTATGTGGTAAGCTTGCTGTCATTACGATACTTAATCATCGTAATAAGTCAGCCACTATTATACTATTGTTGATTGTTTACATTCAATCTAAATTTTATCTCCACATTCCTTGAGAACGGTAACTCCAAACATTAGCGAGAAATTCTGATGACTGAATCCTCAGTCAACGGTTTCACTAGCTCATGAATATCCACCCACGAGAGGATTCTTTTTCATAAGAAACACAGTAAACTTCAATGTCAGTCTATTGTCTATGGTCCACGCCAAACTGTATACGGTTACAGTTAATTTGGTCATTGCCTTATAACATTTATCACGGGTTACTTACTAAAATCTTCGATGGCGGTCACTGCGCAGACGCACAATGTACATATAGCACCGATGGCCAGTCTGTACATCATTGCAACCGACTTATCTGTAACAAGTGAAGATAAACCGTTTATTCATAAATCACAGTTGTGTAACTGACACACACCGTCCATTTTTGGGTGTAGGGAATGATGGATTCACCGCATTAGATGTTAAATGCAAAGGAAAAGCCCATTAGTAGAGTCGCTCGTTCGAAGTTCGAACCGCTAGGCCTATCATAAATACCTACCACATATTATAGTTCGATAGTCTCCAATATTTTTAGAAATATGAATTTTTAATTTAACAATGGTGTAATTCATATGTCTAACAATTTTAAAACACGGGCTTGTAAAAGGCTAACTTCAATTTAATTTAGAAACAAGCTCGGGGCAGTAATCATACTTCCACGCATTTACGATGGAAACAACATACAAAGGGGGTTTTTTGTCGACGAAACTCAGTGCCACTGGCTTTAGCTTTTTTTGCTTGGCAGATTTAACTGCTATTTACTAATTGTATTGTGAACTAAAAGTTGCATTTTCAAACGTAATAAACATTATAAAATACTATTTTATAATGAAATCTCCGCCAGTCGACTATTGATCTTGTATTCTTTGTTTTATCAATTCTTCTCTTCGCTATCAGGAATGAAACGTTTAGAATTATTTCATAAAATTATTGAAAGGTGATTTATTCGATGCCAAAATATTTAATAAAAGCTTTGGGTTTTCCGTAGAATACTTCAACACAATCATAACCAATATGTAGTAAGTAAGATGTAGGTTATTGTAAATCAGGTGTCGGAAATCTATTTTTGTCTAGTTACTCATTTTTGCATCGGAGGAATTTATGGTTACTTCGTCCGACGTTCCGCATCTATAAGGCAAATCTCTGAAGCCCTGCTTTTTTATCCAAAATTCGATATTTAAACATACATAGAAACAACTACGATAAGTTAATATTGAAACTGAACGGCCGACTAAGCGTTATAATAAGGCGCTATTGCGTATGGCCACAGGTTTTTCAAATATAAAAGCAATAATGGCATTATATAATGCACTTGTTCGGTGCCACTTGAAATGTAACTCTATGATTTGGGATACAAGAAAAAATATATTCTCTAATGGTGGAGCGTATTCAGAATAAATTTACGAACTCGAATAAAATCTCTGAACTAATTCGGTTTCCAGCCTCCAACAACGGTATAAACCTGAACATTAGATAAATTTGGACATTAAGAGAAGAGAGAATTCCACATTATGTGGGTTTATTTTCATATTGTTATCAACACGGATGTTAACTAATCGATTTTTAATTAACCATTGGTTAAATGTTTGAAATTGGTAACAATGCAATCTCGTATTGATAACAATAAAGGTACCGTTAAATATTGTGGATTTTCCATCTGAGATATTGTATAATATGTATTATTTAAAACTTAATTATATTAAACTGACATAATAGTATATGCCACGGCCTTCTATAGGAAGGATTACATAACTATGAATACCTTATACAAAATTATACTTATTATTTAAGGAGCTTCGCTGTAGACGAATCGGAGAATTATAAAAAGATGTCCCAAGAGATATTAAATTATAGGTTGTAGATATAATAGGCCGGTTAGTCTATTTCTTTTGCTCTACTAACTGTGTCTCGATCGATAAACATATCGAAATACAACGTGACCTTTTAAACGTTTTGTTTGTAAGTGGTGTACGGTAGTATACGAATCCATTCCTTACGTTCCTCGCGAAACTTTGTTATTGCCACCTCGCCGTATTTATTGCTTTATTTACTCAAAAGGTTGTGTGTATTATGGACACTTCCTATAGAAATTAGAATTCTTAATTTTTTCAGCTATAAAACAGACACGACGAACTGCCAAGACAATGTTTTTATCTTTTTTAATCATTTGTTCAATCAGTGCCGATGTAGGGTGGCCCGCGCGGGGTGATTCTTTAATGAAAGTTCTAGCTCTCCGGAACTCAGGACACCATGCAACCGTATATGGAGGAGCATGAAGTCCTAATGCTCTCAAGTCTTGCAACATGAGCTCTGTAGTAAAGATGTTCTAGCAAAGATTTTAAACCGCGCGAACTTATCCATTTTTAAGAACACGTTCCGACATGACACAAACAAAACACTTCTAATTTAAAAAAAATAAGAAATCAATGTTTTTAAGATTAAAGAAACAACTTAGGAAGTCTAATAACTATATTTTCTTTGCCTCTGAAACGAATTAATTCCAATTAAAAAGATTTTTCTAATGTCCGGTTGGTGGAATCAGTTTCCGCACTCAGACTCTCACAAGGTCGGTTGTGCAAGTAATGTCCGTTATAAAGGAAATATCTGATTATAGGAAATAATATGCCCAATATTGAAATAATTTCCTGGCTACAATTACTATATTATTTAATTATTTTCTTCATAGATGGCGTGAACGCGATGTTAATGATTGATTATTTTGTTTTCGACTTAATATCCATTTTTAATTACTTTTTTTACCTACATACATATACAACCTATATATTAAGGTTAAGAATATTGTAAATACTAATATTTGTGTTACTTATAAATTTTTACTTGTAATTTACGTTATGGTTCGGAATGCGATAGACTGAAAAAATATCTTTGGAATAATAATAGTATATTATATGGAAAATGTCTGTGGAAGTATTCGTAAATAGATAAAGTCAAGTTGAATGAATAGAATCCATGTGGTATGGACGCAGTTGGAGTTTTCATGTCATTTGGATGCCTGCAAACTCCATCCATACAAATGCTACCAAATTCCCTTACTGAACTTTCCTAAAATTCCCCAGAACAGCTCATCCAAACTTCACTTTGATATAATACGAGAACGGAGAACAAAAGCATTACGATCCCTGTTTTGAACTTTTAATATGATCTAATATTCAACTCAACAAAATTAGTAAAAAATATGCATTTATCACGATAAGTTAAGTGATTGATATTAGTGATTAAATGGATTAATTGTAAAAAACACCTAAGAATAATGCAATATAAATTCATTTTGATTTAGTTATTTTTTTTAGTTAGTTTTATTTAGTTATTGTAGCAATACCAGAGACTCGTAAGATTGTTTGCGTCGGCACAGTTGCCATGTATCTCGTCTCTAGCATTCAAGGGCTTAAAAAAATACATTTCTAAAATCTATCTATCTATCTATCAGGGCCATCTGAAAAATGACCCTACACACCAACTGTGTCCAAAACATTACAGTCACCATTTTATTTAAAAAAATTAACACAAAGAAATCAAGTATCCATGAGATATACAAATAAGAATTCAATTATATTCATTAAAAATATTATTCAAAATAAATGGAATGGCACCGATTTTGACAAAAGCTCTCTCTTCTCTTTCTTGCAAATTGTGCCACTACGACATAAAGATCAAAGTTAAAAATTAAGAATTTTTAAAACAATAATAATAAAAACGTCTATATAAAATTCGCTTCACTTCGCTTTACGCATTAAACTACAACTAACCAGGCTTTACCTTCCCATCACTCACAATACACAATATCACGTAAACTTCTCAAACGCGTTACTTACAATATTGTCGAGCCGATGTAAGAATAATATCGAATTAATTCGCCATTGTGGATCAGCCAGCGATCCGAATCACAATACTGGAATCGGAATTTCAACGACTCCCCTTTTAAGGTGATAATCTTATGATAAGAAGCTATTTGCGATTATTTTATTCAATTACATCCAAGATATTATTGTTGATTTAGTTACTGATATACAGTGATTTGATTGTGTTATCGTGTCAGTTGTTAATTTTGGTTTAGGTTTATAACGTCGTTAAAAATTGTATAGGAATTTATTAAATTGCTCCCAGTGAGGTCAACTGAAAAGTACTCAGTTATCGGAAAATATTATTTGGTAAGGAGCGTGTTAGGGGGCGTCCATAAATTAGGTGAGGTGTTTTAATTTTCATTTTCTGTACCTCCCTCCCCCCCTGGTGATATGTCGTGAGATTTTATTCCACCCCCTCCCCCATTCCCCAATCTCACGTGAGATTTTTCAAAATGTCGGTTCCTTACGTAAACGCGTAAGAAGCTATCTTTTTCAGCTCGGAGACTTCAAAATAATACAGAATTCGTACTATTGAGCTCAAAAACAAAGTAAGTGAAATGTTGAGCGTTTAGGTATGGAGTTAGCGGGAAGTTGCAGAGATGGCCTTTAGGGTCAACCGTTTTCCTAATTTTTTTTTTTTCAATCAGAAAAAAATTGCGTGATATTTGCCGAGACCCCCCCTCTCCAACCTAAGATTAAATGAGATTTGGCTCGACCCCTTCCCCCCCTTAAACACCTCACGTAATTTATGGACGCCCCCTTAGGTTTTGAAATTATGTACTTATTTATCGTTTATTAAAAATTAACGTTCAATTACGCCTTTAAGAGGGGGCATTAAACAAAATCACTCATCATTGATTTTATGTTATCTCAATATTGTTTGATTTAAAACCATAACTATGTATTGATCCTTTACTATAATTTCAATGATTGGCCCTAATTAGAAATACAATACAATAAAATTCCTCGATACAAAAACATCTAATTTCGAGCGAGTATTATGGAACCAAAAATGAATTGAATTACGTCACATTAGTTTGACCGAAGGTTATAATTAGCTTTTTAAATATTGTTAATTTAATATGAGAGTTCTTTACTTTATGTTTGTTCCGGGAAACACTGTATCTCATCACTAATGTGCCATCTCACACGGAGAATACGTTTTGTTCACTAGTCGTCCATTGGCACGAGAACACTACACTTCTGTGCTCCAACGATCGACATAATATTATAATTACCACGATACATAATTATTGAATAAAAAAAAAATTCCATTTAATTTCAAATTAAACCACGTAATATATTATGTATACTAAACAGATGCTATGTTATGATTACATTAAAAATTATACCTGTGCGATTTATTTTGCATGATACCTATAATTTTATTTGCCGTTAGATGTCAATAAATAGATAATACAAACCAACAAATACTATCAATGGTTAAAAATTATAGATAAATAAAACTGGTTTTATTGCTTTGCTAGCATACATAAAATAACACACAGATAATGTATCATTAACGAAATAATGTATAGAATCGGTTTAGTATTTATAGAGATTACTCTTACAGACAAACTTTAACAGTTTCCTATTCATATTTTTTGGGGAGGGAATGAGGGATGGGTTCTGGGAATCTGACTGAGCTATTGCATCACTTCACGCTAGTTTTCTGTGACACGGAGACAGTGGTACTGCCCCGGTCGAGGCTGTCTATTTGGGTGAAACCCGAAAGCAACAGCATGGCACTCCCACTAGGAGGTTGTCTAATTGCGCTACTGAACCTCTATCACAGGCTATTTCACCAGTGGGCTATGGGGTCAACACATCCCGACGCCGACAAAATTGTATATATATATATATATATTTGTAAGGCGTGCATTTGTAATATTAAATACGACAGAATATAATTTTCGAAAAAACTAGTAGTTTTTGGTCGTACCTGGAATTAGATCTTTACCAAGTTTTTTCTCCATTTTGCTACATAGATGCATATTTCATAAATCATGCTCAAATCGATATATATATGGTACATAGCACGGTTGTCAGTCAGATAAATTGAATTAGTAACTTGTGTTAAAATCAATGTGATGTAAAAAGTATACTTTGAATTCATAAAATCTTTTTGAAATTTCATATGCATGTCCATTTAGTATTTTCAGAATATCGCTTTTACAAATAAACAACAGATTCGATATATGAAATGCGATATTCTTGTAACGCTTTTGTTTTCCATCCATTTAATAGAAACAAAAGGACTTTACAACAGTCTAGTGGAAACAGAAACTTGACACAGTACTATCAAATCCCACAAATAACACAATAATTAATTATTTTTAAATCAGCTGATGACCGGAGCCGAAAAAGGAATATAGACCATTAGGGTATGGGCACATGGGGAACGTGACAATAAACCAGTGGATTTAAGACTTTATAAAATAACTTGAAGCTTCTTAGGCGGAAAATGATCTTGGTCTTGGCAATCATCGATGGAAATTTATGTGTAAGGTTTCTGTGTGTGTGTTTTAGCATATAAACCATGGAATATCACCAAAGTCCAAGGGCGCCAGAAAAATATAATTTGTGTAGCGGACATAAGGAGGGAGCTTGTAGTTTATTGTTTATCAGAATGCCAAATCATAAAATGACTGCTTTACGACTGATTTGATCGCGACCGCCGCTGTGAAAACCGCTGTGAGAGTTCGAAAAGTGAGTTTCAGAATCGCAAGGTAGGTGTCGTAGCTGATACTCACGGAAGTTATGTTGGTTTGAAGATTCTAAAGCCACAGCCGTTTCCATATAACGTAAAACAATCAAATAAATATGTAATCATTAAACGAATTTATTAAAAAAAAAACTTTTACAATATAAGCGGATAGATAATCTTTAATTAAAAACTAAAACAATTACATAACTTAAAATTAGTTGATAATAATACTAACATATTTTTTATATAAATTTTTGATTATATAATGTTAAATTCACTTATTATTTATTTTAAATAAGATTTTCTAGGCGAATGCAATTACATTTCTAGGTGCATGAAAGAGGGAAGTGGGAATTACAAAAGTGCTTCATTTGATAACGTCCATTCGTCACTCAATATATCTATTGGAAGTTTAAAAAATAATATTATTTACCTTTCAACGGCCTCTAATTGGATCAAGATCAAAGTCAATAAAGAATGATTTAAACCATTCACTAGATATTTGTGTAATACACAAAGACATACAGGTGTTTCATTGCATTTTCCTTCTTTAAATCATACAAAGTAAACGGACATTTTTTGGATTATAAGTGATCAGTATTAAACCCATAATTTAAAAAAAATATTAACTAAAATACCCATCGGTCTCTTAACTCTTTTCATCACAGTGATTGAAAGAGACGAAAGATTTATTTAGTTAAATGAGTTCAGAGAGAAATTAGATCGATTTAGTTTTTAGTAAATTTTTCAGATACGTTTAAAGAGTAAAATCTTTCATAATAATTGGTCTCATAAAGCATGAATTGCGACTAAAAGTCATTAAAAACTTCGTTATATGTATCTTAGTATATTACAAGGATTTTCATGGTGTTATTAATACCTAGTTTTCCACTCCCTCTTAGAAGAAAACTTAGATAAATTTTTCTCTTCAACTTTGATAATCTTGCTCGCTGGCGTCCATTTCATTCCCTCCCAATTATTGGTGAATGTGCAATCATATATAATTCGAAACATGAAAAATATTACAAAATCAATCCCGGAAATAAATGTGAATCCCAGCATGAGGCTAAGAAGACCTCCAAAAGCAGCTGAAAATTAAAAGAGTATTAATAAAGAACACTGACGAATGTTACATTTAACTAACCCAATATTGCCTAGCGTATTAATAAAGGCAAGGCAGTAATTATTCCTAATCAATACAGCGCTGCAGCGCGTTACGGGTTTTGCTTTGTTAACCCTTCACCCTTTCGCATCGTTTCTTTGTAAATTTTTCTTTTATATATTATGCCTGTTTTAGATTTGACATGCCAAATGTATGTAACGATTATACATACAAAATATACCCTCAAAAGTTATATTATTCAAGTTAAAGCAGGACTGAATCAAATCACTTAATATCAAAGTAGAACTGTAAAATCCATCCGATCTTTTCATATTCTAAACCGCTTTTAGCTGTCAATAATCAAGGTCTGACTTCATACAGTATATCTAAAATCTTTTAATGTAATTTCAAGAATGTACTCCAAAAACAATGATAAAAAATCAATGTCGGTATTGTCGTCAATCGCTTATCAATTGCTTATCACTACCGAATTACATTTCCTAAATCAAGATTTTATTGTTTTGCACTTCGCTCGAAATATGTATATTTAATAGTATAAAAGTTTTTTTCAAATCATATCAAGTTGTTACAATAATTTTGACCTTATTACAAATGTAATAGAAATGAAAATTACTTTCAATTCTCATTATTGGGAAGCCTTAGCGCGCGATCGGCAATGAGGTTCTTTAGTAACGAAAGCCAACGCTCACTTAGGATCGCTTCGCCAGCGGAGTAGTGCTTCTTTTATATTTTTAAAGTGCATACATTTCTTCGGAAATATTTCTTTAAAAAGGAAACATTTCACATAATTTGAGAAGTCCTTAAATTCCTTCAAAACAACACACAAATTAAAATATAAAAGCAATTAAAAGAGTACTAACACGGACCAAACAAAACAAATTATTTTAAATGACTCTCGAAAGAACCCCTATTTCTTTCTTGGGACGAAAAATACAATTATATGAAATACATCTATGAATTCTAGTCAAGAAAATAAAGACATGTCCGTCGATTGTAGACGGTCTATTATGTGATAAAAACGTAGTTTCCAATAAATATTCCGCCAGCCTTGGTTATTGTTATATTTTTTCATTTACACATTTCATCTTTTTTCATCTATTATAGGAGTATCAGAATTCCTCAATGAGAACTAGTTAAACCATTAATAACTGCGTCGCGTACTTGACATTATTCTATAATATATACAACATTATATTACCGTAGCCTGCAAAAAGACCATTTAATTTACCTACAGTGATAGGCGTCCGTGTCAACGCTACGGTAATATATAATAAATGTATGTACGTAATATATACAAAATATAAACCATATAAAATAATAGAAGAAAAGATTTTAGATAAAATTTGATAGTTATTGTTAATTAATTATATTAATTAAGATTATTATAATGTTTATCTACAATTTCTCTTGAAAGATAATATTTTAATACGATTATCACAACGTTTGTTGACTTTGACGTCATTGAGAGATTAAAAAAAAAATTAACACCCAAACTGAAACTCAAATTGAGATAATAAATTGTGACGATTTTATCATTTTACTACCAAAACATACTTTTTAAATTCGATTTCCATAGTACCAAAACCGAAATAAGGATCGGAAGGATTCGAGAGAATTTTTTAATCGTGGTACGATAAATTATTTCTTTTATACACGTACTCGTACAACTAACAATTATTATTACATAAATACATTATACAAAATATTGTCAAAAGCACCAAAAGAAATGCATCCTTATAATTACATGCCACAAAGGAAACGTAATCTGCACGGTTCCGAGCGGCCTTTAATTAAATAAAATAAATGAAAGAGACAGATTTTAAATTTTCCGACAAAAGAAGTATATTTCATATTCGCCTTATATTTTAAGCAAATGCAAATATGAGCGGCGATTTCGAAAGAGTTGAGTCTAGAAGATTTTAGAGTATGCGAAACTCGTGCACAAGGAATTTTCTATATTCACAAGAACGTAAGAACGTATTGTAGCGTCACAAGAACGTGTGTACGATGAATGTAAACATTGTGCCTTTATCATACAAATTAAGTGGCTGATTATTTACAACGTAAAATTTTACATGGGCTTTGGTTTAGCACTAAATTCTTAGCCCAAAGGTATCTAATCTTGAATCCTGACACCCGCAAGCACCTATATATGGCGTTAGCGTAAATTGTGACGTATGTCAATCAGATACGCGAATCTGATCAATTATATAAGGGAAATTAACAGATGTATCAGAGGAAGCCACACTAACAAGTGTAAATATACACATGAATTTATAAAAATATTTGCTCAAGTGGATTTACATTAAATCATAAAGAGAATATAAATTGAATCCGGAACTAAACTATTACGTTTAATTTAACTTTGATCTCAATATTTTCAGATCTACATCACAGCATTATGTTCTGCAAATAAATGTAGAATTTAACGGTCAAATACTTCATTTATATTAGCTAAATTAAAGTGGATTGCTGGTAGATACATATATTGGACATGCATATAACAATGAAACGAATTTTGATTTTACCAAAGCCTAATGAGAGGATTAAACGAGTGCTATTAAGTCAAGCTCGGATATGTGCATTTATGATGTAGCTGAAGCTTGTAGTGCATATTTACTCAACCTAATTGCTAATTGCTATTATCGTAAAATGATATGTAATTATCATAATGTTCGGAGAGTGTAATTATATACGTGGGTTACACTGAAAATGTTTAGAATTGGCCAGTGAGAAAGATTGCTGAATGAAAACTTTTTTGAATTTCAATTTTAGAACTCTTTGGCGAGAAAATTTTCGGTCAATGATTTATTATGACTTTCCTTGTGGGCATACTCAACAACAAAGCTATGATAGGCTGCGATTAGCATTTCTTAATGAAGCCAATCTTGTGCCACTATTTACAATAGGTTTAACGAGTTTAAGCGTGGACGTAGCAATCTCAATGATGATCCGCATGTATATATTGTTACGAACCCAAAACTAAAGATAAGCCCTGAAGATGCGGTGAAAGCGTATGAAAATGCCATAGAAGAGACCCCTAAGGAAGAATGGGCCCACTGCTTTTCTCAGTGGTTCCATCGAATGCGACGATATGTAGAGACGAACGGAGATTCAAAACAATAAAAGTATTGGCAACTTTCTACATTAAGCCGTTTTTCATCTGCTTTACATTTTCAGTGTTACCTAGGTATTAATAATTAAATATATTCTTTTTTGGAAATAAATTTTTTTTCTGCATAGCGCAGACATCAAATATAATAATAATAAAAGAACAATCAATTCTGTTTCGTTTTAAAAATATAAGTTATTTGTTTGCGTCTTGTCGGACGTTAAAATTGATGAACTTGAAGTTCACGCTGTAAAATATCCTTGAATTATTTTACCGCCGCCCGCAACTGAACAAATGATAAAAAAAATTGAAAACATTGTCTTGACAGATCCTCATGCATGTTTGTTGTACAGCAGAAAATTTTAAGATTGTCCATAGCATTAGACAAACCATTGGGGTATAAAAAATAGGTACCTACTGGATGTCCATAATGTTTTCTGACGCGCAGGAACAAAGGAAACTGGGAATATCACAAAGCTTTGAGTGTGTATGGAATCTCCTCTAAATTTACCGGACCTAGCTCCTAGTCTCTCTTCTAACTATTTCCGCGAATAAAGGAATATATCACGGGCCAAAAATTTAAAGGTGATCCAGCATGCGCCGTATTACACAACTCTTTCAACTTTAGTTTAATAAAAAAGACAAACAAACTGTTTAAACCTGAAAGGTGACTAGTTGACTACGTTGCATAATAAAAGATAATTGCGTCATTTTCATTACCTATCACTTTTTATTAACACTAAAACAGCAGTGTTGGCCAAGTAGCTTCAGCGTGCGACTCTCATTCCTGAGGTCGTAGGTTTGATCCCCGGCTGGGTCTAAGGAGCTAGGTGCATCAATGGACTTCCTTTCTATGTGCGCATTCAACATTCGCTCAAACGGTAAAAGAATACAAAGTGAGGAGGCTTGCCTTAGACCAAAACTGGCGTGGGTCAGGCGCAGAAGGCTAATCACCTACTTGCTTATTAGATTGACAAATGATCATGAAACAGATACAAAAATCGAGGTAAAGGTCCAGATCTTGATCACGTAAAACATAACTTAGATTTCAATAAGAATACGTAACTAAGCAACTAAAGAACGATACAAATAAATATATGTAGTACACATTATATAATAGCTGCTAGACACATCGTCTAGCCGCTATTATATAAAAGCAGACATGTGTTATATTATATGCTAGGCAAAGAGATTTATGAATATAGAACTATTATTAGGATCTTTAGAAATTCAATGATCACATATTCTGTAGCAATTTTTTACACATGAATAATTTCGTCTGGGATATTGTCCAGCTCTACGAATAATGCCCACATGAATTCTTATACATCACAAATCTTTTTGTATATCCATAAAAAATTACCTAATATATTTTGCCAGTTGAGATAAACATCCCGTCGATATCTTGTAGAAACCAAATCGTTAAAGAAAATATTAAGTACTGATGAATTTTCTATGTTCACATTTTCGCTGAAAAATTAAATCAGCATTGAAAAACTTTTTCATAGAAGTAAGTTCATCGCTCTGCGTGCTCGTTAACGATCGACATTACTTATTAGGTTTTTTCAATCATCCATCGATCTACATCACAGGTATATTCTTTCAATCAACTTTAATAATGTATATTGTTATTATACATAAATTCTGCAATAAGTTTATGGAGTGTAATCTTCCTGACTAAAAGAAGTTTGAGTTAGTCTTCAAATATAAAATTCATCCATATCGATGATATTTTAAAAGCTTTTCTTTTTCCTTTGTCCATACCTCAATTGCAATTCAACACAAAACTCAAATATAATTATTCTCATGGCTTTATAAGCAGTCTACAACGTAACTCGTTCTTTAAATTAAATATGGAGTTGAATTTTAGATACATTGAAGTTCATGACTATTTAAAAGCATGTTTATATGGTGACTTCTATTAAAATATCTAGTTTAATAAAATCAATCTTTTAATAACTACCCAGGCTGCTGCGTGTTCTTTGAAGTTTTTTAAATTAGGTATTAGCTCTTTTTTAACATTTATATTAAGGCTACATTGGAACAGTGATGGCCTAGTGGCTTCAACGTGCGACTCTCATCCCTGAGGTCGTAGGTTTGATCCCGGCTGTGCCATGTCTTTCTTTCTATGTGCGTATTCAACATTAGCTCGAACGGTGAAGGAAAACATCGTGAGGAAACCGTCATGTCTTAGACCCAAAAAGTCGACGGCGTGTGTCAGGCACTGGAGGCTGATCACCTACTTGCCTATTAGATTTAAAAATGATCATAAAACAGATTCAGAAATCAGAACAGAGGTTGTAGAGCCACTGATTATATTTTTATTTATTTTATTAAGGCTACCCATTTGCTACGTATCGCTAGAGACGGAGTATTTTAGTTTAAATCCTCTAACGCAGTAAGCATACGTGTATCATTTACTATTTAACAATCAGATCTTATGTAGCAACAATTACTAAGTGGAAGAACTCTTTGGCTATTAAGAATATTTAAATATTCTTATGGGTTGGTATAAATAAGAAAAAATATATCAAATGTCTTACAAAAACGGCAAGCCATTCAAAGGTACTTTGGCGCTCAATTTCCCCATCGCAACTTCCAACGGATAGTCATAATGCTCACACTCCGGCAAACACCGTATAGATCTCGGCATATTTACTAAATCTTTGATCGAAAGACGTTCTGAAACAATCAATGTATGTGCTGTAATTGCGAAATCTAGTCAAAATAATAACTGACTATGTACGTATATGTATGTGTGTATTGAAGTACTTTTAGGGTATTTGTTTGTTAAATAATATATAAATAAATCTTTTATAAAAATAAGCCTATAGCTTTCTGATACATTAACACTATTTCAATATAAATAAAAAAATCCTCATGCAAGTTTAAACAGTTTCTATGAGAGAAATATCTATTCAAAAAATTCTATATTTTCTATCGACTAAGATTATTGGAATGATACTGATAGTGTTATTTTTATCGTATTTTTATTTATTTTGAGAAAACAGACGTCATATATAACAAAGATATGATTTTATGACTCAACAATACTATGCTATATATAGCTATGCTATCATAATATAATTTATATTATAAAAGTATATCTAAGATCCTGTTCTTTTTGTTATAATTTTTATTTTCGATTGGTAGCAAAGTGGGATATTTCAGGCCTTAGTTTTGATTCCATAGTTGGTTGAAAGAAGTTGTGGAAGAAGAAGCACGAGATAGTAATGGCGAAACATACTTGTGGAATCTAAGGTCCAGGTTTTATAACCTCTGATGATAATGATTTTATTCTAAGGAAATCATTTATTAAAAATAACATTTGAATTGAAAGGACTTCTAAGCTTTTTACTTTAAGTTTTACTTTAATATTACGAAACAAAACTGAGCGCTAAGTGTAGACAAAGGTTGCTTATAAAGAAATATTGCCAAAGATGCTAGTATTGTTTCGCTGAAATATAATTTATATGAAAATATTACCTGGAAGGGTCTCTATACAGTCAATATCTCTGAAGTTGCAGACGCGATAGCCATCTGAGATTAAAAACTTGTCAATTAGATTATTTAAACAAGTAGGTACTTTTCATCAAAAGTTATCTCGTTATATCACTTTTAAATAAGAATGCAAAATTTCAAAATTTTACCCAAGAAGCATCTCTAGGTATCAATGGTATTATTTTAAATGTTATAATTTTTTACTTTATATCAAACTTTCTTTGTAGAGATAGCACAGTGTTTTTTGTTAACCAGTATGACTGATAAATAATTTTATAAATATACCTTGTTCTGGAAAAAACCAAGGCACACAACCACATTCGCTTTGAATTGCAAGTATGCGTTGGAACACCATACAGTTATGAAACGAGTATTGTTTAAAATTTGATAAAGTCACCTGGAAAATAAAAAAAAATTATGTCTCTATATATAAGTACAACTTAATAAATTAAAAAAACATTGGTGCTATAACGTTAAGGTCTAGGATCTTTATCTGTTTCGTGACCATTTGTTTTTTTTTTCAATAGGCAAGAAGGTGATCAGCCACCTGTACCTGAAACACGCCGTCGACTTTTTGTATCTACGGCATGCTATATGATATTTTTCTTAACCGTACAAACTTTTGTTAGATGCGCAACGGAGATCGGATCTACCAGGGATGAGAGTCACACGCTGAAGCCTACGCACAGATTTTTTCTCTAAGAAAATAAAGCCAACGTGAAAATTCGTATAGAACAACGTTTAATGTCATTTAAGGCAGTTACAGACTGTTAAAACAAAATATTACAAGTGGAGCGACTATTGTTTTCTTTAGCTCTAGTGTCTTTGTTTAGTGCAACTTGAAGCTGATCTGCGACAACTAAGGCCTACAACGCACTAGCGGCTGGCCGCGATGCGGTGTGCCGCTGCGGTATATACGGTCTGCCGTAGTGGCATGCCGTATTCCGGCTAACCGTCCCTATTGCGGTCTGCCGCAATTGTCACTCGTCAGTGCTTCTTGAAATATTGCACATGATGGACGTTGAAGAAGTTGCGGCAGTTATTTATTTATATCATCGTAGAAAATATCGTCAAAAAAACTCTGCGTAGTGTAGCGCAAGGAACAAGCGATGACTGAGGCGGGTAGGACGCGGTATTTGCGGCTAACCGCGCCGAGTGCGTGGTGGGGACGCGGCGTGCCGCATCATTCAACCGGTGCGGCTCGTCGCAGCTCTAGAACAACCGGTTGTCCGCAAATCAGTGCGTCGTTATCGTGCGGTTTCATGTAATAATCGATGTGAGGCCTACCGCAGCGGCACACTGCATCGCGGCCAGCCGCTAGTGCGTTGTAGGCCTTATTGAGGCGGAGACTGACAATAGAATCTGCGTTGATTAAGATCCTTTAAAAACACACGTACATTAAGGCGAAATAAAGGTCTATGTTTAAACAATTCGCGTAAGAACGATTCTCTTTTATAAGTATGCCATTAAAGCCGAATTAAAAGCCTAAAGGTTAGAGCCCAACATTTTTAGAGAATGTAAAAATCGATATGTGTTCGAATAACAGATTGAGGTTTCAGTCAAAACAAAACGTTTTCTTCTGGCGAGGTCAACAGTCTTTCTTGATATTTTAATACTAAATTGTTGATGAAATGAAAAAAACTGCTACAGCTAAAATATTACTGCTTTAGAGAAAAGATACCTTAGTAACGTTCGTATTCGATATAAATTATCCGCTGGTACTACATCAAAAGAAAAAGAACATAATACTGCGTAATCTGTAATAAATAAATGATAAGTCAATTTATTTATTAATCAATATCTCGCGGCATGCAGAACCTCTGCTAGTACCAAGGGCGAATCAAGCGTTCATATCAGAGCTCACAGATAAAGTTAGTAGATATTTATCTTAAACCTGACGACTGAGTGATCTGTCCATTTGATACTAGCATGTGTCTTATTAAACGTTTATATTTAACAACACAAAGTTGTTAAACATGAGAATGAACTCCAACAACAAAAATACACTGATTAATTGTTATCGGTATTGATGTATAGATTAATTTAAATGTACAAAACGATCAAATAGCCCTTTACACGTCAATGATATTACCTCAGATTATTAAAGAATCATTTCTTTTGTGTGTAAGAGTACGCTAATGATTTTTGAGTCTATGTTTCACTGGTTTAGCAAAATGTTGATACTCTTCATTTCTGAAGATCGTGGTAGTGGCACCGCACAACTTCCACTCTCTTCTGCCTTTGGCAAGCTTCTGCACCTGGATGATAGTAAGACCTGTTAGAGCCTTTACTTGATCGAACCAACAAGAGGGTCCTCGAAGTCTGGTGCCCTCAACTCTGCCAGTCACGATGAGCTTATCTAAACTTTCTGGATCTCTGCACATTACATGTCCAAAAAATCTAAGGATGTGTTGGTAACATAGTGCCGAAAGGCGATTTTCTACCTGAATCTATCTTAGTATTGATACGTTTGTTTCCTTAGCATGGAATTCTAAGCATCCTCCTCCAACGCCATATTCCCTAGCATCTATTTTTCTCCTTTCAGATGTCCTTATTGTCCAAGGTGCATCGCTATAAAGGAAACTCGGAAATACCTGAGTCTCAACAAATTTCTTCTTTGTTCTTCTTTGTTCCGGTCCTTCCATAAACACAACAGCTTTGTCATTGCATCTTTGGTCATCTGAGTTCTTCTTTTGATTTCGTTTTAGTTTCCTCCTTGACTGCTTATAAGGGAACTGAGGTATTCTAACTCGCCTACTACGTGTGTGTATGAGTTTTTCTGATCTATCGATTGTCATCACTTTAGTTTTGATTTATTTATTGTAGTCCAAACTTCCCACTTTCTGTCTGCAAGTCATGTTCATTTGATGCCATGATGTCGTCGTCGGTGAGGATCTTCCACAATTGATCCCAGTGAACGTAGTAAAATGCTTTTGAGTAGTCAATCAAGCAAATAAGTACAGGTGTGTTAAATTATCGGCTTTTTTGATTATTTGCCTTATGTTGGCAAATCTGACAACTGTCATTGACATCTTGCTGGCATGCGATCTAAGTTAGTCATTTTAAAGTACTTGCGGAGTTTTGTTATAGTGCCTCACAGTATTCACGCCACTGTTATATACTATATATGTCCGTAAGCAGGTTAAATTTTTGCTCTTTATAGCCCATGATTTTGGCTTGAAGTTTTTTGGGAGTGCCTTTACTACGAGGAATAAGTCACGTGTATGCATTTGCCTGGCGTGAGTCTCGATTTCTTGGCTAATACCATTCAACAGGTAGCACGCCACGGCTTAACGACGTGTAAGTGGGAGAGGAGTTGGTGAGGATATCGGCTATTTGATGGAGATGTTAAATGTCATGTATTGCGCTTCAGTCACCATTAAGCCCCAAAAACAAAGACAAAACTATATAAAATACTTGGAATAATATTTTGACTTGATTTAAAGACTAATTGGTTTTCTGGCTTTAGAGTTCTTTTATCGGTTGGAATAGAGTTATAGATTTTTTTCAGCTTTCGTATGCAGTCTCGTAATGCATTTATACCTCGGCGCTGAAAGGTTTTCCGGGCCGGACAGTTTAAATTTTCATTGACAATGTAAATTTAAACTTTCAAAATTCATTTATAGAACTCTTTGAATACATAGGCTGCACTAAAAGTATCGGGAATGTAATAATACCGCTGTTCCTGTCATATTTAATTGAAAACTCCTTTTTTTTTAAATCGAATACCATTTATTTTTTTAAAAAAGATTCTCGGTCTTTTCACAAAGTTTTGTCAAACTTGTTTAGTCGTTGAGAAAATGGAATTGACTCGAGAAAATTCAAGAGCGATGATTTATTATGACTTTCGAAGTAATTTATCACAAAAACTGTGTGTTGACCGGTAGATTTCTGCATTTGGTGATGAAGCCCCATCCAAAACCACAATTTATCGCTTGTTTGCTAAATTTCAACGAGGACGTGTCAAGCTCAGTGATGATCCCCGTCAAGGTCGTTCAAAAACTGCAGTCACCCAAAAAAACGTTGATGCTGTGCGTAAGCTGATTGAGGAAGATCGACATGTGACATACCGCGAAATTCAGGCAACTTTAGACATTGGCATGAGTCAAATACAAATAATCTTGCATGAACAATTAGGTGTAAAAAAGTTGTTTTCCCGATGGATACCGCATTCGCTCTGTGAAGAGCAAAAAGCGGCTCGCGTTACTTGGTACGTCAGAACTCTCGAAAGATTCCACGCAGGATCCTCAAATGCTGTATACAACATCGTATCAGGTGACGAATCCTGATATACGCGTACGAACCCGAAACAAAAAACCAGTCACGAGTTTGGGTGTTCGAAAATGAGTTAGAGCCAACGAAAATTGTTCGTTCACGGAGTGTTGCAAAAAAAAATGGTGGCCACGTTTGTCTCCAAAACCGGCCATGTTGCGACTATTCCTCTTGAGGGACAAAGAACGGTTAATGCAGAATGGTATGCTAACATTTGTTTGCCACAGGTCGTTTCTGAACTCCGTAAAGAGAACTGCAACCGCCGCATCATCCTCCATCACGACAATGCGAGTTCTCACACCGCGCACAGAACAAAAGAGTTTTTAGAGCAAGAAAACATAGAATTATTAGACCATCCGCCGTACAGCCCCGACCTAAGCCCTAATTATTTCTATACTTTCCCTAAAATAAAGAATAAATTCCGTGGTCAGAGATTTACATCACCTGAAGAAGCTGTGGACGCCTACAAAACGGCCATTTTGGAGACCCCAACTTCCGAATAGAATGGTTGCTTCAATGATTGGTTCCATCGTATGAGAAATGTTTCAAATTTCGCGGAGAATACTTCGAAAAGCAATAAATACATTTTTAAATAGTAATGTTGTGACACTTCCTTGATTCCCGAAATTTTCAGTGCCGCCTCGTATCTGTGTGTTGTGAGAAAAAAAATCGTTTTAAATTGGTCAATAATTTATAACGATTTTCGTTGTAGTCTTACGGCCAAAACCAATATGCAATCTCAATCCAATTTTAGCTGTCATAGACTGACAATTCAATCCATTTCTAAAGAAAAGCATGCCAATATTCAATACATGGACTGAGATACCAATCTAATTATTCAACCAATCGTTCAGAGGGCGGATAAGAGATTGAAGATTGCCCTCTGTATGAAAATGAATGTTTACTCATGCCAACAACCTATCTGTCCATTTTGACAGTGCTTCGATTGGCCAAATCAATCTCGGATTGCTATCGGTGAAACTCGTATGATTTGGGTTTGGGATTGCGACCTAACTTAATATTCATTGGGAAAATTTATTCATCTTCGTCATCTTCCAGTTCTAGTGATAGTGATTTGGAAGTTTAAATGCAATTATCCGATTGGGATAGTAATTCTGAAGCTGGAAGAAGACAACGTACTTCTGTGCGAAGACATAAGAAGACAAGAATTTATTATATCCAGAGCGTGAATGACGCCGAATTCACATTTAGATTTAGGTTAACAAAAGAAGCTTTGGAGACACTTTTACACAAAGTGATGTCTATATATGACTTCTTGCAGGTTTCATCTTTTCATCAACTTTTGTAAAAAAATTTTAAATATTAGCTACAACCAGAAATATTTGTTACTATAGATTACTACCTACTAACTCCACTTCAAAACCTCAAGACTCCAGCAGAACATCTTTATAACGAATCTCAAATACGAAGCAGAAATGTCGTGGAAAGGACATAATATGGTGTTTGGAAAAAATCGGTTCCCCAAAATCGGTTTGTCAAAAAAGGTTTTGCTTCAAGTATCTCGTGTACAAGCCGTGATAGTGGCATGTGCAGTGTTGCACAATATTGCTATTGATATGCGAGATGAACATTTTGAACTACTGCAACAAGTAGATGAACAAGCTGATGATATTGATCAAAGCGCAATTGACAACGTGGGAAATGCAAGTGTGCGAAGTAATCTTATAAGTGATTATTTTGCTTTATTACTATAATATTTTATAAATTACAAAATTTTTGAGATAAATTAAATAAAAATTCAATGCTTTTATTTAAATAAAAATACAAATTTTTAATACAATACATCCTCGCTCCAGGCACAAAATCTTTTATTTTTCTAATTTATTTAACAATATATTTTTTTCTATGGCCCATAATTCTCTTTTATGCTCTCTTTCTTCCTCTTCAAATGCCCATTGCTTTCTCTTATTTAGAAGCTCTTCCTTTCAATTGACTTTCATTTCCTTCGACAGACAACAATATCATGTCTTTGACTTTTTCCTCGATAGGGAGTAAGAGGAGTAGCAGCACTAGGGCCACCTCCTGTACGATATGTTTCAGCATGTATCAAGGCAGACTTTTTTCTTGAAGCCCTCTTTAAGCTTTAGCACTGCGAAAGTTTACCCCACTTGTGCTATTAAACAGCGCCTCCAGCGTCTTCCAGCACCGCTCTTTCTCCTGCCAGGTGACTGAGTCACTCTTTTTATTTTCTAATATATTTTTATGGTCAGCAACAAGCGAAGTTAGAAGGTCAACTTCTTCCCGGCTGAAATTGACGCTTCTTTCACGTTTTTGCGTAGACATTTTTTTAAGTTAAAGAACCAACCTCGAATCACAAAAACAACATACACAAACTACTCAGAGAAAATTTATATTTGTAATAATATGTACTAAAATACTCAATAACCTAACAAACAAAAATACCATATGACAATGACAGCCCGTTTCATTACAAGTAATATTAAATGACCAACAAAAAGGTTAAGGTTCTATGTTTTTCTATAGAATTTTGTAACTTTATTTGTTCGTAACAAAAAAACAAACAAAACGTTGCATAGCTATTTGCTACTTTATCCATACATTGTGAAACAGACCCTAAGTCTTACTTATTTTATTTCGTTCCAAAAACAGCAAAGTTTTGGTATGCTTGAACACAACATATTGCATTGAACGAAACGCGGTCGAGAGGCAAGGATCACGCAAAAGATTGCTGTCAATCTTTTGTCAAATAAACAATCGGATAGCAGAAATGTTTATTGGCATGCAGATTGGAGATCGGTCTTTAGATATGAATCAGTCCAAGATTGGTTATAATCATAGATTGATGATACATTATTAATTTTGGCCGTAAATCAGACTCAAAATCAAATCTTTATTGCATTCCTTATGTTCATATTTTACACGTGACACGTGACAATAAGGACCTTGGTTTATTACAATCAGTAACAAACCTCATTACCTACTTTAACCAAATTAAATACTACTGGACTGATTTATTTTCAAAATATATAAAGAAATGTTCCGTTATGCGAAGCCGGTGTACGCCGCAATTTTTTGCTAAACGCCTCAAGTATCGCTGAGAACTAATTATACGGATATGCCAAAGTGTTCACTAGTACCGAAGCTTTAGAATTCACTATGCACTACACTTCAAATTTAGAATTGGTACAATTTATAAATAACAAAAAACTACGCAAATTTATTTTGCATAAGAGATAAATACAATCAATCAAAATGATAAAGAATTATTACTGGTTCGATTAGTTTCAAGTAAGGCCATTTTAAGGAATTATCTTTCAACAATCAATGTCACGGATTATATAAATAAAATAGACATTTATCAATGTAACAAATGCGACAAAAGCTATTGGATCATCTATTAAATTTACAAGATTTACGGCCGGGACATAGTGACACAAAATAGTTAGACATTTGTACCAGTATGGCGGTTCTACATGGGTCTTATTACGAAATTAAATAAAGAATTTTGATGGTCATAGCGCTAGCACCGGCGGCCCAAGCGCGTGAGCGTTAGTCGAATCGTCGGAATATTTACGACTTTTAAACGATTTGTTCCACAAAAAGTCTAGTATTTTCCGATAGTCCATATAAAAATAAGAGGCGGCAGTGTCATGCCATACTTCTCCGGTGTGACTAACAGCCCGCCATACCGACGTGAATGCCATGATTAAAAAAAAAACTGGTACAAATGACTAACTATTTCTTGTTACTATCTCCCGGCCTAATTATATAATTTGGACCTACCAAAATAAATATTCATGTAATTGACCAACTTCTTTTAGATGCTATGAAAATAATCATCAAATCATTTATGAATAAACGCACGGCTTACTTCACTTCACCGCTGTTTATTTGGTTCCCATTCAAATCAATATATATATTCTATACATAAAAACTAAACCAGGCTCAATAGGCATCGTTTTAAGAGCCACTCATGGCCATATGTAATACCTTTTCAGAATCCCTATTAAATGCGCCAAAACTTGTAATACAGGGTCACTTTTCGGTAGAGTATTTTTTTATCACAGTGGGGTACGAAGTAAACAAAAAGTTATTATTTGAGAAATATTTATATCGTATACCTTAATATAATTTTTATTAATACACCCAATAAACGACCATAAATAGCATGTCTAGCGCAAGGACTCGTCAGTACCAATTTAGTGGATATTATGAAAAATATACAGGTGTAGATTTTTTCTAATTTTCATAAGAATTAGTATAAAAAGTCAATGTTCTTATAAAAACGCAAAAAAAATATAACTCTGCAGGGGTTCAGTTTAAGAACCTCCCGTAGAACAATTTTTGCAGCTGATGACCTCATCTATCCCTTAGTTGCGTTTGATCCACGACTTTTTGGCCAGCCTGTATATATTACAGATTCGTTGAATCGTGCAAGATCATAGTTATAATGTCGCCTAGTGTTTTATCATTATATTGACAGACCTATGTACCGATATAAATTATTAGATAAATAATATCTTAAAATATATTTGCGTCAATGGTTGTGTTCCGATAAATGAAATACGCACATCTAAATGCAACATTCGATTGGTTGGCGAATAAATTTAAAACTTTGATAATAATTTCGATAAGTGTAGTATTTATCGTGAATTTGCTTCCGCCTTTTAATACCAACGAACTCTGTTTTGTCTATAAACTTTATTGACTTTTATCAAATACAAAACGATAAAACTTATATGTTAACTTAAAGTAAAATGAAAATGATACTACGACAGGGTAGACCCAAAATATGATAGAAAAAAAGTAGTACCCAAAATATAAAGCCAAGACAAATGCAGGGAATCGTTTCATCGACTAATAATACCGGCATTAATTAAAAAATCGTGTGTGTACTAATGTACACGCGTTAGAAGTTATACTTCTTTGTCGTATCAAGATAAAAATCTTTTTAAGAATTGTATCTATTATTCCACATCTGTAGAAAAAACTACACTAACAATAGAAAACATTTACTCTCATCATTTTTCCCTAACGCGCCAAAAAAAAGTATAACTTCAAAAAAACTAAAATGTTGACTATAGCTAACTTCAGGTTGTCGGTTTTTTGTAAGGGTGTGCGTGTGCATCGTACAAATTTACTCTCATCGTTTATCCCTAACGCTCCATAAGATGTAAACCTTCAAAAGTTAGTACAGGATTTGATATTATTGAGACAATTTCATTTTGTAGAATTAACATCGTAACCATGGTAACACTAATCAATAGACCTTACGGTGAGTTGGACAATAATTGGCTTATATGATATAATCCGAATGTTCATCTCACGTGAAGCGTGAGTGGTTTGGCGACACAATAACTGTTACGTTAAGTACACAAAGCGCTACCAATTTCCTCACCGAACCATTCAGTCATTTGTGTCTCAGTAACATAACTAAACTATCTAGAACATATCTAAGCTAGTATTAACGCTGGAATTGTTAGATATTGGAGACACACACCACACCTAACACAAGTTACAAACTTAATAATTCTATACATTAAACTGTCAGTTAATAATCAAACGTCACCGCTATGGTACGAGTTATAATATCATCAACAGACAACATGCTTAAATGAAATGTAATGTGTTCGCTTTATAGACATGGAATCCACTTCCTAACTATATTCAATCTGAAATAAAACCTATTTGTTTAGACCCACTTGATTATTATTCTCGCGTTAAAAGTAAAAATAAAAATTTATATTTAAATTATTTACCTACTCAGATGATATTTTAAATTATGAACTTGCAATAATTGAAGAGAAAACGATTATCGTTGTTGATAAATTTTCGACAGCTTTATATATAATTTATAAGTAATAATACATTTAAATATTTTATTTCTAAAATCAGTATGATAAAGTATCTGATAAAACTGTGCATGTTCACGTGTTATTTTTACCAATTTTTTCATTAGTGAAATATTTACATATTTTTTTTGATGAAAAGTTTGGATAATATGTCATATTAAAATTTTATAGACACAGCTCACGATCGAAAGATGAAAAGGGTCACTGCCCTTCGCTCCCCTGATCAGCTGTTTTTAACGAATCGATCATACGAACTTTTGTGTTACGTTCATTCAACCTTTACTACGAGGGCTGCCTACAGGTATTAATTTCCGACTCATAGTACATCTATTTATAGTTTCAATTGGATTTGATCTAAATCGCAAAGATATTCTTTCCTAAAAATACTTAATTGTTTGTCGTACAGAAGAAAATGCATTTGTAAAGAAAACAATTATAAACTAACAGACCAACTTTTCACTATTAAGGAGCAGTGTTGGCCTAGTGGCTTCAGCGTGCGACTCTCATACCTGAGGTCGTAAGTTCGATCCCTGGCTGTGCACCAATGGACTATCTTTCTATGTACGCATTTAACACTTGCTCGATCGGTGAAGGAAAACATCGTGAGAAAACCGACTTGTCAGACCCAAAGAGTCGACGGCGTGTGTCAGGCACTGGAGGCTTATCACCTACTTGCCTATTAGATTTAAAAATGATCATGAAACAGATTCAGAAATCTGAGGCCAAGATTTCAAGAGGTTGTAGCGCCACAATTTTTTTTTTCCACTATTAAAATGCTACATTATGCCTAATAAACCGAATTGCAAATTGGGATATCCCAATATTAATTTTAGTATTACCTCGTTGTGAAAATAACACTGTCGTTGTTCAGGCGTGAAGGCCTTAATTCCCGAAGTGCTATAAGTCCGTTCAGGCGCTAATGCAATCAAGACCTCGGTGGATGGAGAAACCATTCTAGCGGGCGTATCTTGGTCAGGTATATTGTAGGCGTTATCTATGAATACCTGTAAAATAGCATGTAAATTACACTAATGATTTCAATAATTATTGTGTGTTTTAATTGATAATTGCTATCATTTTTTTAATTAAACATCGTGCCCACGATAAAATTTGCAAGTGCAGCCAATCAAATGCAAGGTTTTCTACGACAGTAATACATTAATGGTTATATATTACCGCATCATACTGCAACGCTGAAACTTTAAAATGTATCAGTTTGTTTAGTTCATACTCAAAAGTTCGTTATAAAGACCTCACTTATGAGGGATTGAAATATAGATACAAATTATTTTAATCTGTTAAATACGTAGCAAAAATCAATAGCTCGTAACAACTGCCCTAAGCGTAAAGTAATGAGTGGGGTGGTTCTATGAGCACTCGAAGTATGACTGATGCAACATTATTTGTACATTGCAAGATGGACCTAAGTAGTAGGTGATAAAGTCGGCATTGCAACTTTCTAAGAAATACTGTTTTTTTTTGCCACAGAGTCAGGTTTCTTACATTTAGGCGTATCCTACCAGCTTAAGTTCCTTCCACCATCCTCTGATTAGGAAGTGAGCAAACACGACAAGATGAGCTAGGTTTAAAAAAACCGCGTTTCATGATATAATAAAGGAAACGTGTATGGAAAATAATCTAATCTTAAGACGTGCCATGTACGTAGGAGATTTTACTGTGACACAAGTGCAAAATCTATTATACTACACTTTTACACTTATACTAAGTAAAATCCCATAACCCTTAGAACCTAGTACAGATGTATTGTATCGCGTCGCCTTAATTATTTTATGTGGACCCAAAAACAAGTCACAATTATTATCGTTTATATATCGTAACATAAGATACTATGATATTCTAGTCCTCAAGCTTAAAGCACTTACCAATATTCCTTGTGATGCGATCCCTGAGCTGTAGTAGTCATCCACATCTACTTTCAACAGCACTGTCAATGCTGTCTGATAACCACAAGAGGCTACTCGGCGAGGGGTAGACATTTGCAATAAATCCAGGTTTCTATAATGAAAGGGTAGCGAATCAATTAACAATGCATCTCTAATCTCTGGGAGAGTCGAGAGTTTTGATGTACTAACAGATTATTATTTCTATTTGAACGGTAAACACTTGCTTTTATAATAAGGCCCAGAAGTATCATGTAGCTATAAAAAAACATTATTAGTGCATTTAGTCGCGACTGTAAAAATTATCAAAGAAGAGATGCAATCTGAGCCAAGACCCGCGTGAATTATAATTACGAAACAATAACAATAACTTCGATTAATGTAGCCCGTTTAAAAGTCATCCATGCAATATTGAACTAAGAGGGTTTTAACTTGAATGTATTTAAGTTTTTTAATTACTCTGGAATTTTATAATAGTATTAGAATCTGACTTAAATAAGAGCCTAGCCATCATTTTCTATCAATATTGTCTGTTTTTTGTTGGGTGAAGCCATTTGCTGGCGGTGACTTCAACGAGATCAATTCACTTTTTAATTTAATTAGGTCCACGTTTGACATCCCTATAAGAGAAATCGAAACCCACTTATTTTCATAGAATTTGTCTCTCTCTCAGAAAGGCGTAGGCAAATAGATTTTTCTATTAAGCAGGAATTGACTTCAATGAATTCGTTATTTTTGAAGCACTCTATTAAGTTTTATTTGTGAAAATCTTGAGCGTTTGTAAAATTATCTAAGCTGTTGCTGTGTAAAGTGAATCCAACCAATGATCAGTTGGAAACAATAATAACATCAACATTACGTATTAACTTTGGTTTGGTTTAAACAAAGAAAAACTCCGGGCCCTTATTAATTTCACGAGTCTGATACTAATCCGATCATATAATAATTCCATTACGATATTAATTAACTTTTGCTAATGGTTGTATGGTTGGCAAAGTTTTTGTTTTTTTATGCAAATTCTTTTATGCCCGCTTAGACTTATTAAGCCGTAAACTTTGATATCAATAGGTAAATTATCATCTGTCTACACAGTATTTTACAGCTTGGTGAAAAAATTCTCTAGCATTATGCTATCAACAATAGGAAGTTTTTATTAGGCGTGGAGCTTCAAGCTTATAAAGATAAAATTAAAATGATAATATTTTATTAAAAAACAACAGAGACACTCAACTAATAAATATCTTATCAATACGATTGTTACCTCATTGAGAATCCTTTAATAACATATTATAATCCATAATCGAAATATGACATTATAATTTTAATCCGCTTATTTAATATTTAGCTCTCGTTGTTGTAACGTATATACTATAAATATTAACTAAAACATAATATATCCATGTAACACACAAATACTATCTATATTCGGACAATATATTGAACGACGCCTACGTCTCAAGTTTCAATAATAAATTAAAACACCGATAAATGATTTGTCACTATTATGAAATTCCAGCGAAATTTGAAATATAAATAATTTGATCTGGATGTCTGACCATTGCTGAAGAGTACTCAATACATCGTCTTATTTAAATAATGTAATCTACTGTTGTCAACTACAAGCGACCCGTCCCGACACCGCACAGCTGGGCATCGATTTTTAAAATATTTTGGAAATAAATATAGCCAATGTCCCTAAGGGATGATGTGCGTGTGGAGGGTTGATGTGTGAAATAGGGCGCTAAACCTTTGAAAATCAGGGTGTCTGAGTGCATGCCAGACCCCTACCTACATACGTATACATAAATACAAAAATTTCCTCTGTTTAATATTAGTATTTTATTTTTTAGGGTTATAGAAAAATCTAAAGAAATTTCTTACAAAGGTTATCCAGGTTCAAACAAAAGTTGATTATTCATAAAATCTAATTCTTCACTACTAAAAGGGATCTAAATGTTGGTATGAAGTTTGTATAAGTACTCACTGACTGTCTAAATCATCGATAGCAAAGTAGTTGAAGGAACAGCACGTGCCTACTTTTATTGTCACCTGTTGAAACAGCTGATCGCATCTGTACATTATATTCTTCCACATACAACGTTGAATCAGATTATCGCAAGAGGATGTCGGTGATAACTGTAAAAAGCGAAATTAATTAGACTCACAATAAACTGATTAAAATATATTACAAAAATCCTTTATTTCTCCTTGATTTACAGAATTTTCTTAATGTATTTTATCTTAATTACTGTTTTATTTAATTAACTATTCCAATGTCCTTCATTCTAATAATATTTATATTTCCAAGCGCTATTTAATTTTCTTAGTAACTTCTAACTCTGTGGGATGTTTTTATTAAAATGTATTCGAGGAATCTCCTAAGTAATGTTAATTAAATTGATGTTGTTTTGTTTGAACCGTTCATTTTAATTATTTATTTCCAATACGTTCTTACTTGATAATTTATTTTATACACTTTTCGGTTGTCTATACAAATAAAACACATCCGGCCTAATTGTACTATCTTTATGTAACCTGTCATATCCTAAAACATTTCGACTTCGGTTACGTCAAGGCGATAAGGAAACAATCTACAATTTTAATACATTTATATCATGTTAATTGAATGCAATGTCCATTACACACCCTAGTAAATAACGTGCTCCGGATTGTGTGTCGCTTAGTCGCTAGACCTTCTTGCCTCTATTCATATAACATTAATTATGATAAGAAGATCTTACCGTTGTGAACAAGGTCTTAAGCGTAATGCCATTAGTATCGATTACATCTTGAAGTATGTTCAGTTGCTCTTTGTCTTTTTCCTTTATTGCTCCAAGGAACAAAAGAGGTGTTAGCTTTAAAGCCTTAAAGACATAGTCCGGTGTTACATGACGTGGCAAGGTCCTGAAATTAAATCTTATCAAAGAATGACTGTAAAATTATTCTTATCTAGCGTATATCACACGTGAAAATCATTTTTCGTACATGATACTGACATGTGAACATATGCTTCAGTAGCAATAAAACGAAAAAACAGTGGCGGAAAGATTTTTCCTAGTTTTAATGTAAATTCAATTTTTTTTTTACTTATTTTAACAAGTGTCACTTAAAAGATTAACTTATATTTTGATTATTGTTTAGTAAACAGATATAAATTAGATAATATCTAGAAGTATCTATTGCCCCCTTTGGATTGGAATTTTGTGTCAGACTTTTATATAATATTAATGTGTTTTATTTATTAATTTTGTAATTTATATGTATAATAGATAGGTGATGATGAGGCATTACTGAGACCAAAATTTCCTACAGGCCATGTAATCTAAGAATAATGGCATACGTGTTAATGCAATTAACAATCACAAAGGCGACGGCTGTTTGTGACCTTAGGCGTCCTAAATTGTCCTCAGAAATGTCGGCACCTCAATAGGTTGGTTAGTCTTGTAAGCTGATTATAACAACAATTACACTTTAGTCTAAATATGAAAATATTTCTTCGTAATAGAGAATGTCTGTTGCGTTAGAAAGACTGAATTAATGTATGGGTTTTGAGTTCAACCAAAAAAAATTTACTCATTTTTACGTTATAGAGAGCTTTTCGTTACATGACTGAGGTTATACAGACTTTACACTAATGTTCTAGGTTTATTTTAAATGTAAGATTTTATCGCAGCATTTTAATATCATTATTAATATTTATATCATTAAAAAATATATAATAACTAGCAGACCGGCCAAGCGTTGCTGTGGCTAAGGTTTTTGTTATATTACATAGTAGCAAACTATTCAAGAGAAACGGTAGGAAAACACCAGTCCAACGGGACCACTATGCTTTTTTGGTGGTTATGCCATTAAATTGTAGCTAATGTTCAACACAGCAACAAGCCATCTGTTAGAATTGTGACTATCAAATAATAAACAAATATTTTGCAATAAAATAATATTGCGGGTATAAATTGAGATGTAAGCTATCCTATCTTTTAAGTTGGATCAAACTACACACGGTGTGCAAATTTGATTGATATCGGTTCGATAGTTTAGGAGTCCATCGCGGACAAACAACGTGACACGTAATTTATATATATTAAGAAGATTACCGTAATCTTGCATAGCACGAGATTACTATGGCGATGTATAATATATACATGCGGCGGTTAAAGCCCATAAGGGGCTGAAGAGCCATTGATGATGATGATAAAATATATTCTTATTATATAACTGTTAATAATAAAATGATACTCACAAGTTATTTGAAAGAGACCGGGCCGCTTTTTTTGATATGACGTTAATATCGCAAACAGTGACTGCGGGGAAGGGCACATCCCAAATAGCACCCTGCGTACTTTCTATCACCTTCAACCATAAAATTGTAATTTTGATTTCTTCTTTCTTAAATATATATATATATATACTAGCTGACCCGGCAAAAGTTTGTTTTGCCATGTATATTATTTCTTGGAAACTTTTTTTTAGATCTATTTTTTATTAGAATAAAAATAGAGGTTGATTGTAGAGGGGATTGAATTTTCCTTGTTGTTGATTGTGAGAACTTATATACTAAAGATCAATTTATCATGGGTCATTGAAGAGCTTCAAGGATCAATTAGCGAAGTAGAACTTGGGTGGGCTTTTATTTACGCAGGTAACTGGGATCACTCAAGAGACGGTCTTTTAGTCTAAATTTAAATATTGCCAGACTGTCTGCTCTTTTTATATTTTGTGGAAGTCTATTATACCGCAGCAGTCCCCCAACGCTCAATGCCTTTTTACCGTTATTGGTTCTAAACTTAGATACAATATGATTGTGAGGGCGTCGTGTACTGCGCTTCTGAATTTGATTTATTTTAGTGAAAGTAATGTTAGTGTGTGTATATACGTACAGTTATTTAGAATTTTGTAGATTAATAAGCTGGTATTGTATTGAAATAATTATATTCATGAGTTTTATTTCACTGTAGATTTTTTGTCTAGAAGTTAAGTATGGGTAATGAAAAAGCAATTTAATTACTTTATTTTGAGCAATTTAAAGGTGAGAAATGTTAGTTTTCGTCGCGGCTCCCCAAATTTCAATAAGGTAAAGAAGTTGTGATTTTGCCAAAGAATTATAAATATGAAGACGAACTTGACGAGGAAGGCTTCGAACTCTTTGTCTAAGAGAAGATAATCTAGTTATTAAATGATTTATGCGCGTTGTCCATGTTAAGTTATTGTCAATATATAATCCAAGATATTTTTCGCTTTTCTTTTTAATTAGTGGTACATTATCTATTGTTATATGCGAATGTGGTGGAATTTTAACATTTTTAGGTTTAAAAATTAAATATGATGTTTTAGCAGTGTTGATAGCAATTTCGACTGAAACCACAAGTATAGATTGTCAAGGTCTTTTTGCACTCGAGAAATTATATCATGCACAGATGAACCAGTGTATAGGAGACAGGTATCCGCATACAAGGTTATCTGTCCATGCAAGTTAAGGCATGTCATTTAAATAAATTAAAAACAATAGTGTTTAATTTATTTAAAAATCGAAAAGAACAACAACACTTGTTCTTTGAATTAGATATCCGTATCAGTTTTTAGATAATGTTTTTTTTTTTCGTAAAATGGCCATTTTACGAAAACTTTTCGACACGAACTGTCCTTTTCATACTAATTTAGTTTTCGACTTTTTAGTTTCTTTCCCCTGGCCGATCTCGCGATCATCTGTTTTCTCTAATAGCCAAGTTAGGTGATCATCCTGAAACATGCCGTCGACTTTATGGCTTTTGCCGGTTTCATCACAATATTTATTTCAACGCACGCGTGTTAAATAGAGTTCCATTGGTGCACAGTCAGAGTTTGAACGCACTCGTAGGCCTGCCCTGGCTGCTGATATAAAAAATAAAATAAACAGACCACATATTTTAAGAGAGACATACAATTTAATATTGAAAGTGAGTGTGCTGTTATGAAATTTCATAAATTCTCATAGTAAATTTTTAATTTGAAAACCATGTAGATAGTTTATTTACATACTAACATTTGCCCTTATGATTTTTACATGTATGTATGGTGAAACCGTGCATAATAACAAACAATTAGCCTAAAGGTAAGAGTCGAGAATAACGACGTGCATATTCCAATTCTCTATGGGCAATTAAGTAATTGTTTTGTCTTTGACACATGTCATCGTTTTATCTTTTATTTTTTTTATATTTTTTTTATGACTTCAGGAATCATAAACGTAATTGATTTCACATATAGATGTAGTTGTTCGGCCTAAGTCTCGATTCTTACACTGAGTACCAATGTTCTTTATATTACCTATGTGATCACTTACAGTTACTACAGGGTTCCGGGCGTACCATCTATATGCGGTTATAACAAACATCACTGCGACAATCATACTAACAAACACAGAAATGGCCCAACATGATCTGAAAAAGAAACCATGGTAATGCGAGCTTAAATTCACAGATGGCGCGAAACTTAATTCTCAATAGTTTTGCATCCTTTTATGTCTTTAAAATGCGTAATACCGAAAGAACTATTAACAATTCTTGGACTAATGTATGCATGTATCATAGCGCGATTAATCTCGTTTCTATTTTCACGTAGTGACCAACCATCTCATGAAATTATGAATTTTAGTGTCACAACGACACCTGTCCAACGATAAATAGTACTTCTCAAGGGTTGTAAAGGTTGTTATGATTGCACAAAGTTATACGTGGGTAACTTTTTTTTGATAACTTTTTTAAAATTTTATTGCATTTATTTATGATTTGTTTTTGTGAATTGGCGGCAAATCTAAAACTCTAGTTACACGTGAAAATGAACCTAACGCGAGAAAATTTTCCGTCAATGATTTATTATGAGTTTCGTTGTGGGCTTACTCAACAATAAAGCTATGATAGGCGCATTTTAGCATTTCTTATTAAAGCCCCATCTCGTGCCACTATTTACATTTAGTTTAACGAGTTTGAGCGTGGACGTAGCAATCTCAATGCTACGTCCGCGTGAGGGACGTCCTTTAACAGCGACTACTGAAGGTAACATCAGTGCTGTGCGATGCATGATATAGGAAGATAAGAGAGTGACCTATCATTAGATACGGGAAGCCTAGGCATTGGTATGAGTCAAGTTCAAAAAATATTACACGAAGGCGTCAGGAAGCTTTGTACCAGATGGATTCCCCATACTTTAACCGACGACCAGAAATACCTTCGCATGAACTGGTGTCGCCAAATGTTAGATAAGTTCAACGGCAGTGGCTCAAATGCTGTATTTCATATCGTCACAGGTAATGAAAACTGAATATATTGCTACGAATCCAAAACCAAAAGACAATTAGGCTAGTGGGTGTTTCCTTTCGAGGATCGGCCAACTAAGGTAAAGAAAGGAAGAAGTCAAGGAAAAAAGATGATTGCCTCATTCTTTGGTCGGAAAGGTCATTTCGTGACAGTTATGCTAGAAGATGGAAGGACAGTTACTGCAGACTGGTATGTCAATCGCTGTTTGCCTGTTGTCTTGGAAAAAATTCGACAGCAGCGCCCTCGAAGTAGGATCCTCCTTCACCACGACAATGCTTCAGTGCAGTCCGCAAAACGAACTGTTGAATATTTGACTATGGCAGGTGTCGAGATAATGAGTCATCCGCCTACAGTCCTGACCTGGCGCCCTGCGACTTTCATTTATTCCCAAGAGCTAAAGATAAAATTCGAGGTATTCGCTTTACGAGCACTGAAGATGCGGTGAAAGCGTACAAAAATGCCGTAGAAGAGACCCCTAAGGAAGAATGGGCCCACTGTTTTTCTCAGTGCTAAAGAGGATGACTTCGAAAAACAATATATAATAAAAGTATTGGCAACTTTCTACATTGAGCCGTTTCTCATTTTCTAAACATTTTCAGTGTTACCTATGTATGACTATCTACTTTACTTGAAGATTGCTCTCAGCATAATGTTTCTTTGTTAAGAAAAGCAAAATCATACTGTTCGTTTGGTACTAAAGAAAAACCAGTGGCGCCACAATCCGGGTCTTCAGATTTTAGCAGCAATTTAGTGATCAATTGTTTTTTTTAATCGGCAAGTAGGTGATCAGCCTGAAACGCTGTCGACTATTTGGTTCCTCACGATGTTTCTTTCACCGTACTACAGAGTGACAAATGCGCACATAGTCAGAAAGTCTATTTGGAATGGAAGTACACCCGGGGTTCGAACCTACGACCTCAGGAATTAGAGTCGCACGCTGAGGCCAACACTGCTTTTTTAGGTTTCATTCCAAGCTTATTAATTAAAAACCATTGTGATTATTTCGATATTAATTAATCACAATGGTTTTAGAATGTATGAGGATGCGTCTAGTAGTGAATTATCATTTAATTAATAAGTATTTTTATGAATACATAAAAGAGTCACCTTAATTAACAAATAATAACAATAAAATATAATTTAAGATAAATTTAAAATAGAACAGTGTTGGCCTAGTGACTTCAGCATGCGTCTCTCATCCCAGAGGTCGTAGGTTCGATCCCCGGCTGTGCACCAATGGACTTTCATTCTATGTGCGCTCACTATCATTCGCTCGAAGGAAAACATCGTGAGGAAACCGGCATGTCCTAGACACAAAAAGTCGACGGCGTGTCAGGCTATTAGTGCCTATTAGATTGAAAAATTATCATGAAACAGATTCAGCCATCTGACGCCCAGACCCTAAAGAGGTTGATTGATATATTTATTAAATTAAAATTACGATCTTGATCAAAAAAATATCGATCCAAAACTACAAGATTATGTTAACAACTTAACCTCTGTGCGTCTTTATAGTTTCTTAGTTAACGCAAGTGTTATACTTTCAAAAGATGACAAGAATTCCGTAAATAAGTGGCGATTTGCGAACTAGTTGAAAATGCTTGATAAACACTCACCTCTCGACAATATTGAGATCCTCCATAACGATATATTTAAAACCGTGTAGATCTGTTCGGTTGCAGAACTCCAAAAATTTTTTAACAACATATCCTCTCTTCGTAGGCCTTTGTATATCTTTGGCAGGCAGCTTTTGAACCATATCGGAAACGACCAAACGGCCATGAGTGTTCAATGCAAATGAAAAATGAGTTTGACATATCAAGTCTCAAGTAATTATCATGAGTTATTTGTTTTTATATACTGACCTTGTTAACGCTATCGTTTTATGGGAAATAGAACAAATAATTAAACTTATAGTGGCAATGATCACGAAATAGAAACAGTAATCTAACATAAATCCAATATCTAGTAAAAAACAGTATAGTCACCGGATTTTTTTCAATTCATGAAGGTTTTATTATGGGACGTTATGGTTTGTAGTATCAAGGACCTATGGTAATTTAATAACCCTCCCATGGATCATCTTTCTTTAATGTTTTTAAATGATATAAACTAGCATCGCCCGCCATTTTGAAAAACACATCTCAAATGTTCGGAAAGTGGTCAAAGCTCGACCTTTACATAAAAACCTAGCAATATTCGAGAGAAATAAAGCTTATTTATTAAATCATTGAAACAGATTTTGAAATTAGGAGATTAAACCATCCAGTTCCGTTTTCAAATAATTTCGAGATACATTTAAAATTTTAGTTTCATCTTTGCCGGGGCTTGCAGACACGAAAACCTTGACTACATTATTGTTTATACTACATCAAAAATACAAAGTTGAGTGTCAAAATTGTAACCTAAAAATTTATTTGAAGGCTTGTAGCGCCACACGATTATGACCAACAAAACTAAGTTAACTAATTCAACCTTAATCACTTACCTATGTTTTTCTGAAAAACCTCCGTTAAAAGTGTTGGTCTCATGAATTCAGCGTGCGACTCTCATTCCTGAGGTCGTAGAATCGATTCCCGGCTGCGGACTTGTGGACACCAATGGACTTCTGTCTGTTTACCCAATTAACTAGCTCGTACAATAAATGAGACCATCGTGAGAAAACCGGCTTGCTTTAGATACAAAAAGTCGTTAGCGTGTGCCAGGCATAGAAGGCAGACCACATGATGAAATTAGAACAAATGATCATGAAATAGATACAGAAATCTGAAACCCAAACCTAAAAGGTTATAGCGCCCCTGTTTTATTATAAAAAAGGTCGTGGATTATGGGTACCATAAGTCCCACGAAACATATGGTCAAGGCCTAATTGTTGGCTGTGATTAAAAATTCAATAAACATTATCGGGGGAAAGCCACTGAATATTTTATATGGATAACGCGCCCTTAACGCTTTAATACTATGATTAAATGTCCTCGTTATATATGATTAACGACGATTTTCAATGATGAAAAAACACTATTTAAAATACAAATAAAAAGCAAGTCATCTTTTTTTCACTGTACACATAGTTGAGTATACGACGTTGTTCAAAGAAACGAATAGGTATGTTTAAATATGATTGGTCCATTCAGTACTGTCAACTACACAAAATTTTTTGAAAAGAAAAGAAACTGCTTATCTACCCCTATTCATCTAGCCAAGCTCCGGAAAAGGGATCACTCTATTTGTGAGTGTTGCTTGGATGAAGGCACTGTATCTCACATTCTAATAAATTGTCCCAAACTAACCTATCCTCTCTATGACGTTCTTCCCCCTAAAGTCCCCCGTCCTTTAAGTGTTAAATGTGTTTAGTCCATATTGTAGATTTTTATGTAAATATATAGAAAAAGCAATAAAATTAAAGTGTAATATATATAAATTATTCGTAAATAGGAAATAGTAGGTATTTCATAATGTTATTACTCATATTTGTGTTGTCTATGCTGTCTTAAAACTAACAATCGAATTTCAGCTGTTTTTATTTTCTTTATGGCTCTGGCACGGTTTGTGCATTATTAGCCAGCGTCAAGTATACCAGCTTTTTTAAATTATTATTTTCACCGATCAATCTCCTTCGTGCCTTCCCCATCTACACGACACTGGCGAAGTACCTTGTGCCCAGTTGGTACAAATAAAAGCCATTAAAAAAAAACCGCTTATCTATTTATAATTATTTATTTTGTAGTAATAAGCATTCATAAAATGTTATACAATTATACGATTAAAACTAACGTAATTTAAAACGCATTTGAATCTTATTGAAAATAATTTATTAATATGAATTGCCGATTGGCTAACGCCTAATCCAGCCATTCATCTGAAGGCCGGTCTGGCTTTGTTAGTTTTTAATATATACCAGCGGACCTGACAGACTTTGTCCTGTACACGTATCTTAAACACAACAGTTCAAACTTAAAAAAACATCTATTTTAAATAATCTGAATTATTCTCGAATTTACTTAAACAATCATCAAAATCGGTCCACCCATTTATGCATTACGGCTTTGTCGGGAATCGAACGTCTTGGTCATAGCATTGTTAATGATAATATCGGCACGATTCATGATTTATGAGGTATATTTTTCAAGGTTTAAGGGTCAGTTTCCTGTGCGATGCCGGGGCTGATCGCTAGTACAAAATAAGTCATATGAATGGCAAATACCTAAGAAATTTCATACAAACTTTTTCATAATAATTTTCACTCTGTATATTATTAGATTTACTCTCTTATTCATAAAAACTAATTATATTTTAACTAAAGTAGTAAGTCAAAAATTAAAATTGAAATATTGTATCTAAGGTTTCATGTTTAAACGAGTGAGTAGTATTTTCTGGGAATACCTGCACCAATGTTATGTTGTATGTAGAGCGGCAATTAGCTGCTGAAATTGTAATTGTGGAAACCAATTAGTAATTCATTAATCATAGGTTTGGAATGAGACTTAACAACAAGATACTGCACTGCGCCATGCCATGACCCTACATGACTGAAAATATATTAAATATTAAATTCAATTAGGTTTCTTTCAGGCAATAATGGCAATGAAGGGTTTCATGCCTTGTAACTTTTAGATGTTTATGGTATTATTAAATATGCAACATTTTTTGGAGCAGAAGATTATTTTCTCCTGAAATAAAAATGCATATTTGGTCTCCGACTTCACCCTCGTGACTCTATCAGTTTGTTTCTTGCAGTTGCACTCTTTCTGTCGAATCATGATTTTTGTGAAGAAGAACTTTAGTTAAAGTGTTGCAATTCATTTGTTTTTTATGAATAAGAGGTTATTATTTAAACGACAATTTAAAGTCGAAGAAAATAAAAAAAAAATCCGACCTTCTTTCAGATTTTTTTGCAGAGGCCTTCTGCACTTAGCAACTAAAAACCATAATTATTTCATCAGGTTTTGAACTCTGGAAATAAGACAGAGTTGTATGCATTTATTGTCTTAATACCTCTAATCTAAATAAATACATTTAATAATGTTTAAAAAATTGTATTTTATGCAATTTTGATTCCTATACACTATTGAAGATAACATTGAAATATTAACACCAATATATATGTTTTATTTTATTACATTCGTATATACCAATAACCCGCCCCAAACTTACAACTTAAACGCGTAGCATATTACATGAATACATATACTATAGTTTGTGGCAAATAAAGGTTATTATTATATAAACAGTTATGACTCTTACAGTAATAAATCCTAAAATGTTAACCAGATAATAATATAACTATTGATAGCAAAAGTACACAATGTTACAATCAACTTTAACTAAACTAATGAATGGAGTTCATTAGTCAAAACTTAAGTCTAATTGCATCGTTTTAATTTTTTTTTCTCACGACGGCGCAAGATTGGTCTATTGTTATTTAGACCAATCACAGAGACTCCACACGATTCATTTTGCCATTTGACCAATCACAATCAAACGTAACGCGCCAAATTTGCGTTATTACATTCTCATACGTTTTTACAGACCGTCATAGAATAGTAATAGATTAAAAAGTTACACACATGCTTCAGTAAATTGTCAACTGTCATTAAGTTGGATAGTGTTATAGTGTCTTTATTTATGCTATATTTTTTTACACAGAAACATATACATTACTTATTTGTTAACTCCGACTATTTTAATACTATCTCCGACACTATCGACATCTTTATATTATGTTCGCAGAGTGATTTCACACTAGCGATAGTGTGTATCTTATGTATTTAATATTATATATTTTATTATATATTTTTTGTTTTCAACATTATCGTATTTTTATTTAGTACTGAAAGGATAGTGTATGTATTTTTTGTGAATAAATAAATAAATTTATGGTAATGCAACACAAAAGAGAAAATAAATATACGAAAATGATAGTAAAATGCCAAAACTATTTGACACGTTTAAAAATAATAATATTAAAACCTACTAGTACCTTAATATAACGTATGCCTATAAAACGCGACGAACTAAAAACAATTCAACTTGAACTTTGATCTTTGAAAACTTAAAGATCAAAGTTCGTAAACAATTTGTATGGAAAAATATATGTTTGAGCTTTTGAAGCTTATCAAGACTCAGATGAACTTTTAATTGAAACCAGAAACGAGTGTATTCATTATCCTTATTTTATTACAATTTAATCCGGAATATACTGCTATATATTTAAAAATACTAATGCAAGACAATTTAAACTGGATCAGTTTGATGTGATGTCAATTAAATATAATAAAAAATATTCTAGCAAAAGAAATCATATAGTACTGTCTTTTATTGACATAACCTTTACATATTTAAAGAAAAAACTTTTTAGTCGGATTAAAGTTATGTATTACCGTGTATGTGACCGTGACCACGCACGCTGTAAAGCATGCAAAACTTCGGTTAAATTTAAAATTAAGTTAAATTATTGTAAATTTATAATATGTAACACATAACTTTAATCCGGTTAAAAAGGTTTTTCTTTAAAAGAAAACATATTGGAACTGTGTATATCTAAAATGTATTATAATATAATTGATACGCGCATGCGCTAAACAATGGTATTTATTGACTTGTGCAGCGACACTGCATAGCAACGATAGATTCAATACACAACTTTCATAATTATATCGATCTAATGGCGGTCTGAACACAAAATAGTATCGTATACTAAACCATTAAAACGCAAAAATCTATATATTTTTACGCTTCACACTTGCTTACGGTCCATTTTAAACAAATTAATCTACAGTTTTTCAACGAAAATTGAATCCTGCATAGCCAACAATGTCTTTAAAATTACTATACTTTAAAATTATACATTCTAACAACATCGCGTAAATACGGGTCAGTTAGATAACGAAAATAAAATATTTTCTAATAAGAAGTCGGTTAACAATAACTGCAAGAATTAACAATAAACGTAATTTACAAGTAAATAAATCTAATATTGCTAAACCACGTGCCTTGTTTTTACACCGGGAGTCGAACCATGTCTTTAGATTATAAGCACGGTATTACTTTACGGCACTATATAATTTTAAATTGTGTATATTTAAAATCTCTATGGCAACGAATAATTTTTATATATATATAAAAATTATATATACCTCCCTGAACAAGATCAGCATACAATGAGTCGTTAGGTTCAAGTATTACGTAAGCAGATTTACTGAAATTTATCCCCCCCTCCCCCCACCTCTTGTCAGTAAGAGCAAAGCTCACAAAAATAATAGTACATAAACGTATTAATTTTTCGTAGCAATCCTCGAAATTGCATTTCGTTTTCAAGCATAGACAATGTGTGGGTAATAAAAAAGTAAATACAGTAGAACCTCTATAAGTCGAACATCAAGGGAGATGCCAAAAAATTCGAGTTATAGAGTTTATGGAGGATTTCGACTTAGGCGGATTTTGATTCGACATAAAGAGTTTGAGGTTTATTCTTATAAATTGAACACCTGACACAAAGCAAGCAAACACGTGTTTCCATGAGTCATAAATTTATTATTGTATACTCCTAAAATGTTTTCTAAGAAACAATAGTGTACTCACATTGTCGGCAAGTTCTTAAAGTCGGTAACTTATTTTTGTTCGAACAATAGAGATAATAAATTCCAAATGATCAAGTTGTAAAGGTTGTAAAATAAAACGTTCCTATGTTCGAGATACAGAGGTCAAATTTAATTTTTCGAGTTATAGAGTGAAAATATGTACCAAAATGGCTTGGAGGGACTCGGTGATTATTTCGATTAACAGAGGGTCAAGATTTCAAGTAATGGAGGTTTTGGTGTTTTAAGGGAAGGGAACAAAACATTTTTTCGAGATTTGGAGGTTTTTGACTTATCGAGGTTCGACTTAACGAGGTTCTACTGTAATTACTATTGACCTAATCACCAAATCAGAAAATCAAATACGTAATACTAGAATGGCCCCATATGTAAATATTACAATTCCCATTTATACTATTGACGAGGATTTTTAAAAATAGCATTTACAAATAACCTACAATTGTATGTAATACACATGTACTACACATACATAATATATCGAAACACAAGTCACGAATATCAATTATTTTCATATCATCCCTTAAAATTACAAATAAACAAAAATAATTACGTACTCATCAATTAACTTAAATAACTTGATGCACATCTCATTAAGGTTGAAAGTATGTAATATTTTTCGCTATTAATTTGAAAAAATGTACACGTATTTCGCTATGACCGCTACAGCCTTCAATTATTTATGATGGTTAAAATCAAGAGTAAACAAACAAAGAAGGAAACAAAACATGGCCTCAAGAATCAGAAGACAAGACACGTGTCACAAGACCGACGGCCAACGTCCAGTAATGGAGAGGTACCGAAAGATTTATCCCAAAGGCATTTAAAAAAAACGACTGGTAATACATATTGTATAGAAACCGTAACACTATATATGGCTTCATAAGAATATTGGCAGTGTATTATCATAAAAAAAAATTAATAACTAAAAAAAAAATTACAAAATTTAACATTAATCATTTAAGTCACATATCAAAGAACCCTACCCTTGGATTGCATCCGTTTCTTTAATCATTTTTATTTTATACACAAATTAGTCTTGTGCCTGACAAATTTAGATTTTTGGTCTTAGACATGCAGGTTATCTGCCTGAGTATGCCTTAATTGCCCACATAGAAATACCGAACAACAATATTATTTTATTTCATTATTTAAAATAACATATCTACATTAACCTATATATTATGCCTTATATACCAGGTCACTACGATATCCGATATATAAGAAAAATAGTATTATAATAACAAACCAGTAAAGATAAATATTAGTGTAAAGTACAAAAAGGCCAATGAATAGTTGTTCAGATTAAAACCGACAATACCAAATTCCACCCGTATCACATCGTTCCACAACTGAGCGTTTTAAGGCAGTTTTTGCCGCGCACCCACACTATGTGGAACCAGTTCCCCACTGCAGTATTTCCTGTACCAACTCGACTTAGGGTCCTTCAAGAAAAGAGCGTACCAATTCTGTAAAGGTCGGCTACGCATACGGAAGCCCTCTTAGAGTGTAATTAGTACTAATTAATAACAGAGCAACGATAAGAAGCCAAACAACGGTAGCGTTCGGCGGCACGCTGACCCCAGAAAATTATTTAAAACAAAATTTGTGAGTATTACTCACTTTGGAATTCGGACTAAATTTTATGAGAATTGCCAATATTGGTTTTTCTTTTTTCAACACAATCATAGAGCGAAATTGATACATATACGTAACATTGAATTAATTTTCTGGGGTTTGCCAATACCTGCCCTATCGCCCAGTTCGTTCATGACGCTGATGTATTGGGCACCATGTATTTTACATAGAACGATATGGTAGACAAGGTACTAAATTAAAACTGGCCTTTTTATAAAACATGGTATTATGGATATAACCCACATTTTATAATAAGGCCGTCATCAGGGCCTTAAGACTATAAGTTACCTTAAGTTAGACGTAATATTTATAGTTTCTACTGTATAATATATAACAACAAGATACATTGAACGGATACAGCATTTACTGCATACTAAATATATTTTACATTTATGTACAATTAAACAATCATAATATCCATTATGTATAATAATTGAAAAACATATTTTTATTTAACTTAAACGAACATTAAATCAATACCTCGGCAAGATATCATCCACCGACGTGAAGTTAGAAACGAAATGCGGCCATGTTTTGATTACATTAAACACTGTGTCACCGGGGCTTAGTGTAGACATAAGTTGTCTATGGGCTAATAATTTATAGTCTTTCGCAATTTTTCCTAACTTAACACCTAGTTTAATTAATCTTTGGCACGCTTCTATTTGACGCTTTGGGGGTACAATGGTGTTAAATGTTCCTATGAATGCAATTCCTATTGAGTACTTGTTGTAGTACAGTGTATGAGAGCCTATGTAGTCCCATCCTCTACCGTAGTAGATGGATCCGTCGCCGCCGACTAAGAAATTGTATCCGATGTCATACCATCCTCGGGATTCAATGTGAAATGTTTGTATCGAACGCACACGCAGTACACATTCACTCTGAAATAGGAAAAAAATATATAATCGATTTGATTCGATTCGATGCGATGCGAGTAAATCGCCAAATACATGGGCAATCATTGTAAATTTTTCTTTTAAATTTGCACCATTTCTGTTCTGACCTTTTTTCAACAATTGAACGATTTCGATAGTATTTAAACTGTGAAATACAAGATACTATGACCGCCTCAAAAAATGATGACGCCATGACTCAAAAAAGTAACTTACACCAAACCAGTAAGCATTATGCCCCATACACGGGGCACGGGACCCCCAGAATCGAATAATAAATGAATTTCATCAAACTGTCTATCTTTATCATTATTCCACTAGCACTGAAAAATATACACAAAACAGTCCCGTTGAGTCATCTCTTATCATACGCACGAAAGACAAATCAAACCAACTCAAAACCAAAAATATAATTAATTATACCTAGGGATTTCCCGATGAATTAATATTGTTCGGTCTAATACTTGCAGCTGAGTTTCATTATCGGACAAGGCAAAATACAAAATACCGAAGTTTGAAATTAATTTGTTTGTCATTTATCGCTACATTATTTACGACAATAAACACAGGTCTAAAAGCGGGAAAAAGCTTCTTCCAGTCACGTATAATCACTTCGAGCAAACCCTTTTCTTAAGAAAAGAAACGATTCGTAGCGATTACGACTCGCATTTTGAATATAAATTGATGTTTCATATTGATAAAGAAGTATATATTTTAAACTAAAATATATCAAGAGATATTTTTCAATCGGCTTCAAGAAGTTTATTTACAATTGGGCATGTTATTATTTCGACTACACTTACTACACTTACTTACATTAATATATATATTAATTAGTCTCTTTTAGTATATCTATATACTACTACATATCTATAGATATTATATATATTTTTTCATGATTCTAGAGTAAAAAAGTTATACTCTTATTAAAGGAAGGAAGGAAGAACTGTGACTTTATTGAAAGATAGATACATAGATTCTACACCCAGCAAATTATTTAAGTTTAAATAGCAAATTCAAGACGCATTTGACGTAGCTATTTAACGACATTAACGGCATTTAACGACGACTCATTGGTCTAGTGGTTAGTACCCCTGACCGCGAATCCATGGGTCCCGGGTTCGATCCCCGGCTGAGACGAACATCGAGCATTAATGAAGGACTCTAACACACAAAATAATCGTTTTAAAAATTTACCTGGCTCTTACAAGTCTCTGTGGCAGTGTGCGTGATTATCACCCACGGTGCTGGTAGTTTTAGGAGATCCAATGCACCTTCTTCTGGCTGCGCTAGCCAATCAATTCTAGATACGAAGCGAAGGTATTCAGGCGATATAATATCTGGTCCACCTGAAAACAGTATATAGGACCTTTTATAAAACCCAACCGCATATGGACTAAGGCATAAGCCATAATATCCGAGTGTTGCCAACATTTATTTAATGGAATTTTAGGGGTACCTTATTCGAGAAATGTTTTTTTAATACGCACAATTCTATTAAATTTATATTAAGGACCTATCTGGCCAATCTCCAAAAGAGTACATTATTTCTTGCCATTTTTCGTCATCGTTTCGTCAAGGGGGGGAAAGTAGGGCGAATGGAAAAAATATATGGTGGAGTTGAATAGTTTATGTATACATTTTGAAAGATCGATACACGATTTAAACAACTACATAGCCAATTTTTGACACATTGAATTAATTTTATGACGAAAATGTATATATTATTATAATTTAATGTTTTACATAACTAATTGTTATTACGGGCCTGCGTACCACAGTCCACCCCGAGACACTGACAAAGCAATTCGTGCTGATATAGGGCCTTAAGCCTCAAACCAATCCTACTAACTATACTAAATATAAACCAAGCGTGGCTATAACAGAAATATCAAAAACTATAACACTGCAAGATTGAAACAGCTATTTGATACGAAATTCAAACCGAGTGTACAAACACTTTAGGGGGCTTCATCGATATATAGGGGTTGTACCTAGGGGGAAGTAGGGGGGTTGTACCTAGGGGGAAGTAGGGGGGTTGTACCTGTACACTCAAGCTAAGAAAATTATTTTTAATTTCCAAAATAATTGGAAGACTATTTAACATACGTAGCAATGTTGAGAATACTTAAATAACTTAAATTCATCAATGAAAGTGTACCACACTGTAGCGACATATCGTTGATGACTGAGTCAGTACTCTCTAACTTAGGCTATTGCTGCGGAGTACAGGCGCAGGTGTCGACTAATCTGTCTTGTGTGCCTTTGTTGCTGAACAAAATATAAGCATTTTCCTTTTCATAACTGTTTTAGACGTAAAAATCGACCCGCAAATCAGTATTAATAATTTAAATTAAAGTTTTTTTTAATTTGTTAATTATTAATCAAATCTATTATAAATTTATCAATCATAATTATATAACGTAAACTTTTAAAGTGGTTTCCATTTTGTATAAATTTGGCTTCATAATACTTAAAGAATGTCTCGTCGCGTTTATTTTATCACGAGATATAGAGCGAAACACTTAACCACTGTATAAGGTTCATAGTGTTTAAGCACAATCGACAATACTAGCAAAACCTTAATTATACATACAATATATAAAAGCAAGCATGCACCTCGTACCCGTGCTAATAGAACATTCAGGCATCCATGTCATTTTACTTAGTAGTAAAATCTCGTAACGGACAACACTCTATTTGCTCTTTGTCACAAGCAAATACACTTAGCTATAGACAATCACAAGCAAAGCTTCTCTGAATTTTGTTTATTAAAAAAAACTCCAACATACCTTCGTTAGTGCACAAGTTTGTACAGTGCTTTACACAATTTTCATGATTATTCTTATCAAGTACTGGACCACCTCGTGTTAGTAATGATAGGAAAACCAACATGATTGTTAATTGTAATATGATGGATAACGCAACCATTTGAACATTCTCATCGCAGACACCCAATATTCTATTGCAAGCTGAAAGATGCAAACTTTACTATGGATGGGTCGATATTGCCTACCAGAGCTACATTATATACATTAAATACATATACAATATGTTTAAGTTAGTTTTCATTACTAAGTTTACAAGATTCTCAGTTTTTTTTTTTCAGAAAGAGACAAAAGAGAATTGAAGTTAAAAGAGTGCAATTAAATTGATTTAGTTTTTCTGAATTGGGTGGGTTTTTACTATGAAAACTTTCCTAATGTGGCTCTAGTATAAAGAATGTCATTGAACTCATAATATCTAAATTTTTAAACCAATCAAACAATAGCACCAATATTATTAACCATAATAATTTGTCAATACATACTTGAGTTATATGCCTCTGGTTTAGTGGAACTCGGTGTTGTTTGTGAATTTTGATATAGTACGTAATTTACTGTGAGGGTTACAATGAGCACTACAATTAATATTCCAAAACTTAGTGCTATTATATGGTTTTTATTCCATCTAGTAAACTTCTGTGTCTTTTGAGCTGTAATGCATTAGTAATAATTACAAAAAGGACGGCTATGGCCTCCCTTACATGTAAGAACTAAACCACTCTTAGAGTTGGATTTCATCTCAAACACTCACTACCCCCTTAACACTTTTAATAAAATCATTGACCAACAGTTTGTTTTATCATAATATAATTAAAAGAAAAATTTAAATTTTATCTTAGTATAGTAATATAAGATTGATTTAGTTTTTACGAGGTATAACTGTATAAATTGTATGTTTAACCACAATGACTTCTACTCAACCGTTAAATTAAGCTTTATAAAACTTTAACTGTAAAGGCAAGTAGGAAAAGGGTGATCAATATGTTGTCACTGCCATGTACACAAACTACTAAGCCGAAAGATCGTGCCTTCATGGAATTAAATTAATGAATAAATAAGTGAATATAAATAAGGTCTTATACATTACGACTAGATAAATGAAAATTATTACTAATTATAACACTAATCCTGTCACTACTAGGTATAATAATAATTTTTAATATAATAGGAATATTTAGAATAATGAGTCAGTTAAAAACTGTTAAGGAAACTATTTTTTATAAGTACAAGGCCATAATATGACATTGAAAAATTAAGAACAATTTTAAATTTACTAACATTTTTTATCTCCAGATTTAGACCGTGGAGATACTCCACTATCTTGTTCGTCATCAGTTACAGTATAAGAAGCATTTTCAACACCATTGTTCTTTATCACTTGCTTAATTGTTACAGGACCATTGAAATAAGTGTTGTTACCGAATTGCACGTTATCCGAGTCACTCACAGATATATTTCCAAAAACTGGTACTGTAGAGCTTTGAAGAAGGGATTTAGGGATAATCGATAAGTCCTTCGAAGGGACTGGTTTTTCACATTCTTCATTGTCACTTATTTCCGCAATTTGAATATCACCCAAATCACCGATAACCTTTATACCCTCATTCACTTGATCCACATTCATTTCCATCTCATATAAAAGACATAACCATCACAGAAATAAAATGGAATACAGTTTACAGAGCTTAAAGGTAAAGTATCAAAAAGCACTGAAGTAAACAAAAAGCTAAGCACTAGACGAGAAGACCTTAAAAATACAACAAATATTAAACTTCTTTCATGTTAATATTTTAATACTATTCACCGACGAAACTAGTACTCTATAGATAATTATAATGGTTATTATTTAGTTTATAATTTTTAGAGATAAATACTGTCTTACGAGTACCTAAGTATGTTGTTTATTGTTGATTTGTCAGTTTTAACTTTTGACAGTAGACCTTGTCAATACGTCATTTTTCCCAGATGTATAGAGTATGGTCAACTCTAGAATACAGATATTAAGAATTAGTAATCTGTCTGTATATGTACATGTTAACCAAAAAAAATCTATGGGCTGCGATGACTGCCCTTTTTGGGCATCCCGTAGGCCGGACGTTGCCCCCCTATGCAATAACATATTACTTTAATTTAAAGTTGGATAAGGGTCAGAGTTTTGTACAGTCTGTTTTTATAATAACAAGATTTATAAATGTAGGTAATATTTTAGGGGGTTAATTGCTGAGGCATGGTAAGACACATTTGTGTCCATGCCTGAGTATTTTTTTAAACGACTTATGGAACCATAACAATTATTGTTTCACCAGTAATGGAACCACTGAGATCTATGACTTTAAAAAACTATAATGGACTGGTCTATCTTTTTGATGTGTTTGTATTAAACGCAATTTTCCATGATTAGGTATAGCAACTTGGTCCGACTTTAAAGTAAATAAAAGACAACAATGTTGAATATTACTTCCTTTAATTATTGTATTGTCAATTTGAATCAATCTTAGTTCATAACTGCTGCCCAGTTTCCATCTACAGTGAACTATATCTAAATCCATTACGATGACATGACCCAAAACTTTTATGTGAAATGAATAATAAATAATTCAATACTTTGGTAACTTGAAAATAAATTAGACTACAAGTATCAATGTCAAATAAATAGTATTTATCAAATAGTATAAAATGTTATATATGTATGGAAATACAGATATGACATTTTAAAGAAAGTTTTAATCTAAGTACAATGAAAATTAAAAATACTGAATATGCAATTGTGATTCATTCAAAAATGTCCAAGATCATATAACATATTTTAGGCTGTTTATTAAAATTTTAATGGGAAAAAGTTATTTAAAAAAATTGTGTTTTTAGAAAAGAAACACAAAAATAGACAAAGTAAGTAGACAAAAGAAACACTCAAAGGTCGACAAAAAAAAATACAATAGATGTATTTATAAATATGAATAAGAACAAGGACATGATTCAACAATATATAGCATACAGTTGGCTAATGATCTATTCTAAGCCCATATAAACACCACACTGTTGGTTTGACCACTCAGAGAAAAATCTAAAATAATAAATCACAGACATAAGTACACAAAAACAATGATAATTTCGCGTTTATTCTTAAGTCTACAAAAACAAAATAGAAATAATAAGTGTGGTGCAACTTTACTTATACAAAATTTCATCCAAAACCAATGATCTTTTATTAACCGCAACCCCACAATTTAAATAAATTTCACAAATTTGTAAACCCTCATTTATTGTGATTATATTCATATCATGTTCACTACATTGGCAGTTAATCTACAAAAGTGCCTTCTACATTCTTGGAATAAATATAAGTACTGTAATGGGGCTATGGATATGAATTGGGGTTTTGTTCTAAACTTGATATTGAACTTATTTTCCAAGTTGTTTGATGAGGGCGTCAGTGCTGAAGGATTTTGGTCTTTCGATAGGGAATCCGAGGGCGCGAGACCAGACAAGTTGTGCAAGAACACCCAATGCACGGGAGACACCGAACATAACAGTGTAGTAGTTCATCTCCTTCAAACCGTAATACTGAAATAGAAAATTTGATTATTATCTTTGATCTTTGGTTTATTTTAAGTCAGAAAGGCTCAGTCGTAAGTAGCAAGGCATGTGTTGTTAGATCAGTAAATATTTATAACGTCTCCTTTGCAAATAATGCTTTTTTTTAAGACAAAGAATTGTCTGCACTAAGTCATACTTACCCGTTTGTCAATTTACATACATTTTAGACAAACGGAAGTAATACTTACTCTTGACAACTTACCCTTAATGCATTAAGATTTTAGATTCACTCTGAACTAAGTAAGCCTAATATATTTTCAATACAGTCAGAAAATGAAAAAAACACAGCATTTCAAACATTACGATCAATCAATTGAACACAAATTTCTTATGAATTTAGGTTAATAACCCTGTGAGATTGAGATATTTCTTTTAATTTGTTAGGAAATGAATTACCTGTAGCAATACACCGGAGTGCGAGTCAACATTGGGCCATGGGTTCTTGACCTTGCCAAGCTCAGTTAGGATTGGTGGGACAACTTTGTAAACGGCAGCCACCAGTTTGAACAATGGGTCGTTGGGCAAGTGCTTGAGGGCAAATTCACGTTGGCATGTGTATCTGTAAATATAGAATTCTTATACTATTTGTACTGTTTAAACAATAAACTTAAGATCTTTTCTTCATTAGATTTGCCATGTATCATTTTAGTTTGTGCAAATGCAAGTCTCCATTTCAAAATTCATACGTACTCATAAACATGGGAGTGCTCCAACACCCAGTTCCTAACTTAGCTACTAATAAAATGTTCTAACAAATATCGAAAGTGGTGTTTTTTACAGCCCACCAAGAATTTCGAACCAGAGACTTCATAGTAGAACGAGCTACGAGCCCTAGACCAATAAGACAATTATTATATTAAATTTACGATTGTTTATATTGAATTTAATAATGTATCTTACCTAGGGTCAGTCTTTCTGAGCACAGCGTGTCCGTATCCAGGAACAACTTGACCAGACTTCAGGGTCTTCCAGATGAATTCTTTCAGGCTCTCCTCTGTGAAGTTGTCACCAACTTGCTTACGGAGCTTCTCCAACCAGATTAATACCTGTGAAATTAAAGTAGCAAAGTCAATTTTCATTTCAAACAGAATCATGACTAATAGTCTGTTGCTATACAAATATTTTGTAGCTATGGCATGATTGATGCTAAATTAAAAAAAATCTATTATCCGTATATATCGTGCTATACCTAGCGTTGAAAGTGTGAAAGTAATTATTGTAGCACTACAAAATGGGCAGCATAACATTCCAAATATTCATACTTTATTATCACTCATGATAGTGTTAAGCAAGACAAACCTTCTCATTACATGGTAAAATTAACTAATATTAATTTTAAGGTTTGGTCTTATTTATCATAGATACTAGACTAAAGTAGGACATAGACGTTTCTAGAATTTCCCCTCACATGATAAAAACTAATAGCACTCCTTTAACTAAAGTCTTTCGTCTCTTTCTATTAAAGTATGCTTATGCTGTGTTTACATTTGATTTGTTATTATTTTCTGAATTCATTGTCGATGTATAATCTAGACGATATTTGATTATTCCCAAAATAGACTTTAAATAATAAGTCAATATATACGTACTGCTTGGCCTTCAAGAAAGAAAGTAAAACAGGAATATTGGTCATGAATATTTAGCTTATTTCTAGCAAATTTGTGGCCAAAATGGCGTCTCAAGAAATAGTTCAGCATGAATTTCGCTCCGCGGTATTACTACCAGAATCAAATCCATACCTCTTGGTTGGCGAGACCGTGGAGTGGTCCAGCCAGACCATTAAGTCCAGCAGCGAATGACAGGTAAGGGTCGCTAAGAGCTGAACCGACCAAGTGAGTTGTGTGGGCTGATACATTTCCACCCTCGTGGTCACTGTAAACAATCGACATTCCAGAATGTTATTAAATATAATATGAATTCCTTGTGTATATAGAAAATTTTAAATAAAGTTTTTATTTCTTATTCCTCGTGAAGTGCCAATTGTTCGATAATACATTAATACTTTACTAGTACAAGAATAATTAAACTATAAATTTATCATACGAATTACTAATGAACCGTCATATTAAAATGCTGATTTCAAGGACAGAGTATTTCCTTCGTCTAATTAAGACATTTACAGGAATATAAGCATAAGCAATATACCAGACATAATTTTTTAACACCACCTGGAGGGGAATTTTAATTCCAGTATTTATACTGGAGAATAAAAATCCAATTTATTTCCAACACTTATTTTAAAAAATTGGTACTTTTTGACCTTTATATATATATACATATATGTAGTATATACCCTATCCTTGGATTCCATATTGAAGTTAACCAGTTCTATTCTCGGCAAAAAATGTAAATCCAGTACTTATGTATTCACCTGTTGGTGGTGCTATTTAATCTAAGTATTTGTAAATTCAACTTCGCTGAGCAATAGCGGATATAAAAAATTCGCTTGGCCACAAATTCTTATATTACTGAATGGTGGTACAGAGACGTCTATTAAGAGTTGCTTAACTCAAGTCTCACTACTATTAGTAACTGAGTTCTTTATATAATCTCAAAAGTTAATGGAAATCTCTGACTTCACGTGTCAATCCTATCTAGAAGTACACGTATATTACGTGTGTATACATTGAGAGTACATTACATATTGGATACGTTGCCAAGTGGTGCACAAACATGTGTTATTTTTAGAGCCAAATTGGTACAATGACATTCGCAACACTTTAAATATATAACCGTTACGAGAATTTATTGATGAAACGAATTCAAACTCGTTGTTTCATTATTTTATTTGACGTGCTCTTTCGTGTTTTCTATACAACGAATACTGAAATTCTTTTTTTTTCTTCATGAGAAGCCAGCTATAATTATTTATAAGTTACAGACTTTCCTTTAAATACCATAAACAATCGAACACTGCCTCAAAGACTAAATTTTTAAATTTGTTTTGATTTTCTTTTTATTATTTTTTAATTTTCTAATTACTTAATAGCTTAGCAACATATATGTATTGGTCCAGGTGAAATCGCGACAACTTGATACAAATCGTGACATAGGTATTTGTTATCTAATTTTGGGTCGTAGTCTATCTAAATAATTCAAGGTGACATTGATAACGATATAGCGATAACATTACAAATTCCATATTGCAAGATTCGGAGATAATGATATTTAGAAATTCTAAATATGAAACAGTCTTTGTTTTTCTAAAATGATATTAGAGGTGTATGAGCCACAATGCATTTTTTAAACCTAGCTTTATTTACTCGTCTCATAGATATCCTCTTGTAAGTTGAACTTTAGTTACACAAAATAACTGATATAAAGCAAGTCTTGTTAAGCTCCGTTCACGTCGATTTGTATTCGGCTTTTTCGAAATCCGTCAAAAATTATTATAACTTAATATACAAGTAGTTCATATATACATAATGTAGTGTTCGAGTAAAAAACATGATTAATCAACGGAACAGACAGAAAAATGTATTCCCCATATGGGACAGCTACAAATCTTGTGTTTTAGTCACGCACATATAATATATATTGTCAGCATTTGCAAGGCCATTCATTCGCTGTGCTAGAAATTAGTGTATTATCACAAATAGGTATGTAATCACTAGTTAAGTGTACAATGTACATGCGATAACCTTTAAAACATGCGGGTTTAACAATTTTCGAAGCTATCAGAGTTGTCCATTAAGCTAAAAATTCGCTGAATTAGTTAAATATTTAAGAAAGCCTAGTGATTGTTTAGGTTCTATGAAGTTATTTAAAAAGCAGGCTTAATCATCAAATAATTAACTCTTAATAGACACTTAATAGTCTAGCGAGGATATACTATGAAATCTATGAGCAAAAATAATTGTTGTAAAAGTAATCTGTATGAACTAATGTCTTATTGGTTGACTTCGTAGAATTTGTATCAGAGGGCTCACGAATGTGTTGCCGGCCTTTTAAGAATTAGTACGCTCTCTTCTTGACCCTAAGTCGAATTGGTTCGGGAATACGTCAGTGGCGAGCTTCGAAATAGTGTTGGTGCGCGGCAAAAAATGCCCTAACAAACGCTCAGTTGTGGAACGACGGACGTCGAGGTGATACGGGTGGAATTTCGTATTCACATGCGAATCATGCGTCATGCGGTCGAACCTTGACTGTTCAAGAATGGATTTCTTGACTTGAAAAACTTCAAGACATTCCTGCGAATGTCTGAGGCCAAGACGAGTAGGTTATGTTTTCGAATAGTAAACTATTCGTACTAAGCTACGTAAATTACGTCGTAAACTTTTCACACAAAAATCCAGTGTCACCGTGACCTTGGCCTCAGGTAGTACCATACGTATGTTTCGCTATCATTTGATTCCCAAGTAGGTGGCTTCCTCCCTTCCTAATAGGCATGTAGGTGATCAAGGAATAGGCCGCTAGTTCACAGACGGGGTTCGAACCTACACCGTCAGGGATGAGTTGGACGCTCACTAGACAAATTATTTTTAGCACAGCTTTTATGTATGTATTATAAGCTATTTTATATAGAGTTTTATAACCTTCATTGATTAATTGACTAAAACACAATACTTATTAAATCCTTTCAAAGTAGAAAATCTCAGGGCTGGAAGTTTCTCGTTTCTAGGGACAAGACAGCCAAGGAGTGAGTGTAAGTTCCCGATGATACAATCATACATTTGTATATATATTATAGAGGCAGTTTTTTATTGAGATGATCAATTGAAATATTATTGAAACGTATGGCGCGTAATTGACTCAATATTGCACATGAACGCGCCTTTGCGATTGAATACAATGGCTGTAATTATACCGAAAGAATGTGATTCTTGATATCAAATCTATTTTTATACATATGAACATTTAAAATCCATTTTAATATTAATTTGATGGAGTACAGAAAACACACTCCGCTTATGAAAAATTGTCAGCATTACTCCGTTGAATTGATTGAATAATAAATATTGAAAGCTTTTGTAACTTAACAGTATACTATATAACTGTGCTGACGTGTGCGCCCTAATTGATTTTATACATATATGATTAATTTCAATAATCATAACGTAAGCCCGAAATATTTGTTATACTCCCTTTGGAGATTGAAGAGTCTCTACTCTTGGGTTCAAGTGCACAAGCGCTAACTAAAGATTTAAGTTGGCGCCTGGTAGATAGTACCGGTGACCCCAGAGCTGGTGCTTTCCTGGCTCAACCAATAAGTCTCGCAATACAGCGAGGAAATGCTGCCAGCGTTAAAGGTACACTGCCAGAGGGACCAAACTTGTTGAATTTCTTGTATTTTTCTTATAAATTATAAAATAATTTTTTAACTAAGATTATTATTAATTTTAAGAATTAACAGTTATGGCCATGCATAATATATTTGTTTGAAATTATTTAAACAGCCGTAATTATAGCAATATAAGCAACATCAGACATGAATACCATTTCAAGAAACTTCATTTCATTTAACTTCGCTCATTTAAAAGAAAAATAGCTTAGTTAATATGAAGAATAATGAACATAAATGTTGCGCAACCGGAAGTCACTAAAATGTAGAGTAAACAATTAAATATCAAGCGTTGACGTCACAAGTTATTTCCAGCTATTAAGATATTGAGTCGTAATTAATAAAGAACCTTCGAGATGCACAATTGTCCTAGAAATCTAAATAATGATAGTGAGAACATATAAATAATTAGGTACAGATTCGAAAAAGCCATAAGCAATTAATTTTTAAAAATATTAAATATCTTTCAAAAAAAATTATTGGTGCTTTCCTCGCGCAATGAATAAGTATCGCAATACAGCGAGGACTGCCAGCGTATAAGATACTGCCACAGGGAGAAATTATTTTTTTTTTAATTATCACTTTATCAATTTTTAATTATTATTATTATGTAGCTTAAGAATATTACTTGTAAGACTTCGTTGTTAAATAAATCTAAACATACATTTTACTATATATGCACATTATCAGGTTTGAATATATTTTTCAGGATAACCTTGCAAGTAAAAACTTAGCAGTAGATTGTATTAAAAGGAATCTTTTGATTAATCACGATATCGAATACTTTTGAAGTACATATGACAGACTGTTTACCACAAATACAAATATTTTATTTCTTTACACAAAAAGTAACCAGACCTTTAAGCAACATGTATACTTGTGAAGGCAGATCCCTACAAAACCAGTTTGAGTCTTAAAGCACTCGAAACATTGCGTTACGTAAATAATGTAAAAAAATATCCGTTTAAATATTTTATAGATGCTCTCAAAATGCATTGGTATATCGTGCATTGTACGCTTTTACACCGTGTAATTTAAATGATTATCTTCGGAGTTATCTCGAAATTAAAGTAAAGAGATATAAACTCAAAGTAACTACATATAAAAAAAATATTTTCAGACATAATGAACGTATTTGTAATGAAATGCGATCCGATTTCCAAAATTCTTTAACCAAAAGCTAATTCCTGACTATAGCTTATCTTTATTTCAAAATAATAGTGTCGTGCAAGCCGCAGTTGTTAATATTTTTGAGAACATGATCATGCATTTGGACAAACATTTGCGCACAAAATAGTATGATTAATAAAATTTGTAGCTTAATAGCTGTTAGATGAAGGAAATAAAAAATATTACACATGAATCACACACACAATAAATTCGCAACACACAAGACAAATTCGCAAAGCTGTTTTGGGTTCTTTAGCACGTAATTATAAAATTATTTTACATTCACTTTCAATTAGCACTTCACGGTTTAATGGAAACTTTACGTGATCATTGGTTCATTTTTTTCGTATTATATAATTTAATACCTGTGAATTTGAAAAAATACAGAACGCCCACCAGAAACCTAAGATGGAATAAAAAGGATAGCGGGGAAGGATTAAGGAAAATGGTGTGGAGGATGAGAGACAAATTGAAACATTTGGAGAGGGCCATCACTCCTTAATGTAATCCTGATTAATGAGTGATGAGTGAGTAGTCGTATGAAATCTACTTTTATTTATGTTACCTGTGAATGGTGAGGTAGAGACGCATTAGTTCAGTGAACTGTGCGTCGTCGAAGCCAAGCATGGTGCAGTAGTTAGCTGACCAATCCTTGTTCTCGTCAATGGCACCGATTCCCTTTCCATCGCGGTAAACATTGCGGTAGATGGTTGCGGCAATCACGGGCAACTTAGCGATCAAGTTCATTGCGTCTTCGTAAACATACTGAAAATTTATTCAATACAAACCTATATATACTATAGTGGATTAAAGGATTCCGCGGATTAACATTTGTGTTCGATTCCCCAAAAATTATGGTTTAGTGCCTACTATATAAAATTTTCAACTCTTTGTATTTAATCGCGACATCACTGCAAATTTTCGGAATGAATTCAATATAAGATATAATTTTAATATATCTTCGAAAAACACAATCTAGTAACAGTAATTTCTCTTATGTTTCTATTTACTGAGCAGTGCTGGTCTAAGGCGACTCTAAAGGTCGTAGGTTCGAAGCCCAAATGTGTACCAATGGACTTTTATGTGCACATTTAACTTTGCTCGTACGGTGGGAAACAGTGGGAGAAAACCGGCATGCCTTAGACCCAATAATAACCTATAAGGAAAAACAAATAATCACGGAGCAATACAGAAATTTAAAACTAGAAGGGTTGTAAAATGGTTTTTTTATTTACTGACCTCCCAGTACTTGGACTTGTGCACACCCTCAGAGTAGGCTTGAGCGAACTTAGACTCGCTGTTAAGGGCAGTAACGGCAGCCGAAAATTGCGACATTGGGTGTAATTTGGTTGGCATATTGTTCAGCATTGTCACGACGTGGGCTGGTAATTCCGCCCTGAAAAGAAAATGTTTATAGATCTGGCTGACGGCAGATAATTGATTTTTATATTATATAAATTAAATGTATAAGAATTGTAATGGAAAAGTTACTCCTAATTAATTTTTAATGTTGCGTGTGAAATAGTTTTTTTTTCAATTTTCCTTAAAAGATTTATCCAGAAATAACCTCCGAGTAGTCGAAGGTCACCGTGAAGGTTACTACGATTGCTTCTTAAGACTTTTGAAATTTAAACTTCACACAATTTAAAAGATCAAAGTTATAATTAACTATGGTTCTTAACCATCAAGACGTAATATAAAATTTATTTAACTACAAACACGCAAATTATTGCACGTATTAAGCCGCTAAAATACAAATTTAATGCACGAAAGATATAGAAGATTACTAGAAAGAATGCCATAAAAAAACACTATATCTTTATAGCAAAACCAATTTTAAAATATCTTTCTTTAATTTAAAGTTCAATGCCAAATGTATTTTTATAAGGTTTTGAGTTTTACTGGTGAAAATATGCATAAGAAAAAAGATTTACCTTTGAGCCCATTCCTTGGATATCGCAGCGACTTGGGCTTCGGTGGGAACTTCCCCAGTGACAAGAAGCCAGAAAAGACCTTCGGGCAGAGGCTCGTCACCACCCTTGGCTTTGGGCAGTTGCTTTTGACACTCGGGGATGGAGAGACCACGGAATCTGATACCTTCATCAGCGTCAAGGACTGATGTTTCGCAGATCAAACCCTTGATTCCGCGCATTCCACCGTACATCTGTAATGTATAATGTATTTAGATCTCCATAAATAACATCCGCTCCAGATGTTTCCTTGCTGAGCATGAGGCTCCGACATGAGCTACCGACTGAAGAGAGAGATATATAACATTGTTTAAACTATATATTTCATTTTATATGTTCTTTATATGATGTATAATAGAAGTTTTATATGCCCTACAGTATTAAACTCATAAGTTTGTTTAGGAATTTCTATGAATATAAATACTAATTATATATTTAATACATTTTTGTCCGTTAAATAAAAGAACCGGATGGATCTATTATGTTTTAGTTACATTTCCAATATCGTACTATTTTACATAGGCCGCCACGATTCTATGGATTGTGGACTAAGTGCGTACGACGACGCCCGTATGAGAAACTATTAATAAATAAAACATTTGATAACAAAAGCGTTGTCTCAGCTCTGAATAGGGTAAACCTAAGAATATCTTACAGCATCTTTCCATTAAATATATTATATACAGCGGACTCTCTATAATTCGAATGTCAAGGGAAATGCAAAAAAATAGAGTTAACGCGCTTTCCACTTCACAAGAACTTCGAGATATGATTTAACTGCTGAAATTTCGACTTACAGGGGCGCGATCGCTAAATGTATTTTTCGATTGTATGCAATGAATGTATTCATTAATTAATACAATAACAATAGATTAGAAGCCGAACCCGAACATTCCTTTTGGATTTTATCGCTATTATTTCGGGGAATTCCAAGTAAGACGTCATTATATTTTACTAACTACGACTTACGGAGTCTCCTTTTTGAAATTTGAGTTATAGAATGTATATGTATTATTATAAATACTTCGTAGGGAAATAACATTTTGTTCGAGTTACAAAGTCTAAATAATTCGAGATACCGTGTTTAGGGGTTCACTTGACGAGGTTCGAGTTATAGAGATTTCACTGTATATTAATTATATCTGGAAGTATATAGTCATTTCATGTTTGATCACAAATGATTGCATTTTTGAGAACACGATACAGAATAGTAGGTGGTGGGAATAATACAAATATATTAATCAAAGGCCTTCTAAACCTATTTATCTCTTTTTATACAGAACTGGACACAAGTTGGGTCACAATCACACCCCTATGTTGAGTGAGATGTGGCCTATTGGAGGGCACGCTAGTTAATACGCCGCATAAGCAAGAGCAGTGTTGGCCTAGTGGCTTTAGCGTGCGACTCTCATACCGATACCTGTGGTCGTAGGTTCGATCCCAGACTGTGCACCAATGGACTTTCTTTCTATGTGCGCATTTAACATTTGCTCGAACGGTGAAGGAAAACATCGCGATGAAACCGACATGTCTTAGACCCAAAAAGTCGACGGCGTGTGTTAGGCATTGGAGGCTGATCACCTACTTGCCTATTAGATTTAAAAATGAAACAGATTCAGAAATCTGAGGCCAAGACCTAAAGAGGTTGTAGCGCCACTTATTTTTTTTTAATGAAGAAAGATCTGATGATGACATGTTGCGACTTACCATGTCAACGGTGACGTCTCCCATTTTGGTGGCGCCATGTTTCTTACGGAGCTCGCGGATCTTCTCCTGTTCCTTTGGAATCTTCTCCTGCAGCACGCTCTTAAGGTTTGTGTTCTCCGCACTCAAGTTGCGGAGCAGAATAGATGCCGTTGGGCATATTTTCTGTAACAATTTTAATAATTTAATGGTTTTTATTTTTTTTGCTTGGACTTTATCACAAAGATGCCTCAATATTGCAAGATATAAATAAAATAAGTAAAAAAATACAACACATTTGCTGGTACAGCAAAAGCGTTAGCATAGCATACTAACACTAGTCTGAAATAAACTTTATTTTTTTCTAATACAGATTTTTCTACTTTCCGTTTAACGACAACTCTTTGTTACGTCAAAATAAGCACAGTCCCTTGAGTGTCGTTATATATATATATATATATATATAAGGTTTTCATCACAGAACACGAAAAAAATTGTGTTCTCTTTAGATGGCTTAACTGAGAGGAAAATTCAATATCTTAAACTTGTGACCTTAATTATAACAAGGATACATCAAAATAAGGATAAATGCGTTGAGGATAATGTTTTATATATTAACGAAGGGAATTTACTTTAAACAAAATAAATTCTTCAAAATTTATTCCCCAAAGAAACGGTTATTGTTGGAAGTCATACATAAATAGCAAGTTACCAATTATTATTATCTATTTATTATTATATTATATTATTATCTATTTATTATTATTATATTATTTATTTACATCAATTGTTGCTTTCAGTATTATCTACCATTTAAGTATTTTTAAGTTATGAGGTAAGGGTGTTTACGATTCAAAGGGTATGATTTTCAAATTATCATATAGTTTTCCTATTTAAACAAGTAGGTAAGTTTGCCGGGAACAGATCACTTTCGGGTCAAAGATATGACCAGTTGTCTCAAGACGTACATTCTGTTACTAGCTCAAAGAAAGCAATATCAATTGGTACACAGCCGGACTTCGACCTTACTAACTCCACTTTTAAAATCGCGCTTACATAGGCATCTTCGCAAAAAATCGTTATTATCTTTTCAAAATATGTTTAATGGTTGAGCCCCTTACAAACGTTGTGTAAAAAAAAACATGGCGATTAAAAAGAGTGGCGGAGAGTTTATTGCCAGTTCTTCTCTTCCGTTCTACGCCCTTAATTTGAGAACTAGCAGTAAATGTAAAATTAGAAGCATTAATATGTATTTCTTTACTGACACGTCATAAGTGTACAATGTGTTACCTACATGATTAAATGATTTTGATTTTGAAAAAATCGTTATTATTTAAGACATTAGACGCCAGAGAATCAATAATAGCCCAATGTATCTATTTGTTAGTTTAATTAGTTTTACGACCTATAAATAGATGATAGTTCCATTATATTCGTTCTTAATTAATCTATCAATGTTGTTCCACAATTCAATCAATAAGTCGGGTCAAATACAGTTTACCAATTGACATTGAATACAATGGCTTAACTCGACGCTTCTTCAAACCGTTTCTGATTGATTGGTATGATCACCACTTCCGTTCGTTTTATACAGACTGAATAGATTGGCAATTTAAACCAGATTGACGATTCAAATCTTGCTCAGCGACCAGACGGTTTATTATATAGATTCACTTGAACACAATAAAGGCGGATAAATTTTTTTATCAGTTGAGTCAAAAAATACCAAGTCCTTTCTTTGGTTACTTTTTTATAGAAAAAGGGGGGAAAACGAGCCTACGAGGTATTTGTTTTACTATGTAGTCAACAATTAAATAATGTAAGAAAAATATCTGTCTGTTAGGACACATTTTTTGTTCTTTATGAAGACTATAGATTTAGATTAGACCGCATTGGATTGTATTCCACGTCTCGCTTTCCACGGCTTGACTTGGCAATGTCTTCCAAAAACTACCCTAATAGGATCTTCACATTCCTTTAAAAATAATTTTTATAATTTAATTTTCTTAATATTACAAAGTCAATCAATACAAATAAGAAATGTATTTTTTTTTTAAATTTGTTTAAAATATGGTTTTTACGCGGGGATTTGATCTAAGTTTAAGAAGTGATAATAAAGGTAAAATATGTGCGGTCACGTCAGGCACTATAATGAGAAATATCTATTAAAACACGACCGTTCATGAACAAGGTCTTCTTCTTAACAAAAGAAACATATACAATTGTTATCACCTGCTCCTTGCATATGAAATGAACCGAGTTCAATACACGCATACCTACATTAACATAATTTTAAATATGTATATTCATTTGTTGGATCAGTTTGAAACGTTACTCCCTTTAACTATAAAAATATAATTAATATACAAGGTACACTTCAGCTTCATATGGGTAAAATATTGGCCAATATGTACGTATTACATAAGTACGGACAGTTATGACGAATTTAAAGAAAACCTGATTCAAATTTGAAAAGCTACCCGAGAAAGTCTTCAAGCAATAAACTTCTTTTAAAAGCTAAATATTACTGAATTACCTACTGGCTGTCGCACCCAAAAAGTGTCTTAGCCTCCGCAACGAGGCCAAAGCAAGTTTGTATGACTAGATTAATTTATAAAAAACTAACAATTAATCTACGAAGTTAAAGATCGAACCTTGTTCACAATTCTCACGCGTTTGCGTGACGGGTACGTGAGCCTCTCAACGAAATATGGCGCTAAAATAGTGGCTGTGAACAACCTTGAGGAGTTACGCAATATTTAAATACGAATAATAAAGTAATTTTACTTGCTGATATAAATGTAGTCTACGATATTTAACTTCCAAATGAATACATTGAGTTAATTCAGGTTGGTTAATTAAAGATGGTAGAATTAACCGATAATCAGCAAGTATTTTAGGAAAATATGTTCTACTGAGGATAACTTGACAAAATTCAAAAGTCTCTGCCAAATTATGAGAGCGCTGAGATGTTCCTCAGACTTCCTGGATCGGTTTATGGAAAATTCAATTATTTCTTTAGGATTCGTGTTTTCCTTGATGAGCAGTGGTAATTTCCACGCGTTCTTAAATGGCGAAATTCCGGGATGTCATTTATTTAAGTGTCAGATGAAATACACGTGTGTGTTGTGTTCGCATACTTAGGGTCTGTTTCACAATGTATGGATAAAGTACCAAATAGCTATGCAACACATAAATTATTTGGAAGATAAATTGTGCTATGTGACACTTAATCGGACTCATAACTTTTGAAGGACTTTATGTGACGAATAGCGCTATCTGACAGTCGTGAAACGCAACAATAGTGTTTATCCTACCAATAAGTAATAAATAGCGAATTTGGAACTTATGTAGAACTTATCCGTACATTGTGAAACAGTCCCTTACTACTAGGTTTAAGTTATTTTCCGTCGTTTTTCTCAATCTTCAAGGCTATTACGGCCGTCCGACATGACGTAATAAAGCGAAGTATTTATTACGTTTTAAATGTAATAAATCTTAATAAAAAATACTAATGATTTAACTGACACAATAGTTGTCAAATTAAATTATTAGTGGCATACAAAATACCAGTACAATTTTCAGTTAAAATTAATCTATTTACTGCATTGTAGTAATAATTGTTAACGTTCGATTACCAATCTACTATCGAGGGTTTTGAACCTATGGATATTTCAACTGAATTTTCGAGTACCGCAAGAAAAAGCATCGTGAAGAAACCTAAGGTAGCCTATCTAAGAAGACAGTCGACTACGTGAGCCTCTCAAAGCTTGCTTGTCTAAATATTGAAACAGTTAAATCTGAGGTCAATATTCAAGGGATTGCAGAGCGGATTAATCTTAATATATAACGTCCCTCTTGAGCGCATACTTCATTTGTTTTAACACTGTTGTAATCAAAGGGACAAAGAGGACACTCATGTCATGAACCTAACTTGGATTACGATAATTACGCTTTCATAACGATAAGACGAACAGAGATATGATTGATACGCCTATTTGATACACATGTTAGATTAAGCTACGCATTTATATTAGTATAAGATCCCGCTATACAACGACCTTCACCGAGATGCTTATTTAATGAAACTTATTTTATATTTAATTTAATATGTCAATAAATATAATCCATATGGGTTGCCTAGCAAATTTCAGTCCAGAGTATGTTTAATTAATATTTAAAAAAAAATTTTTTTTTATAATTAGCATGTATAATAATAAGTTTTTGAACTTTTTTCAATCAATATTTTTAATCAGGGTAGTATTATATATGTATCACTATAACCTTCTTTTATACTAAAGATGTATATATACTTTAGTGTCACATAAAAAATATACACATAAATAATTAATTGATTAAAAACAACCTAACTTTTGCATATTCTATGGGCTTCATACTTTCGATTGGTATAGAATTTATCTAATAATCATACCGGTGAAATGTTTAAAAAAATATTTTTTTTTTAAATTAATAAAAAATACTCTGGACTGAAATTTGCTAGGCAACCCATATGGATTATATTTATTGACATATTAAATTATATATAAAATAAGTTTCATTAAATAAGCATCTCGGTGAAGGTCGTTGTATAGCGGGATCTTAGACCATATACTGCGAGAAATTTACTTTTCAAAGTTGGCGGTAATTTAAAATCAGAACGACTTTAAATAATCTCAAAGATTAAACGAATAGTTATTTTAACCTACATTGGCAAAGTAACAATAATAATTACATAACCGTTTTTCACGTGACGCCTCAGAAGATAGTCACGCATACCTTATCACAATATCGCGCCATTCGGACGACATGATTTAATCTAGGTGAATGAAGACCGACCATAACCTTGACTTTCACTGGCTTCACATAAGAATGTGTATGAAACATTTAAAGTTTCAAGTAGGCTAACAAAAACCAATGATATATGTGAATGTTTGATTATTTTACTCTTCAATTTGGTTTATATAATCTGAATTTAGAAACTAGAATAGAACAGAGACACCTACAGAATTACATTTTTGATTAATGAAAATGATTTGACATTATCCGTGCACTGTTTGTGATTATTTAACTATACATCTGAATGTTATTTTGTTTATAGTTTTCCATTATCATAGTTTTTTTCACTGATTAGCTTCAACAATAATATATATTAATTAATAAATGCCAAAGTGTACAGTAGTTACAATTAACCTACATAGTAATAATATTATAAATAATAAAAAAAAACAATCCAAAAAAACCAAACCAAACTTTTTAAATTTGTTATAATTTTCTATTTATCAACTTTGAATGCCAAAGTTTCATAGTTGTCGGAAATTCAGCATCTTGCATATTTAGTGAATGACAGTTTGCTTTGAAAATTGCAATGATATGTTGATTGATGGCTATACATAAGTATTATTTATGATTTCAAACAAAATATAATAATAATATAATAACAATAATGTATAAGACAAACAAAAATTACAAAAACAAAACTAAAAATTATCTTAACATACTCGGTCCCTATAAAGTATAACATTAATTACATATATCAAAAAATTTAAGATGTTAAAATTTAAATATCTTAAAATTATTAATATTTAATATATATGTCCCAGAGGCAGAGAAGAGTATTGAATGGTGTTTCACTATTATTTTAGTTTAAACAGTCATATAGGTATGGAGGATATACATTTATTGATTAGTACATAAAACAAAGTAAGATTAAAGGAGAATGTAGGTTAAACAGATACCAACACATGTTAATTTAGTGGATACAATATTGCATTATTAATACATATATCCATATTTTTGATAATATTATAAACAGAAAACAATGCATATTATATAAGTTTTGTATTATATAATTATTTATTTTAGTATTTCTAATTTTGTTATGATACCTTAGTTGTCGAAAATTTGAATAATTTTTTTTTAGCATTAAGAAGAACTCTCTAAGGCGAAGCTTCACCAACGCGAATTGTATATCTTAGCAAAACATAAGAGGTACATTATCAAGTCGTTCTATACAAATATTCAGGTATCCAGGTAAGCATTTTTACAAAATTAGAAGTTTAATATGATAAAATGTTATTATGCTTTTTAAAATTGGAACGTTACGCCCTCAACGCAGCAACGTTTTTGCCCCTTGGGGTTAAACGTGCGTTTTAATACACAAACATTGTCAAGGTATGAAATTATATTTTAAGTACTGCTCATTGATCGAAAAAAATGCACAAGTAGTGCACTTTATGCCTAAAATAGTTCATATTACATAACACGAAATTCGAAAATCTATTAAAAAGGTTATGTGTGCGAGAGCGGTAAAAAATATATTGTCATTAAAAGTGCTTAGATATAAAATTATGTATAAACATACCTGAATTTCAACTAATTTAGAAGTTGTAATCTTGAAAAGAGCCATAATTGAACCCACCAAACGCAAGCCGAGACGCACAGACACAAAGTATTGAATTCTTCCACGGCAAAGTCTAAAGACGAAGGCCGAAGGGTGATGAGGGACTTATGGTCGGTGTTGCCAGTAATTGATTTTAGAATAATACACAAAACGTAATAAAACTCAATTATGTAGAAAGTGTACACCCGTTACTTTAAAAACCATAATGATAGTAATACATATAAGATATGTTTTCAACGAATGCAGTTGGTATCGTAAATATATACCGACACATTTTGCTAATACAACGGAGCTTTGTTATATAGGCTTGATCGCTCTGTCATTATTTTAACGACTTATACTATTTTTACTTTTACTATTGACGTTAAACGTATAACTCAGCATCTGTAAAATATTTTATTTTATTAAATATACCTATTTTGCGTAATGCATGACCTACCAGAGCAAGTGCACTTCATGTGAGAATGGTTACGTAAATAAACGTAAGCTAATGTCTTTTAGATATTATAGCAATAGTGGGCCCTTGAGTATCTTACGAAATCCTAATCACGAAACTTTAACACTATGGCATTGGCGAAAAAGCTCTAAATCTTATGGAATCATACCTGAGCGATAGAATTCAAAAGGTAAATGTTAATAAAGCTATATCACAGGTGTCGTCTGTTACTATGGGAGTACCGCAAGGCTCCATACTTGGTCCCTTCGTATTCCTTGTCTATATAAATGACCTACCATTTCTTATAAAGGATCTTCACGAGATAGTACTGTTTGCTGATGACACTTCGCTTTTATTTAAAGTGAAACGACGAAATCCATCACTTGAGTATGTAAACAGTGCCATCTCCAGTGTAGTTCACTGGTTTAGTAAAAATAATCTTAAGCTAAACGAAAAGAAGACAAAATGTATTACATTTGTAACTACAAATATGAAAAGTAGTTATTCTCAAATAATAATTAAAGATGAGGAAATAGACTTTGTTGATAATGCGGTATTCTTGGGAATTACTTTAGATAGTAAATTTTAGTGGGGCCTACACATAGAAGGTCTTTCGAATAGGCTAAGTTCTGCAGCGTTCGCAGTGAAAAAGATACGCGATCTTATGGATGAGAATACAGCAAAGCTCGTTTATTTCAGCTATTTTCATTGTATCATGTTATATCGTGATATTATCTTGTGGGTTAATGAGCTGACATTAAATCGATATTCGTAGTGGGCGAACTACAACGTTCATCCAGGCGGCCGAAGGCTGGCCATGCGTCATACTCGTGAACGGGTGCTACTTGTGGTGACTGATCGTACTTAAATTCGTGAATGCGGCGATGTTAGCAATGCTATGTAGCTCGACTATGTATTTCCGTGTTGTTCCCACGAGAATGTAAGTGCGTGCTCCTATTTCACCATGCCTCCTGCTGATAGTGGACAAATCTTTGTTTTAAATTTATTTTATTTATTACTTAAGATGTCATGTGGTGTAATGGTTGCAGCTCCTTACAAACGTTGTGTAAAAAAAACTGGGCGATTAAAAGAGTGGTGGAGAGTTTATTGCCAGTTATTCTCTTCCGTTTTACGCCCTCGATTTGAGGACTGGCAGTAAATGTAAAATTAGAAGCATTTAATGTATATTTCTTTTTTGACGTTCATAAGCGTAAATTGTGTTATCTATATGAATACTTAAATGATTTTTCACTTTTTATCTAAGGCGTTTGGTCAAAGTTTTTATCCTGTGCTCCTAGCTCAAGCAATGCTGTCGTTGTTTTTGGTATTAAACAGGAGCACAAACATACATTTTTAGAATAAAATATAGATTTATAAAATTACTCTAAATAGTGACAAAAAGAAATTGTTACAAATTGACAACAACTAGATAGTAGTTTAATTGCTAAAAAGTACATTTTTTTTTTTACCGTACCTCTACGATTTGCTTTATGAAGGTGATGATGATAAATGATGTAGATAAAGTCTGACAAGTGAGTTGTGGCACAAGCCTCTGGTTACAAATTTAAAAATCTTTCAGCTGTTAACCTGCATATAGTCTGAAAAAACAATCTTGATACTTTTGCGTAACTTGATTATTAGTTTAATAAGTTTGGGAGTCTCCAGAGAATTTAGTCTAAAAATAACTATAAGCAAAACATTAACTGCATTAAAATTAACACTCAATTGAAAACAGGAATAATAAAGATGCACAACTTAAACTCAAAAATATTTATTCATTTGGAACCCAATCAAAATCAATGCCTTTAAATGATTCTTTGCTTTTTGTCAAGATCCAAATCAATTATATAGCATTGAGATCACAATAATATGGCGGCAATGATGACCTCATGTCCATGCTGTTTTATCAGTTCCTCAACTTCGTACAGGGGAGTGGGTTTGGTTTTTGTGACAAGACACAAAAGCTCAGCCATTGTAAAAGTTTTGTCAAAGGTCGAGTCGGTGTCACTGTCTGTTGTCATTTTCGGTGAGCCACTTCTGAATATCAGCCTTTAAACTGCTCATCGTAGCTAGTTTGTTAATTTGAGTTACACGATAACTCACATTATCAATTACAATAACACTATGTTCAGTTAATTTGGGTATCAATTTTTCTTCCTTCAATTTCATGAAGTTATTGCCGTTCATATCATCACAAAAATGGATTGGGCACAAAACCCTTCTCAGAACCAGCATGGACTATGCTGTATCTTTTACCTAAAAACAAATAAATGTTTTCTTAATATTATGTAATTCTTAATAAATAAGTAATTAAAAGTAACAAACAAAATTCTGAAAGACATTCCAAAAAAGGCTAAATTAAATTTACCAAATACCTTTAAAAATTTTGTCACTTACTCCACTCGTGCCTTGTCATAATTTTTTTGGCTTGTAATTTTGGTGGACATATGTTTCGTAAGGTAAACTACTTTGGTAAACTATTATCTGTCCTTCTTGCCGCTTCTTAATATATTTCAGTTAAAGTTAAAGTTTGAAATATCTTAGAATAGCTCTAAGATATTTCAAACTTTTCGTTTAGAAGTGACATTTAATTTTTATTGGTTTTAAACTCAAAACCATTTTTTAATAATATTTACCTTAATGAATCTAATATATTCTCGCAGTTCAATAAACAAAGTTCTTATTTTTGGAACTTGTTTTTTAATGCAGTAAAATTCATTTATTTTATTACGAATTGTGTATATGTCAAAATCATCTAAGTTTGAAACACTGGGCTTGCGTAGGCGTTTTTTCCTGGCGTGTTCCACACACATTGGTTTAAGGAACCTTCCTTTTTTTATCCTCCTCATTGTGTTGACACCAACTTCTGCAATAATAACAAAAATTGGGTTAGATGGCAGATTATCACTTACATTAGATTTATTCTAATGTAAGTGATAATGAAATACAACCTGTCAGTTTAGATAAATGGGCAACTGGATTCAGAGGTAATCAGATCTTTTTTCTCAACTTCTTTGACTGTCTTCGATCTGACGTTTAAAATCTTCATCAGACAGACCTTAAAACAAGAAATAATCAATGTTTGTGTTGAAACATAATTACTCGTATGTACATACTAAAACAAAGGTAATTTATGTTGAATACAAACAATTTTTATTTTATTTTTAAGGACGAATATCAAAATGTTTCGGTTGTACTTACTTGCAGCTGAAATAAAATTATTGGTTTTCCTTGAAGCGCTGATATATATCATCCTTTCTTTATATATCTTTCTCTGTTCATAATCTAATCATTGTATATAGCAAGCTCCGGGCACTGCTTTTAATGGTTTTCGACATTTTTTCGCACAAAAACTTAAATAATCACACCACATCAACATCAAGAGGTTAAACTTTAAAGTGACATTTAGTTTGACAATTAATTTATTTATTAGCCGGATACAAAGTCCATTGGCACTTAGTTTGACTTTTTTTTTTTTTTAATTTATTTATTAGCTGACTTAGTTTGACACACACAGCAGTGTGGCCATATGAAGAATCGCGTCCCACGGACACGTTTGTCAGGCTCTACGCGGCATCGTGCAGTTTTCCATAGATAATAATTGCATTGTCAGTTTTACAAAATTGCGGCTCCAGAAAAGTTTCTGTAATCTGTGACCACTTCGATTTGTGTATACTAATACTATACTATACTATACAGAAATCTTGTGGCTTAAAGGTCTCGTTACCAGGCCATAACATTATTAAAAAAAAAAATACAGAAATCTTAAAAAAAAAAAAAGTAGGTCACCTAGGGGCTAGGCTAGGCGTAGGCTAGTATTCAAGCCGCCGCCCTGTGCCTCTCGCCCACTTGATGATTGATCCTGGTTTTGTGGCTCATCGTGGCTGGGTCGATAACGGATAAACCTGCGCATAACGCCTATCGCGCATCGGCCGTGGCGCGTCCTATAACCCATTACCCATCCATCATTAACAGCTTTGAACTTTGTTGCAAATGTTGTGCACCTAGTTGTGGCAAATGTGATTTTTTTTTTGTGAAATGGTTGAAATTTTACGGACAATGCCTAGTGTTACATTAAATTCTTTTCCGTAAAAGTGCTCAATCGTTAAAAACGTTAGAGAAAAATATTGTTAATAGATACATTTTATATATCACCACCGATCAATACCCAGTTCTATTTTTGAAACATTACTTTGTCTTCTGGTGACTTCATTGTAGATTTTCAAAATGTTGTTCCGTGTTACTTTGTCTTTAATTTTTGTATTTTTATTGCCAATGTTCTTGAGTATTAATGGTAGTAAAGAGTTCCGATTAGGGCGGTCGAAGGGAGGAAATTTAGGTGCGCCTGCTGAATATGCAGGTGAAAATCTTCCTCCAGCACAATGGTTTCAACAAAAGCTGGACCACTCATCCCCAACAGATCAAAGGGTTTGGGAGCAGGTATGTACATAACTTGTTTTTTTTTTTTTACACAAAATTATATAATAGAGAAATTACCTTACAATAGCACTAAACAATGGGGATGTTCAAATTAAATTTTGTGTTAATGTATATCTGAGTTTTGATATATCAAACAAATTGGTTCCGACACTATCTTCTTTCATAGCCCTAGCCGAACATACTATGGATGCCTTTTAGGTTTAGGCTTTGTACTTTTCTGTACCCAAGTATTTACTATACTTCTACTAACGACCACCTTGTGACCTTTTATACCTAAAAGTTACCATTATGTGGTGTAAAGTACTGGAAATTCGAAAATAATATTAACAATAACGGCTTCATTCAATCTCCGCCCTGCATCGTAACGTTGTACAAAAGGACCCCCCCCCCCAAATTCGTTACGTAATACTTGAACCACTCCCTTAAACCCTTATTTATTTTTATTATTTTTTCTTCGTGGTACAACTGGTTAACATAATAGACATTGTACATCTTCAGTACAGCATTACTAGCTAAGTATATAGTTAGTTCAAAAGTGTTTGGACTTATTGTCTAACTGAATAAATTCTTAGTTCTTTTATAATTTTGCCGTCGGTGTTTAAATATCTCTATTTTTCAGAGATACTTTGTAAATGATTCTTTCTATAACAACAAGACTGGTCCTATATTTCTTATGGTTGGGGGAGAAGGCCCAGCTAATCCCATGTGGATGACTAAAGGAGCTTGGATTACTTATGCAAAAAAATTTAAAGCTCTCTGCATTATGTTAGAACATCGTTACTATGGGGAGAGCCATCCTACAAAGTAATTACAATTTTTTATTTCCTAAATTTATTTGACCTAATAAAGAAGTATCTTTTTTAATTCTCTCTTTCGGGCGAATTGCAGTATCATAGTTATTCTAAGATACTTGTACATATTTATAATTTCACAGATTCGTTCTATAATCAATAGTTTTGACTACAAAACCATTTTTGATATCTGGTGTAAAATAGAGAAAACCACAAAAGATGAATGACAATACAATTATTATGTTTCCATATATTCAATTTTTTTTTTTTGCACAACCTCTATTCAATTATATTTTTAGGGACATGAGCACAAAGAACCTTGAATACCTATCATCATTCCAAGCTTTGGCTGATATAGCCAACTTTGTGGATGCTATGAATGTTAAATATGAAAATAAACGGCAACTCAAGTGGGTGGCATTTGGAGGTTCCTATCCCGGATCTCTTGTTGCTTGGTTAAGAGTTAAATATCCCCATCTTATATTTATGTCTGTGTCATCTAGTGGGCCATTACTAGCCAAGTTAGATTTTCAAGGTGAGTTAAGTGCAAGTTTTAGTGTATTATTTCTTGTATAATTTTAAAATATCAAACAATTGAATACAGAAAAGGGATACCACCATTTTCTGCATTATTCCCTAAAATTTATTTTATCGGGTCTTATTATTTAAAATCTCTAATGTGTTAGTTATGTTTTTTGTTTTGATGAAATGAATATTTGTGAGAGTTTTGCGAATAGGAAATTTAAAGAATACATAAATTATTGAAATATTTACACCTATTTTTTGACTTCATTTATTCTACACATTTGAATAGTTGGGAGTTTTTCTTTGGGATACAACTAAAATATTGTAAATTACATAGTTAAAATTTTTTGTAGAATACTTTGAAGTTGTGCAAAATGCATTACTTGAGAAAACATCCAGCAAGGATTGTACAAACAAAATTAAGGCAGCGCATAGACAAATTGTTTCTTTGATGCAAACAAACCCAAGTGTTCTTGATGACGAGTTCAGGTAATTATTTCAATATTCACTTTCTTAAGCCGGTAATATAAGTAGTAACAATGTATTGTAGAGTTTTCTACAGAAAAATCTAAGTTGTCAATCAAATTATTTTTAGCTTGTCTCACACTTTAATACATTTATATAAAACGAGCGTGATCATTTATATCATCTGATGTATTTTTTTAATGAAACCTCAAACAAAGAAACAATCTTTCAATAACTATACAAGAATTGTTTAAATTGTCTTCTTTTGGAGCCGGTTTATGGGCGTAACCAGAACCAAATATTCCAAAGTACATAACATAATGCACAATTTAATTATTGGGGGGGGGGGGGTGTATTGATTTGAGCTGGGAGTGGCTGTGACATGACGTCAATGCAATCTGCGCACCTCGAATGCGCCTTCGATATAAAATCTATAATTACACCTAGCCGTTGCTATGTGCACCTATGCCCGGGCGAGGGTTTATACATTTATTTTAGTGTGGCATTATAAGTAATACTTTTCCTTAATAGTTAGGGAAGTGCGAATATTTTCTTAAGTCCGTTGAGGCTATTACTCTCTTAAGATGCTGCGTTCTTTACGAATCTTTTAAATATAAATAAAAATGAATAGGACAATATTTTCGTAAGCTCGAAGACGGCTGGACAAGTTTTTGAACTTAAACTAGTTTTTTTTTAATTTTTTTTTTTTGGAACCTGGATTTTTTTTTGTTTTTTTTTCTGGAAAAGCGAACGGTCTCTATGGGCTAGTATAGCAAAATGTAAGATATGTATTAATTGATATCGACGTTCGCCGGGCCGCTTTATAAAATTCGGGTCTTAATTAAACAACTGAAATTGTAGTAATAAAACGTTTCCATCAACACTTTTGGGCACTCTTAGTGCAGAAGTGTCTTCGGTGCCTTCACACACTCCAAGTCCTAATGCTCAAAGTTCCGGTTTACCTTTTGGTTATTGAGCCATTATATCCTTACACATTCATATCATAGTTTAAATCTGTAATATTATTTTTGACGCGAATAAGATTTCTAAGTTACGAGCCTTCGTTTGATCTCGTTAAACTAAAAAATATTAGTCCCTCCGAACTTTACCCACTCAGACTATACAACTGACTTCAATCTATATAATAAAAACGAAGGGAAAACATAAGTAATATTTTTCAGAACTTGTAAACCCCTCGAGAACGCCTCTAGGAATGATATTAGGAACTTTTTTAACGGTATCGCTAATGATGTCGCTGGTCTGGTCCAATACAATGAAGATAATAGAATAACCAACGACTACACCTATAACAATCTCACTATTAATTCGGTAAGTGCTCCATTCTCTTAAGACAGCGATGCCAAATTCTACAGGTCCTCCTAGGACCAACTTGAAGTAGTATAAAATTTCGACTTTTAGCTTTTTGATATTCCAGTTATATTCACGTTTGGGTTTTATTTAGTTCAGTCTGTTGCTTGGGTTCGAGGCGTTATATAAATTTTCGTATCGTGTTTTTAAGAAAAAAATAAAATTCTGAGTCTAAAGTATCTTAAAATCCCCCTAACTTAAAAACTCTGGTCTTGATTCCCCCTAAATTATGTGGTTGGGTTTTATTCGTCGATCATACAATATTATCTTTTTAGGTTTGTGATATGCTAACTGAGTATAAGAATAACACTCCCGCATACAAAGCCCTGGCTAGTTTCAACTCTATGATATTGGATCAGAACAACGAGACATGTATGGACTATAGCTATGATAATATGATACAAGAGTTGAGGAATGTGACCTGGGATTCGTCGGAGGGTGGTAAGTTGTTTTAAGGGATAGCAGGCGAACGAACTGTCTTTTTTTTTAAATTTATTTTATAAATACAATCTAAATTGCACGTTGGAAGCAGTTTCTAATAGGAGTACTTTTTAGGTCGCCAATGGATGTATCAGACATGTACCGAATTCGGCTTCTACCAGACATCTACGGGTGAAGAAGAAATGTTTGGGAACGAATTTTCTTTGGATTTCTTCATACAACAATGCATTGATGTCTTTGGAAAGAAGTAAGTATATGGAGACTCTTGGGCCGTGGGGTCCAAGCTAATTAAAGATTTAAGTTGACTCCAGAGCTGGTGCTTTCGAATAAGTATCGCAATACAGCGATGAAATGCCAGCAATAAAGGTACTGCTACAGGGACCAAATTTTTTAAATTTGTTTTAATTTTCTATTTTTATTTATTATTACTCTTTAGGATAAGGATATTGTAAATATTGTATATTTGTGTATTGGAAATAAATATTTGTTTTAATATATGTAGCGGCAGCTGTTGATAAAATTGGAAAATGTATTTTTCTTAAGGTCAGAAGTTTTTAAGTTACTTCGTACATACATAAAATAATTAAACATTTGACAAACATATATAACTTACGGCAACTTGCAAGATATTGATAGAACAGTAGGTACGAAAATAGTAAATTCTAACAATATCACATGACAGGTCAATCTGATAACCTCCTTTTTCGAAGTTAGATAAAGACGTCATAGCAGGGCGTTGTACTCCGACTCTTTCTATCAAATTGTAATAGACAAATATATATTTTATTGGGTTTTTAAAAGCCTCAAATCGCGTAATAATATTACACAGTGTGAAAAATAAAGTGTAAGAAAAAAAATGTTTAGTTTTGGATTTGAAAAGCGATATTAATGTTAAATAATTTTTATTTATTTTTGTAAAATAAATAATTTGACATCCCTTGTTTAATACTCTTGTCTTGAAGATTTTCATCGGAGTTTTGTAATGTATAATTTGGTAACTGAACACAAATCGCAGATTGATTATAAACATTTGTTTACGTGTATACGTAAACACGTGAAATTTCACTGTTAGGTATGCGAATCGGAAAACATCTATTTTTCACCGGCCTAAATGTTACTTTTTATTTTTTAGACAACTTTTTTTGTTTTTTATTTTTATGATGCAGCATATAAAAGTACGTGTAACCCTTAATTTTCACCCCTATTTCTACGATCAACCCCCAACCAACCAACTAAAAGAGTTTCCTAGAACTATACAAGGCAAAACAATGTTTGCCGGCTCAGCTAGTAATCTATAAACTTATGTAATGGATATTTACAGTTTCAATGAGGCCTTCATAAAAGCGGGCATATCTTGGACCAACATGGATTACGGCGCACTCGCTATCAGGGCAACGCGTGTTATCTTTGTACACGGATCTGTGGACCCGTGGCACGCTCTCGGCATGCGCACTACTGCTATTAACGAATCTCCGGTCATCTATATTCCAGGTATGTACGCATAAATGAACATATTTTGCGGGGAAAGTTCGCATTTTTAGAAGAAAAAAAAACTATGAACGATTTTAATTATTTTTCTTTAGGAAATTTGACTACTAACTTACATTTTCTAAAAATGATTTTTTTAAGTTTGGACTTAGATACGAATGAGATAGTTAATTTCATGAATGATGAAATAATTCCGATGTTTTAGATTACAGCGGAGATTAGTTAAATACCCCAACTCTTATAAATCAAAATCAAAATACGTTTATTCAATTAAGATGCTTCTTAGAGCATGCTTATGAATGTCAACAACGTTTACAAAATTCACGAAAGAGCAGGACTACGCCATCCGTTCGCAAAACTACCAGGAGGCCTTGTTCTGAGAAGAACGGGCAAGAAACTCAGCAAGTTTTGCCCTCTATTTACATTACAATTATTCAAAGGAAAATGTCATAAACCACGTATATTTCGTAGGTACCGCCCACTGCGCTGACATGTACCCTGCCCGCGATTCCGACTTGCCCGAATTGACCCGTGCCCGTGACACCATTGAGAGCCGTCTAGCGCAGTGGCTTCAGCTTCCATGACCAGTACACCCCTTCGCCGGTCTAACTGCGCGTCGTGTGGCCCAGATCATATCGATTTGTCTCATTCCACACTCCATGCTACTATTGGGATTCTCTATGGCTGACGTATTGCATAACAGGTTTTTCCGTTATTAAACGCAGCCCAAAACTTATATGATGTTTAATCAAGTAGTTGTAGTAATTGGTGTCCAATGTTAACTAATGCTGAAAAGCAGTTAAAGTAAGTTAGGTTAATCAAGAGCCAGTGCCACAGTATTAGGATTATTTTCTATCGTTAATGTCAGCTTAAATGATTCAGGAATACCTGAACATTTACATACATTTGTGTCGCATTAAAACCTAAAGACGCTGGAAAAAGCCTAAATGTTTTCTTGCTACCAAAGGTGGCGCTAGTCATTCTAGCATATTAAGCTCTTGTTCTCTGTGGCCTGGCCAAGTTTTACTCTTTAAACTTGTATCAGAAGGTCTCGTCTTTTTCTAACATTATAAATGGAAAAGAGAGGCATGGTAAGACCTTCATTGTAGAGATAAGCTAATAAAAATACTCGGTCAGTTGACGATGTTAGTTATAAGTAATACATATTCTTGATGTCTCTTCATGTAACTAAAGCGAATTTAAACTTGTGTTGGGACTATTATTGTGATACTCTTTCGAAATATTTAGTTGTACTATGTATGTTTTAGAATTTGGGATCACTTATGTAACACAAATTGTGAAACTGTTTAAACGGACAAAGTCTTTTGAAAATAAATGTCTATTCTTAATTAGTAGTTTTATTTTATCTCCTCAAGTAACAATTACTGATCAATGAAATATATACTAGACTGGTAACATATACCGACTCCTTATAAAAATGTATTATGTATCTCAAAGTCCACTAAACTTCTCATCTGTATTTTATCATTAAGCGGAAGCATAATTTGACAGAGGAGAGAATATATAAAAGTGCATCTATGATGTATATATACCCTTTATATAACCCCATGGCATGTATAATGTATATATCAAGCAACGTATGTATGAAGTCCAAATGAGGCACAAAAAACTTAAGTCCACTAATAATAATAGTTATCATTATGACTCTGAGGTAATTCTATGATCCCAATATATATTTGTTATACGCTACATTCTTAATACACGTTATTACGTATATTATATATTAAACTAATAGTGCAAGGCAATTAAATAAAAAATCTAAAGAATTTATATTTTTTATTGTAGTATATGATACAAGATATATTCAAAATAGGAACGTACTAAATTCACAAAAGTGATCACAATTCACGGCCTTATCTACAAAACGTTAACAGACATTTGAAGTAATATTAGATTTGGTCTTCTATCTGAAATTAAACGTACCTACTTAAGTCTACAAATTCTGTGAACAAAAATAAGATTTAATTATTCGAGTTTCAAAACTAAACGCCAGAGACTATAGAAAACTAAAATTGGCGGGAGATTGTGTGCTTGACATTGATAGGAAACCACTATTCTCTTATTAATAGTAACAATAGACTTATAACTACTATTGAAAGATATTAATAAGTAAATGGAGATTTCTTAAATTTTGTTTCAGTACGTTCGGCCAAAGATTCTCAAATGGAAATTCGATCCAACGTGGTTTCTGGTGTTTTATGGTCCATGTGGCTCCTGGTTATCGTACACGTAAGCTATTAAAGTGTCGGGGACATAAATGCGATTCTCAATTTCAGTCGCCGAGCTTGTATTTTAGCCTTAATCAAAAAAAACCTGTCTATTATAATATTTTTAACATCTTATATCATATTTGTATAAAAACAATGCATTAAATGCGCACATTAATTGCACTTACAACTGTTTTCTAACTATTCAAAATATCGAAAATCTCACAGCCAATATAAAATATAAGGTTTATCGAACTTGGTCAAAAATATATGGCGATTCTATACACCATTGTAAATATATGTTACGTCTCAACAGTTATCCTAAATTCATATGATTGTTTATATAGCAGAGGGGAAACAGGTAGGAGGCTCATCTGATGTTGAGTGATACCGCCGCCCATGGACACTCTCATACCAGAGAGCTTTTTTCTTAAAGGTCCCTAAGTCGAATTGGTTCGGAAATACTACGTATACAGTGGTTAGCTGGTTCCACAAAGTCGTGGTGCGCGGCAAAAACTGCCATAAATAGAAGAGAGGAGTAGCGACAAAGGGTGTCTTTTTTTAGCGGAAAACGCGCAAACTTGTGTGTTGGGCTAAATTGGACTAGATTTAATCGACCCCAGTCTGAGACTTCAGATACAAGTTTGTTCCAGTATGAATCGACTACTGCCCAAGAAATATCTGCACGGCCAGTGTGTAAGAGAGTCCCCAGTGTTGTCGTCCGCATAGCAGTGAATCTTGCTAGGTTGCAACATTGATATGGTTGTCATTGATATGCAGAAGAAAAAGGGTCGGGGATAGGACACAGCCCTGTGGAACCCCAGCATTCAGGGGAAGTCGGAACATGCTCTGTCAATAACGACGTTGAAGTTCCCAACGGCCAGAAAGCTGCAGATCCAGTTGCATAATTTGTCGGGGAGCCCATAGGCTGGAAGTTTCGAAAGAAGCGCTTTATGCCAAACCCAATCGAATACTTTCGCTGTATCCAAACTAACCTCCCTCTTGAACTCAATTGCCATATGAGGTACCACGATGCAAGCAATACTGATAATTACTAATCAGATGGTGGCTCTAGATACCTCAGGAGATGGCCGTTAACAACGGTTTCCATTATTTTGGAGAACAAGGAGCTTATTGGGCGATAGTTGAACGGATCAGAGCGATTGTCTTTTTTAAGGATCGGATGTATTGAATCGGTCTTCCAGCACTTCGGGACAGTGTCGAACTAGTTACCGGAAAAGGCGCGTTAGGACCGGAACCAACTCAGGAGTAAACACGTAGGATAATTTGGTGGATGTCATCAGACCCACTCGACTTATGAATATCCAAGGTAGATAAAGTTTTAAGACAGCACGTTGCTGGTATATGATTTCCGGCATCGAAGTATCACACGACGATGGTCGGTGGTGCCTCCCTTGGTCATCCAAAGTCGAGTTAGACGCGAAGAGACAGCACAAGAGGTCAGCTTTCTTTTTCGCGTTATAAGCCGGCGAGTCATCTTCCCTTTGCATGGGTGGAACGGAGGGTTGTCAGAAATTGTCTTGTAGTGGTGACTATGACGATTCCCCGAAGAGAGGCGGGCCAATCTTTCGCCAAATCTGGAAATGTGCTCAGACTTTGCCCAGCGACCTCCTGTTTAAACGACCTGGAAGTGGGTTATAGGTTTTTTAAGTGCGCCGGTTGCCCTTGCGCATTTGGATATTTTCAAGGAGTCGGTTAGTTCCGGAAGTTCCGCTATGGGACCACGCGTAGAATCTCATGATGGACAGGACAGTCTACGCGTAGCCAAAGGATGATAAGACCATACCTTCAAGAGTCACGAGGCGGCGCTAATAAATATCCTTCTAAGATTATATATATTAATTGATAATTAAACAAATTAAATGGTTTCAGTAATGGTATCATCTGGTTCCACTTGGCTTTCCAAAGTGTGTCCTTTTAATAAAATCTCCGTGGTTCTAAAATAGAAATTTGTAAAATTAAGTAAAGGATGAACAAATTTATCTTCTATGCATATGCTATACGTGCGAAAAAAATCCGAGGATAGTTGAAATCTGTGCTAAGTTCCCTTTTTTATTAAGTTGATCGTTCGACAGTTACTTTAAGACTTAACAAATGAAAAGTTTTAAAAGCAATTTTGTGGAATGACGTTTCGACATTGAAATATAACTATAACGTAAAACATAGACGTAACGATGGCGTGTTACGTACGTTTGTTATTGGTCCACATTTGGTTCAGTACCAGACAAACATTACCATAAAAAAATGTCTGTTTATAAGAGTGTATAAATTTATCATCAACAACATACACTCCAAAAAGTTTCATTGAGCCATTTCCTCTGAGGGTTTCAAGTCAAATCGTTTTAATTTGATTATAATAAAATATATTAATTCATCCAAATATTTACTTTGCCAAACCAATGATTAATTTATTTAGAGAAAATAAAATGAAAAACTTACAATGACAAGAAGAATACAACTGCCTGTGTGCCCATAGTAAAGTAGAATATTGAGTTACTATACGGCGTACCGAGCGTCGCCTTGTAGATTTGCGTATACACAATGGACGCAAACATTCCCACAGCGTTTTCCATTACCGATAGGAAGGCGAACGCAACACCTAATTATAGAATAGATGCTGTAATTAGCCTAGGGTATTTTTTTCATAATTTTGTACATTATTATCACCAATCAATTTGTCTGTCGACAAAAGCCTTCTTGAAATCGCCTATTGATCTGCTTTATTTACTTTACCACCTCGGTGACGTAACGATGGAAGATGATGCTTCAGAACATTTACATGGCGGGCGACATAAGATGGTTAACCGGGGGGAATGAAGGATAGAAGAAACAAATCAACAGACGACATTTGGAGGAGAATTTTGTCGAGAAACAATTAGTGGTAATAGTAGTAAATGATAACTAAAAAAACCTTGGGTAATTTCAGCAACACCGGCGCTACAGCCTTTTAGATTTGGGTCTCAGGTTTCTGTATATGTTCCGTGATCGTTTCTAATAGGCAAGTAGTCAACCTTATGGGCTATGACTCGCCGTCGACTTTATGGGTCTTAGGCATGCCGGCTTCACGATGTTTTCCTTCACCGTACGAGCGAGTGTTAAATGCGCACGTAGAAAGTCCATTGGTTGACAGCCAGGGATGAGAGTCGCACGTTGAAACCAATAAGCCGTAACAGCAACAATGGCTTATTTTTTTAATGTCTCATGGAGGGGCCATGGTTATTTTTATGGGCATTCGGCCCTTTCATTTCGCGGACTCTGCGATAGCAAATATTTTAATGGCCCTAATAAAAAAATCTGGTTAAATTGTATCAGGACTTGGTGTAAGTTAGCCATGCTTCAAAAGAACCAAAAATTCATAGAGATAGAAAAATAGTATGCCTAATTCCCATAGGGCAGACAAAGTCTCTTTTCTTATTTACTTACAGATTTTTTCACAAGAACTTTTATATAAAAATTATAGGTAGCTTTCGAACAAAACACAGTAGTACAAAATAAGACATTGTATGATTAATGCTTGCCTCTTTCAGCCGGCGTAAGAACCTTTGAGGTCATTGAACGAAGGAGTGACACTATACAGGGCCCCAATGCGGCTGCAGTTGCCCCCATATACATGGTGCTGCCAATAGTTGCTTGTGCATATAACAAATGACCGGTCATGTGCGCAGCCGCACCCAGCATTACTATCATCTGGAATTTAAATGCTTTTTGTGTCATTTTTAGCAAATAAATAATTATTTCGAAAATAATTAGTTTATATGTCGTGATCACACATTGGGTTTGTATCATGTAGTAGATACATTAAAATATTTACGGATATTTGCCTCAGAATTAATTTAATTTTTTACTGCTAATACAATGTGTGATCAAATCATATTATTTTGGAATGTATATTTGTATGGTAGTATTTATATATTTATCTAACGTCTAGCGTCTCAGGTAAACCGACTACTTCAAGGTTTAAAATTCGGGCCCACTGCTGTCGTTTAATAAGTGTTTTATCTCTTAAACGAACATCTTTTTCGGCAACATCTTCCGGCAGTGACATTATCCGGGCTCAGATTTTTGGTCTTGTGTTTCCTTTAATTAATATTTTCTTTTACGATTTGTAATTTCACATCCAATCAAGTTGTTCTGATCCAACAAGTTTGAAGATACTGCATAGTACTTAAGTTTCAGCACGCTATAGGTGTATTACCGTGCGATGGTTATATCGGAGTTACGTATCGGTGTATTACTATTTTCCACTAGGTTGTGATATTACATATGCAACGTTGGTGATGCGCAGAGGCGACGAGAACTTGGAGAACTTGATCGTGGTAGGTAATACAGAAGGAAAATATCCGTTCACCAACCAGATGGGCTGATCAAGTGAATGACTCATCGTACTAAAAACTGTAAGCTGTCATAAGAGAGGCTTGTCAGAAACCGGTGGAAACAGGTAGTCCACACCAGATGCTTTCTTGCTGACCATGATGCTGAGAGATGTGCTGTGATACTGATGTTGTTGTTACAGCCCATAATAGATTTTTTTATGTCGGTTCTTCAAAGTATTTGACATACTATGTAGGTATAGTAGACTACAGTAGTAAAGTGTCAAGTATGACGCACAATGACACTTGTCAATGCCAAAACTTTATCCGATATCAACAAATATGATATTTCGCCTTATTTTTCTTGTTGAATAAATGAAAATGTAAGAATCTTCTAATTAATCAATAGTCCTATTGACTTTTGAACAAATTCGATGTGCTATTTCAATATTTGTTTTCTTAATATATATAGTTTTTCAATGGAAATACAGTTTGTTTCACGTAATAAAATATTAAAACACAGCAAAAGCTATATTGTAAACGTAGTTATAATTACTGATGTAGTTTATAATTATAATAATACCAAATTAACACACTATGCTAAGTTTCATAGCATGATCTTCTCCTCGTACGTTCTTAAAAAAATCTGCGAACTAAAGCATAGAAATCGAATTAAGTTTCTAAAGCTAAAAGTTAAAGTAAACGTTTCTAAAGCTGTAAAAAAGCTTTTTATCACATAGCATATAATATCATTGTCATATAAAACAAATATATAATCCGTGCAAATACCAACTCGCGACAATAGATGACGTTGTCAAAAGCAACATATAGTCATAATAATAATTAAAAATGTATAGATAGAAACCCAAAACAATGTTTAAAGTTTTTTTTTTCATAGAACAGGGGGCAAACGGAGGCTCATCTGATGTAAAGTGATACCGCCGCCCATGGACACTCACAATACCAGAGGGCTCGCGGGTGCGTTGCCGGCCTTTCAAGATTTGGTACGCTCTTGGTTTCTTTGGCAGTGTGTCCTTGTTGCTAGCATTTCCTCGCTGCATTGCTATAATTAAGACACCTTATTAAATTAAGTATTTCGTATAATACATACCGTGTCACGCCATATAAGTATTTTGGACATCAGTGGAATTCCAAAGAGGGTGAAAATCACATAGGCAGTACTCAGGTAGGTTTTAAAGTTACTGTAATCATTTGTGTCCCATTTGAATACTTTTGATGCGTATAAGTATAAGACGGGCTTCTCGTCTGAAATTAATAAGAAAAGGTAATAAATAAGAAATATCGTTACGATATTTTATTAATTCAAAAACTAACACAGACACACTCAATTACAGAGTGTTATATGCACACACACCTATTCACATACTCATACATTCATACTTAAGATCTCAAACGATTTTTGTATGATTAGATGTACCACTAAGACAACTTTTTCTAATAAAAATGTGGGAACTAGCGTTAAGGCCTGTATTCACTTTGATTAGTGCGTGTGCAAGTGATTAGTAATTGACGATGATTAGTGCAAGTAGTGTCCAATTATTGTTTAGTGGCTCTGTTAAATAAATTCAGTTGTCAATAGTTTTGCAGGCACACACGAGGGGGAAGGAAGGGCGCACGCGACGCGCACTACTCGCAGTTCACTTGCAAAAAAATAAAAAACGCTTCTAATCACTTTACTACGCAGCCAACTAATCAGTCGCTTTCCACACTTGTTTTCTCGTAATCACTTGCACTCGCACTAATCAAAGTGAATACAGGCCTTAAGGCATATTCATGTAAGGGAGCGTTCAAGTATAACGTAACGTATTTTGGGATGGGGGGGGGGGTTATTCCTTTTGTGAAACGTTACGATGCGGGGCGGGGATTAAATTACGCGTTACTGTTAATATTTTTTTCGACTTACACCACATAATAGTAACTAAAGAGTCACTAGGTGGTCACGAAACGTTTTGCTATACTTGGGTACTGAAAAACGTTACGGCGAGTTACATGGGGGGGGGGAATAATCTCCAAAAATTGCGTTACGTAATACTTGAATCTATGTCTAATAACATACATAATTCTAAGAGATACAAGAAAATTAGGTCTAGTTCGTTACTTCTACGCTAATGTGGAAGAAGAAAGTTGCTCCACCTTCGTTGCTTCGTTAGCGTGTTTCAGGGTGACACAATCATTGACGTCGTAGTTTGAAGGTCTACACTAAGTTTGTAATTAATATATTTATTTTAATTTCATCTGTCTGCATAGATATGAAAGGTTTCTCTAAAATTATATCAAAAACCATATTAATCACTGTAGCAATGGCATCCATTTTGGATGATTTTAAGAAAATATTTTTACTAAACTACGAAAAGTTAATTTTCCCACTCATTGGGAAACTCGCTCAAATGGCCTTAGGATTTACAGGTTTGGAAAGTTAGCTCGCGTTTAGGTGAAGAGTCATATTCTGTCTTAGCCCTGTCTCGGTTCAGAATTACTTGGAGACTCTTTTATTTTGACCACAAATTAGAATACACATGATATACCAAAATAAAACAGCGATGTACCGACGTGTCCGCGATTACCGAAATTAAGTGATACTACAAAATAAGGGATAACAAAAAAGCTTGACCTTGAACTTGTTTACCTTAAGACGTACCAATAAATAATGTATTACCTACGTCTTAAGGAAGTGAAAATTATTAATATTTACAAGATCAATCTTTAATACCTACAAGGACAGTAAAAACTTACCTCTTTGAAATGTATAAAACGCCATAGACACAAGTAGGAACCAGAGGAATAATCTTCTATTATTCGGCCTTTCCTTCGTCAAAGTTACGACTGTTTTTTTGATATTATTTATATTGAAGAAATCCTTGATCGGATTGGTCACTCCCGCCTCTCTGGCCGACATTTGCTCGTTTCTGGTCTGCCATTCGAGGAAGAAGATACAATGGAACGTCGCCAGTACCATAAGACAGGAGTTTATTGCAAACATCGCGGTGAACGATTTGTTCACAAGGTGATTGAATATTATATTTCCTGGAATTAAAATTTCTTAATTATAAAATACTCTTTTTTTAAATAGGTGGACGTCGTATCTCCTAGGCATGACCTCCACTGGCAGCCGATTCCACAGCTCGCTAGTTCGCAACAGGAATGCCTAGAGAAGCGGACGGTGGAAGAATTCTCTACACCAGCTCCTTGCTATAAATAATACTAAACATTTCGGGACGAGTTTCTTTCCGTCTTTTTTTTTAGGATAGGGGGGCAAACGAGGCTACGGGACGGGAACCCCTATTTAGGGGGTGCGTTGTCGGCCCTTGAGGAAGGACCTCCAACGGTCGATTCCACATTTCGCTAGCTCGCAAAAGGAAATGTCTTGATGAATCACATTGTACGCAATGTTCAAATTGATAGTTTTCATCATAACAACGGAATAAACCCTTTATTTAAATTCGTTCTTGTTAATAAAAAATAATACCAGACAAGAAACAATATTGTGTCACTAAAACTTCAGCTGCAACGCAGGTGCATGTTTACCATATTTAAATCTCAAAATTTATATTCTTTGTGAATCGTTTAACCTTGTAAAAATATCTCGAGTAACTTTCAAAATATAGGAGCACATATGTTTTATAATCCCTGTGTCAAAACTGGACATATGGGAATGCAAAAACAATGGAAAAAGCGGGCACAGCTGTATTTACTTAAAAGTGAAAAATTTGATACAATTTTAATTTCTATAGGTTATATAATTTTTTCATGACAGTGTAACGTGTCGGTAATTGGTCTTGAGAAAAACCGAAATCAAACAAATGTTTCTCGTTTGTCAATATCATGCCATAAGTTGTGTATTTCTGATTTTGACAATATATTGTTGATAAAACATTTTGACAATGTTTTTATCACAATAATATAAAGCAACACTCCTCCTTGAACCACTTATCGGTAATCGATTACGCTCGATTGTATTACGTCAGACGAATATATTAACGTCTTTCTATAAAGACACACTTGAAAAATGAATAAGAAAACATATGTTACGGACGTTGTGGTTTATGACATTTTCCTTTGAATAATTGTAATGTAAATGGAGGGCAAAACTTGCTGAGTTTCTTGCCCGTTCTTCTCAGAACAAGGCCTCCTGGTAGTTTTGCGAACGGATGGCGTAGTCCTGCTCTTTCGTGAATTTTGTAAACGTTGACATTCATAAGCATGCTCTGAGAAGCATCTAATTTGAATAAACGTATTTCGATTTTGATTTTGTGTTTTTAATTTATTTTTAAGGAATAAAAAACAATTTCCATTTTTTTAAACATAAATTCGTTAATTGATACTAAATTGAAAACACGATACAGCCGAAATTTTATATCGAAACTTTCAATAAAACCAATCATTATTATAAAAGTAAAATCAACAGCCTAGGCAAGAAATGAAACATCATCGATTCAAATCATTTGCCTAGCTGTTTGATCAACTGGCTGAATATCTTTCAGGCCGCTAGTTTAACGGCACTGTTTAGTTAAAAGGCTCTAGTTAATTGAAATGCTAATTAAGCTAGTTGGTTGCGACATATATATCAAATTGTCTATTACTGATTTTGTTTTAAATAGCTTTACGTTTCAAACGGTATAAGATAGTGTATAATTTAAATTTGGCAACATTTTTCATTCAAGTAATCTAAAGACTTTGTACAATGGGCGGCCTTTTCACTCATAAGCTATCCAAGGCAACCCGTGCTAAAAGAGAGCGGACACTAACAGAACATGGTATAGAGAAACAAAAGTGTAGACAAAATATAAACTCGCCAAATAAATAAAATAAAGCCTATGCTAAGGATAATATAGTAAGCACTTACCAAAAAAAATTCCAGTGGGCATAGTACTTAGATACACCGCGTCCAATATAGCAACTCGAAAGGTGCGATTTTCCACCGAAGAAATGTCGGAAAGATATGCGAAGCATCCAGTAAATATTGCCAAATCGGTGCCAGTAAGGACGCTTGGGAGCACAGCAAAGTATATCACGTATTCCACAGGCCATGCTAAAAAAGAAATAATAACTTAGAAGGTATATTATGTTCAGACGTTCGAACTAAGAACTTGCAGCAACTAGCAAATAGCTGGTCGCTTTGAAATTCAATAAAATAATTTTTAACGTATTATTATTAGCCTTTCAAAATTATATATATGTACTAACATTAGTATAGCCCTAACAAAAAAAACTGCCTTAGAAGTTATACTTCTTTGACATAACAAGATAAAGATCTTTTCAAAAAATATATTCTACGTTTGTAGAAAAAATGATACTAACAACAGAAAAAGTAAAATGTTGATTATAGCTAACTTCAGGGTGTCGATTTATTGTGAGGGTGTGCGCGCGCATCGTACAAAATTTTCTCTCATAATTTTTTCCTTAAACGCGCCAAATGAAGTATAACTTCAAAAATACAATCTGGTATTGAACATCTTTAAAATTAGATTTCAGTTTGATTGATGGTTTAGAATACGATAAAATTCAAAGTCGAGAGTGCACAGTACACTCAGCAAAATTCTTAGTCAATAAGGACTAAACTGTAATACTGAGATTAACTCACTTTAACTAACGAATTCTGAAAAATTACATTTCTTCTGGGGACCTCAAGAACAGTCTCAATTTAATATAATACAATTAACGTTTTTATTTGTATGTCAAAAAAACAGTCAAGTATCAATATAGCTAAAGCACAGTAAATTTGAAATAAAATTGCACAATTTAAATTCAAAGAACTGAGAATGCTGACAGGTAAAACGCAGGTAATAAATGTAGCCGTTGTATTCCTGGTACAACATGAATTTTTCTAAGACTCGTATTAATATTCAATCTCTGTATGAAGCCCCGTGAGCTTTTAACATCCTACATTGGTAATGTTTCTTTACAAGCAGGTTTTATTCTTCGAATTTGGTGTCTAACTCTAATCTCAATTCTTAGTTGAATTCAACGCTTAGTATGTCCTGTATGAAAGGCATATACGGTGAAAAGCATTTTAATAATGGCTCAGTCTATCACTTGTTTAAATTAAGTCGTGAATGGTTTGGCGATAATAATTTAGCAAAATCACAAATTTGCCCCATACTTGCAAAACACTGTCTTAAAAGGTCTATGTGGCTGAATAACGAAAACCTTTCACAAATCGATTGTTATTATCGAACAGTGTTGGCCTAGTGGCTTCAGCGTGCGACTCTCATCCCTGAGGTCGTAGGTTCGATCCCCGGCTGTGCACCAATGGACTTTCTTTCTATGTGTGCATTTAACAATCGAACGGTGAAGGAAAACATCGTGAGGAAACCTACACGGCTTAGACCCAAAAAGTCGACGGCGTGTGACAGGCACAGAAGATCATCTACTTGCCTATAAGATTAACGAATGATCATGAAACATATACAGAAATCTGAGGCCCAGACCTAAAAAGGTTTGTAGCGCCATTGATTCATTATATCAAAGTGGCACTTGAAGTGACAGAAGAACCTAGCATAAATGTAAATAAAAAATATATTGGTTGTTTGTAAAGTAGGTTTACGATCGAGATGTTTACGTGATAACGTCTTATTGGTGATATAAGTTTTTGGGAAGTAAGGAATTAATGAAGATAACAATTTTTTCAAATTTTAAATTACATCTATCGTTTTATTCACACTTTTGATGATAAATTTCGGGTGTAAAATGACAAGTTTACTTATTCGACTATGATATACATTTTTCTTCATACATTCACGGAATGACTGGCAGCGCTCGAGATGAGACGGGAGATCGGTCCGTCTCTCTCTCGTTATACCTGCGATCGCGCTCGTGAGATTTTGGTGTGACACAAGTTTCTGAACATGTCACCCGACTAAAACGATTTTAAAGACGTTATCACGTCAAAAATACTTACAGGTAGTTGTAATATATGTGATCATTAAAGAGAAGTATAATTTTCCAAGTAAGCCAGTTAAAAGGATGATTTTCCTGCCTCGCTTATCACTGTAGGCGCCGAGAAAGAATGCAAGCAGTACAGGTATCATGTGCATTGCTATTCCGTTCCATTGATGAAAGAGGGACGTTGTGACCTGTAAATAAATAGAATTCACACATACAGTCATAGAAAATAAATAGAATTCACACATACAGTCATAGAAAATAAATAGAATTCACACATACAGTCATAGAAAATAAATAGAATTCACACATACAGTCATAGAAAATAAATAGAATTCACACATACAGTCATAGAAAATAAATAGAATTCACACATACAGTCATAGAAAATAAATAGAATTCACACATACAGTCATAGAAAATAAATAGAATTCACACATACAGTCATAGAAAATAAATAGAATTCACACATACAGTCATAGAAAATAAATAGAATTCACACATACAGTCATAGAAAATAAATAGAATTCACACATACAGTCATAGAAAATAAATAGAATTCACACATACAGTCATAGAAAATAAATAGAATTCACACATACAGTCATAGAAAATAAATAGAATTCACACATACAGTCATAGAAAATAAATAGAATTCACACATACAGTCATAGAAAATAAATAGAATTCACACATACAGTCATAGAAAATAAATAGAATTCACACATACAGTCATAGAAAATAAATAGAATTCACACATACAGTCATAGAAAATAAATAGAATTCACACATACAGTCATAGAAAATAAATAGAATTCACACATCCAGTCTTAATTATAAAATGTGGATATATTTCTTTAGCTGATCTGATGTTCCAAGTAACATTACTGTGATATTAATGGTTGTTTTATTTTTAAATTTCAATTACAGTAGAATTCATATACAACGACTTCGCTTGTTACGACCAAGCGGTAACGACGATAGTGTTTACTCAAGTTTCATAGGTAATGAGAAAATATAACCGTTTAGTGCGACTCCCGTTTAAGCCAACTGCTTATAGCGACCATTAATTATAATACGTCCGGTTAAAACGAGCCTATAGGAAATTCAAACTTTGGCAAATAAAATACATACATAATTATTCGTAAGTTAAGTATATATGTACTTAAGAAATAATCCTGCCGTATTGTACGTCATTCGGTTAGTACGACATGGTATCGCCGGTCCCTTGAATGTTATATCTGGATTCTACTGTATTTCGAATCAATTGAATATACAAATAAAATCTACAAATTATTTTTCTTCTACATTCATGTTAATCTCCTGTTGGAGTCGCAATCGACTTCAGTTGTAACATCGCAAAAGCAAAAGCGCAAAACAAAACTAAGTATTTCGCGCCGCTGCGTAGCATTTTTTGTTATAATGTCATGTGTTATCGCCTAAAATCTACGACGGAAATGTAAGATTTTCCATTACTTGTTATACCTACTAGCTGGTGCCCGCGACTTCGTTTGCGCAGAATTAAAATAATATTTGTACAAATGACGTAGCGTGAACGACACATTTTATCTAAGCACTTTAAATAGCAATAAAAGTATCTATTTTCACTTACGAATCAATTTAATACTACCAATTGTGCATTTGAAATAAATTATCATTTTTTATTGTAGTTATGATTCACTATTTTGGCTATAATGGCTTACACATAAGACATACTGTAGCATATTTGTAGGACTATTTAAGATAAACATTTCCATCATACATTACATATGTGTAACTCTAGCAGTTTTGGCAGCGCAAGCTAGAATTGCTCGCAGATGGTAGATTTTTTCCTACTTACATGATATTTTGGACAATTCACACAATATCTTTATAAATTGTAGCCTATGTGTTATTCTGATGTATAGGCTATATCATTTTAAAGTTTCATTAAAATCCTTTTAGTAGTTTTTACGTGAAAGAGTAACAAACATCCATCCGTACCTTCAAACTTTCGCGTTTATAATATTAGTAAGGACAAGACAAAGCTACTAAGCATATCTATTTTTTGATTAAAAAGGAATCTAATTGAGCTGCAGCCAGCAGAAACTAGGGGCAAGATAATAATAATAAGGAAGGATTTGACCCACGGGACTCATACTTAGCAAGTCTCTGAAACTCACCCTTCTTTTTTTTTATAGAACAGAGCATACGGGCAGGAGGCTCCTTTACGTTATAAGACCTCGCGAGTGCGTTGCCGGCATTTTAAGAATTGATAGGCTCATTTCTTTCACCCTTAGTCGAATTGGTTGAATTTTATGCTATTTTAAGGTGTAAATTAAAATAACATAAAATTTTAAAACAGACAATTTCATAACAAATTAGTAAGTATATATTTTTTGTAGTTTGTACATAACGAAAGTGCTTTATAAACATAAAAAAACGTTATGCAGCGTTTTGACACTCTTTCCCCAATTTCGAATTTTGTTATTATTTTTCGCCTTACAAATGCTTTCATTTAATGTCTTACTTATCAAAACAATATTAGCTATACAGCAAATTTTTATGCTGTCTCATCTAAACTATTTTTGACGAGCGTTATCAGAACCTTGATAAAAGGTAGATTTGTAAATTAGAACACCGTAAAATACATTCAACAAAGTCACAAGCATAAACTAGTCGAGATACAAAGGTAAATGCTGATATTGATAATCTTGACGGCCACTTCAAAGTATTTTACTATGTCATGAAATCTCACGATATATCTTTGTAGAGCCTTTCAAATAAACTGACATAAAATAATAAAAATGAAATAAAATTCATCTCTTAAAAACTATACAAATAATGGTATTTGATTAAATTGTTAGATTCGCAACTATGCCATTATATACATTTTATTTTTAATTGTTTGGTTATAAATGTTGGATAATTAAAATTTATAAAAATTTTTTTACTTTCGCCAGCACAATACCTAATAAAGGTTTTAGATAATAAGATAGTTTTAATGGTTCAAGACAAACATATGTCAAATATAAAAACTGGACACAGGTAAGATATCTAACTATACATCAAATAATATTAAAAAAGACTTTATATTCATTGTTCAATATATTTAAACACTAGCTGACATGTGAAAATCTCTTCACAATTAAAATATAAAAATCACCCATAAAATGCTACAAGCCTAGTGGAAAATGTACATAAATTTTCTTTAAAAACATAAACCATATATTGTAGATTACTTTGGTTAAAGTTTTGTAAAGGGGCCCTATAGTATATAAAGCTAGATTAAGCCAGAAAATATATGTACTAACCTGTACTTCCTTATTAATTGTGTCATAACTGCTAATGTTATAACAAATTTCCGGACTATAACCATGATTGACTGTGCATGCCCGGAACAAGTAAAATGTTTGCTCAATCACATTTGTTATCATGAATGCCATCATGTAGAAAAACATAACTGGTTCCACAGATATGTGTCTGTACCATGGTCTAATTGGCCTCATCTATAAAATAAATGTTTCTTTACCATATAGAATAACCAATTAAATTAACGCTAAAATTTGTAGGCAATTTCATGAAATACTTTTCAACAAGATTTTTTAATAAAATACTTATACTTATTTAACTTCTTTTTAATTAACAGTCATGTAATACATGTAATAAAACATTCTGGAAATGTGCATGATTTTTTAAAAGTCAGCAGTTAATTTAAAACAATTGTTTATTTGTGTTAACAAGTTTTTTGTTTAATTTAACTATAAAAACTTAAATACTCTGTCATTGAGTGTTAGTATTTGACAATATTATAATCATAACATTTCTCACCATATATACAGTTTCCGATTCCTCACTAGTATCAGTTTCCATCTTTTGAATATTTGCTTAATTTAATGAATTTTTGACTTACATCGCAAAAAAGGACTTCCACTTAAATGTCTTCTCTTGTCAACAAAGTTTAGTAAATATAGGTGTATTTGATTTTTGATTCACACAACCAATAACAATTCTGCTTCCTACACTACTGAAATTTTAATGTAAGCATCAGTCTTAAATAGTTACTAGTCAGCGCCTCCAAAGATTTTCTACGGCGAAAACATGAACTACATTTGACAAATCAGCAATGGTGTTCAGTAGTGCCAACTTGGGGGTTTTCCCACAAATTTAGGGAGAATAAAGATGTCCAGGGGCTTTTTAGGGGAATTTTATTTTTTTAATTATAAATTGATTTGATTGTTCAATGTTCTTCGAGACCGATACAACGATTATAACTGTTATGCAATTTATCGATACCATTTTTATAGTATCATTTGTCTTTAGCCTAAAACTAGACTACAGTTTCGTCGATTTCGTCTTCATCAGCGCAAAAATTTTGTCCAGAGCTCTGTGGACAGAAATATAATCGCGGCACCCACTTTGAACAGAGATTTCGCATATCCAAATATACATCTAGGATATGTCCAACATCTTTAGGGTCTAAGCTTTGAGTGCTGCGACCGAATCAAGAAATTCCGCGACGAAAAAACCTAACACACGATGAAGTAATACAGGTGCGGCATTCACATCTCTCTGACAAGATCAGTGACGTCGTAGCGTTATTAGTGCGGCCGGTGCAGCGGGTACGCATAAGAGTGAGACAGACTATATCGGCGTGTTAGTCTGAGTCTGGTAGAGTGGTAGATTGAATTAATATCAAAGATAAAACTTGAATTAATATCAAAGAAACAAAAATTTAGCTTTTCCGCGGCAGTACCCGAGTGCCAAACATTTTTTTTTCAGTAACAGCCTCTTTGGGCGTCCAGAGCGAGAATCGTCTTCCGTGCTCATTTCACCTCGTTTAAACTTAGCAAGCCACTTCTCAACAGTTTATTTTTATGGTGCAGAATCCGAATAATGTATATTAAGACGTTCCTTCACTCAAAACGCTATATCTCACAAACTAATAGTACGAGAATTCAATATATATTTAACACGTGTCTTTTTATGGTTAGAACTAACTAAAAATCATTTTAATTTAATACTAGTTTGTGTCGGCCTATGAACGTTTCAAACCACTGTTTATTTAGGGGGAGTATTTAGGAAGTACTTTATTCCAGGTCTTTTTCTCAAAAAGTGCACAATTCTATATTATGCATGCATAAATATAAATTACATAAGATTCGAACTTAATATAATTTATATTAGGCCTCGAATCGTGCTGTAACTGATATATCAAAATATTTTATGTTCAAATAATACTCTGTTAAAATACCCCAAGATCGAAATAACAGTTATTTTATACTAGGTACTTTTATTAATTTATTACACTTCATACTGTAAAACCATAATGAAAATTTTAATTCCTTGTTAATCTTTTTGTAATTGAAAATAAAAGAAATAATTATTATTTAACGGCTTTGTTCTCCTCATGAACGCAAATTTTAATTGTTTGGAAATATTTTATTAATTGAAAATAAATTATAGGTTGGTAATTAATGAGTTAATGTTGGCAGCATTTGTAATACGCTGACAGCGCCGCTTCTACGTCACTTCAGCAGCTGAAATACAATGTAAGTACTAAGTATGGCTATTGGCTATCTCCAAACTACAAAGTACAAAACTTAACTGCTAACTTTACAAATAACAAACATGGCATTTATATATAAAAACTGAACTAAATTCAGTTGCAATATAAAAATTTACATTACTTTAATACTTACTATAATTTATTTCAAGGTATAATTACTTAATATACTTAAAAAAATGGCATTATTAAATTGAAATTAAATAATTTGATGAATAATAATAGAATATATAAAGTATTGCATATTCCTATATCAAAGTGATGATTCTACAATTTTTGTTATTATTACATAAAAATAATAATTTTGAAAAAAATATAACAGGCAGCTGTTACCCATAATACTAATAATATTATTATTAATCTGCTGTTAGCTGTAAAACATAGAATCTACCTCAAAGTGTCACTCTGCCCTATGGCAAGTATTATAACCGTAGATAGAGTATAGAACCATAGTCCGTCTACGATTATAACTAATAATAATAACCACAGATTACTACTAATTACTATTACACTAAAAATAAATAATCCGTTTTATTTTTACATTGTGATATTTACATAGATTCTTCCTGGAAATTTCAGAAATATGTTGTTTTGGACAGTATTGTAAAAGAATGAATAAATTGTTTCGAAATAAAACATATTGGTTTCAGTTACAAACATTCTTTCTAAGCGGTCCTGTGTCCTCAAAACCGGAAAATATCTACTTTTCCTATTACAATTGACGCGCCAATCATAATTTTATAAAATAATCTATATATTATTTATATAAAGACTGTAATAGATTATATTTATTTTTGTACCTCTTTGATGAAATTCTTGTATAATTCACAAATGTCTTGCAACAGTCTAATTTACATTTAAAAGCGAGCCGTTACTGTCAATTTCAACATTAGTTTGTAATAAAAAAAATTGATGACAATATTTCTTATAACTACGAGTTTCTAAGATGATTTAAAATATTGTTGTCTATTTAGTAGTATAAGGAAAAATAAAAAAAAATAAGCTACTTTGAAGATACAAATTGAAATGTATGTAAGAAAATATAATTTTTGGTCTTCAGTACAACATATTTTTAAATAATATAATATGTTCATGTATTTCGACTATTGGTTGGATCACATCGTTGCACTGCGTAGCTCTGTTCAATCTTATCAACTAATTTTAGAGATGTATAGGATTCATAGAAAACACGTTACAGGCCTGATAGCATCCTCAATCGTTTCCCTACAAGCAGAGCATGCTGTTTCTGCCTTTCGCCTAAGACGGGATCAATCATCATCGCTGTTCTGGGTGCAATCCTAAGTATACCATATATAATCTTTTACGAATACGGCGAACCGATCCTTGACGAACTGTATATAAATTCAATTATTGCTCAAATAATAATTCATATTTATGCCGCAATGGGTATATTATTGTTCACTGTACATATTATATTTTTCATTGCTGTTTTAACTTATAATGAAGTCTTAATATTATTGTACCTTTGGTACGTGATAGCTTTTAGTATTATTGATGTTTTAATAATATGTTATGTCGGCATTTTTCTTATTATAAATAGTTATGTGATATGGGGTGTAGTTATTATTGTATGCGACTTGATATTTTGGATTTTTATATACACTTTTGTTTTAGCTGCGGTAAATGGTTTTAGGCGAAGTATTCATACAATTAGAATTTTAATAAAGTAATATTTTCAGTTTTTAGTTTTACTCCACATGTATTTTTAACCCTCGACGCAAAAGGGGGTTGACCTATGTATAGCACAGTAGGAGACACGGGTGAACCGATTTAAAAAAAGAAAAAAGAAAAAAACGTTTATTTGATCAAAGCATTAAAATAAATACAAATTCAGCTTTAAGTTGCTTTCACCAGCAACACTGATATTCAGTGGACTATCTATATACTATCTAAAATTATACTATAGGAGTGACAGCTACATCCACTCCACAATACAGTCATCAATTTAAATAAAAAAATATATATTAAAAAACAATACAAACAAACATAGAACATAAAATTAGATACATTGCAACTAAATTCCCCACCCCGACTAACATTCCAAAATATATCTTTTACATTTTATTTTGAAAGACGTCTTGGATGTCGCGGATTGGAGGTCGCAGGTTGAGCATTAAGTGTTTAGTTGCATTGTAACTAAAACTACCACGAAAGGACTGTATTTAAGAAACAATAAGTTTATTTATCCTTTTGTATACGCTGGTCTTGTGTCGCCTGCCCATTTATGCTTATAGGAATGCTGGTAAACGATATCGTATAAGACCGCTATGTCCATGAAACGCTATTCATTAAAACATGTAAATTAAAGATGAGCGAGACTTCCATGTGACAGCCCTGCGATTCTGTAACTCACTTCACGAACTCACACAGCGGTTTTCGCATCGGCGGTCTCTCTCAAATCAGTCGTGAAGCAGTCATTTTATGATTTGGCATTCTGATAAACAATAAAGTACAAGCTCCCACCTTTTCAGAATGCCAAATCATAAAATGACTGCTTCACGACTGATTTGAGATTTTAATATTTATTTAAATAAATTCTAAACATTTTTTATTCAACATATTCTTAAGAATCTTGCTACAAGTGCGCATGTGCAATAGTTACTACTTTGACTCGTTCGGTTGTTTACGAATTCTTACGAATTGACTCGAACAACTACCCGAAGTGGGATGGTCGGGTTGGAGTAGGGAATAGATTATAAGAGGTTGTAACACATGCGCACTGGCAATTCCCTTGTTCAAGTTTGAAGTTATAGAGTTTACGTAAAATCAGTGAATTGAAACAAGTCTATGTTGGAGTGTTTAATTTCCTACCCTAAGTACTAGATCAACTAGCCCTACACATTGTAGGCGCGTTTAATTAAGTTACTAATAACTAGAACAATTATCCAGATTTATTTCAAGCCTAAAGTCAACGTGGTCAACAGACCAAGGATTCAACCATGTTGGGTATTAGACACATGGTCACACATTTCGGCAAATAATGATTTATGAAAGGAAAATGATTTCCTAAATTCTACGTATATAGTAGAGGAATATCTCGGGCATTTTAGGCCTATTTTTGAGTTTTCCTTTTCAGTATATGGAGATCTATTGAAGAACTATTTTTCAACTATCTTTTCAGTACTTGGCGATTAAAAAGTGTGGCGGAGAGTTTATTGCCAGTTCTTCTCTTCCGTTCTACGCTCTTGATTTGAGAACTGGCAGTAAATGTAAAATTTGGTAGTTTTGAATTTAAATGTTGTCTTTTAGTGGAATCATAAATGAAACGAGATTTTTTGAAGTATTTATATTTGACATTCAACAGTGTTCAAAAGACATCGTTATGCGTAACACAGAAGGCAAAAGATCTACAAACAGATGGACCGATTAAGTGGAACGTCGTCCTCAAAACTGTACACTGTAACAAGAGAGGCGCGGGACGAGAAACAGATAGTTCCCTCCAGATGTTTCCTTGCTGACCACGACGAGAAGACGTGAGCTACTGACAGAAGAAAGAGATATTGTTCGTGTAGTACTGTATTATTATAAACCCTAATATATTTTTGCATAAGGAAACGTATACCATTCATTCTCATTGGTCAATATATAACATCAAGACCCTTTAATATATGGGAAATTTAAAAATTACTTTGCGCGTACCTATATTTATTTTGCCTTAACATGATGCGTTATGTTATTAAGCTAACATTCTTTATAGGCCGTGAGATAGTGACACAAAATAGTGGATCATTATATATAATAACGCCCACGCGATTGGGCCGCCGGTAACAGCGCTATGACCCTCATTTTTCTTTTTTTCATTGCGTAAGACTCCTGAAGAACCGCCATACTGGTACAAATGACCCACTATTTTGTGTCACTATCTCCCGGCCTATTAATGAAACCTACGAATTCGTTGATATTAGAGGTATATTACAGGCTATTTGACAGTATGGAAAATAAAGTGTTATTTAAAAATTGTTATGGTTAATTACTTGTAAATAATCATAAATTTATCAAAAAAATCCATAAAAATGTTCATTTTATACGTCACATACGTCAAAAAATGTTCACAGATTAATCGAATCGTTACATAACATGTTCGTAAATAATGTTTTTGCCTGTTTTACCCTAAGACTGATTTTGAGATTTTCATCGAAGTATAATAGTGCCCTGAAAAGTTCGTAGGCTAATCAAGGTCGCTAGTATTTTTAATGAAATTATTTTGAATAAATTTTTGGGAAAAAATTTCGTTCACTTGTTATTTAAATAAAATATCGTCTACATCACGGCAATTTACATAAAGATTTTAAATATATTTTATTTAAATAACAATATATATATACATTCTCCTAATTATAAATATACATAAAAATTTGGTTTTTAGCAAATAACCGATGAGCGCACTAATCCTGCAGCCGGATATCGTACTATAATCTGTATTGATTATCATTAAAAATTTAAGAAATTGGCTAATTAACCAACTAATGATATTAAAAGTACCTACACGTTTAAAATAATTTTGATTTTTGCCGTCTCCAGCATATACCTAGTGGTGATCTTAACAAATTCTACACAACATATCAAAACAAAATTGATTCATATTGCTGTATATGTCAAAATGCGAATAAGCACTGTCTTAATATCTCGGCTTGAGGTAGAAGAAAAAAGAAGATAATCTAAGAAGTTCTCGTTCGCAAGTAAACATATATTGGGTAGCAATATCATTAGTTTTCCAAGACGAAAACTGTCTTTGCTTGAACAGTGCTTCTGAAGATGGGTCAGAGCTTGATCCTGAAGAGATTCGGCATTAGGTATAAAGCAATCTGTAAATTAAGACTTGTTAAGATTCAGTGTTAACAAATTCTAAGTTGGTACAGATAGTACATGTAGATAGATAAGTCAGTAATCTTTATATATATAATTCTTCTGTGAGTGTGTATGTCACTGAACTTCTCTCAAACGACTGGACCGATTTTGATGAAATTATTTGTGTGTGTTCAAGGGGATCTGGGAATGGTTTAGATTCACAAATCAGACCGGCAGGTGGCGCTGCAGTCGGTACTTTCATACTTTAATATCCTAATAGCTTGAAATATCATGTAGGACAACGTCTGTGGGGTCCACTAGTAAGTATATAATTCAACGAAATCTTGTTAATTGTATTTATGTTATCAAAAGGTTATGTTGATTTGTGTACGTTTCAGAAACTCAAAAAGTTCTACACCGATTTTAGCGTGATATATAATCCACCTCAAGGATTGTTTTTATCTGTTTTTTTTTAATAATTTTTTTCCACAAGTATTGCAAAATTAAACTTATATGAAATGTTTTCTTTGTTTTGTTTCTCATTTCTCAACCATTCAATCACAATGTGCCACAGCGAAGCATGGCAGGGAACAACTATTTGTATATATGATCTTAAGCGCAATGATACCTGTAGGAAGAATGTAGAAAATACCTGCTCGAAAAAGAAGTGCCGATTTTAGACAATCGTAATCCAGCTTGTCAGGACGGCTTCGCATTATTTTCTTTAACAAAAATGTTATCTTCTTGATTTCGTCTTTAATGTTTGACCTTTTTGCAAGCATTGTTGGTGATATGTGATCTAAAAATATAATATAGTGTTTTGTGTGCATAGTGCGAAATATGACTTAAATTCTTTCTTTTAATTTTATTTATTAACACTTCTTTGCATTACATTATAAAAACTGAACATAATTAAATGAAAAGGAGGGCAACTGGCCTTATCGCTTTCGAGCGATCTCTTTCAGGCAAACACTGTGAGAAAAGAAAAAAAAATGTATTAAATTAGATAAGGTAGGCAAGAGGTGCAAAAATACATATTACATATTAAGAATAAAAACTAAACAGGAACAAAAAACGAACTAAACTAATAAAGGATACATGAAAAATATATTTTAATGTAACAAAAGCGGAGAACAAAATTTAATAAAATTAGTTTCATTATGTTTTTATCTTCAGACAAATTCACTATCAAAGTTTTAAGGGATTGACAAAGGGAGTCTCAATTTGCGCTACATATCATCTCTAAATCTCGATCTGAATGGCCGTCTCCGTTTATCATCTAGTCACTTACCTTCATCAAAAGAGAAGGAATTCTGAGCGGCTGTTAATATAAAAAGCTCTTTCCAATTACTCAGTAGAAGACATGTCTGCTCCTTGAAGGACATTTGTCTGAACGGAGATATACTATGGAGCCATTTGACAGTAGCAACTAAGAGCTCTGCTGCCGGTGCGTACATATCTTCCGTGTTTATATCGAACGAACAAATAGGTCCGTAAGGAGTGAAACTTTTTACTGTACTCTCTGCTTGTCTTACGGTTTTCTCGTATGTGGTTAATTTTTTCTCTGTGTCCAAATTTTGATCGTATTGTCCTTTGTCTTGTCGTTCGAAATTTAGTGCGCTGCTTAGTTGATTTCCTTCTGTTAAAATTCTATAGTCAGTACTATACCGATGAATGACAAATATGTATTATAGTCTAATTTTTAATTTTGTAGAATTCTGACTGCTATTATTTTTTTGGCTTTAACCTTTGTGACTGGGCACATTTTTCAATTTACAATTTACAATACTAGTCTGAACATCTGAGTATAAAATACTTACATTTTATTTGTTAGAGAATATAGTTATTTTATTAAGTTCGGTGCTCACAAATAATAAATATTTAGATTTACCTTTTTGTACGTTAAACATAAGATATTTCTTATGTTTAACCTATAAAAAGTACCATTTATTTTTTATTGCCCTCAATGGGTCAAATTTGTCCCTTTTCGGTGGAGAGCTTTTTTAGTTACAACACTTATGAAATGTCAGAATTCTATGGAATGAAAAATCAGACTATAGGTCAAAGCATTTTTATTAAAAGCTTTAAACAAAGTACTCTTTGTCTCTATCTATCGAAATGTGTTGAAAAGAGACAAATGGGTTATAGCTAATTCGCTGCAGTAAGGATGTATTTTTTACGAATATATCTAATAATTTTAGTGTATTTAAAATTTTAGAGGAAAATTGTAATTAATAATTACAGTTTTCTTCAATTGGACAATTTTCTTCTCGGGTATCATACAATAAGTAAATTAAATATTGTTGAATTTTCATTAGCACACAGCACGTAAATCAATGAAAATTATTTTTACAATTAAATGCGTTTAATTAATATAATGTAAAGATAATAATTAATATGTTTCACACCTTGTTGTGTTCGACATATAACTGAATAAATTATGAAATTATTGCACATTAGCTTAAAACAGAAATTCGCATCAGTATAGCAATCACATTCGCAATTATTATATATTATCTTACTTGTAGAAATATTTCGGAATAAAATATAAACTATAATTGTTTAAGTACATAGTATGTTTAAGTTTTTTTATCAAATAATTTTACGACATATTTACAATTGTATTACTAATTAAAATACACATATAAACAATGCCGGTTTTATAGGTTCCCAAATTATTATCGAAATAAAATGGAGAAAAAAAAATCTGTCGAGTTTTCAATATATAATTTGAAGCCAAGAGAGTGTGCTGTTAGAACTTAGAGCAGTGTTGGCCTAGTGACTTTAGCGTGCAGATCTCATTTTTGAGGTCGTAGGTTTGATCCCCGGCTATCACCAATGGACTTTTTCGGTGCGCATTTAACATTCGCTCGAACGGTGAAAGAAAACATCGCGAGGAAACCAGCTGGCCTTTGACCCAAAAAGACGACGGCGTGTGTCAGGCACAGGAGGCTGATCACTTGCCTATTAGTTTGCCAAATTATCTTGAAACAAATATAGAAATCTGAGGCCCACTCCTAAAAAAGGTTGTAGGGCCACTGGTTTATATATTTTTATTGTGAAAGCCCGGGCTGCATAATAAACTGTTGATGTAGGAAAAATCTTTGTCAAAGATGTCATGTGGAACATGGTGTAATGATTGCAGCTCCTTACAAACGTTGCGTAAAACAAAAAACTTGGCGATTAAAAAGAGTGGCGGAGAGTTTATTGCCATATCTTCCGTTCTACGTCCTTGATTTGAGAACTGGCAGTAAATGTAAAATTAGAAGCATTTAATGTATGTTAATTTTTTTGACGTTCATAAGTGTATTTTGTGTTACGTACATGAATAAATGATATTTTACATTTGAAATTTTTATAAATATCCCTAATTAGACAACAGGTCTGAAATGGGGCCGTATACTTTGTTTTAATTAACACAATAAGAATTCCTTCGATTAAATATCAAACGAAGAACATACCCGAAATAGGATTTTCTTCATTCATTCTTGCTTCCTCTGAACTTGACACTTCATCTTCTTTGATTTTTTCTGTATTCAAATCAGTTTTATCGGGTCTGTGGTAAAATGTCCCCAGCGCTGCTTCTAAATTAATTAATGTATAAACAGAATTACAATAATGTTTTTTTTCATATCTAACGAAATAAAAAAGCTCATGCGTGGTGATATTCAAAGTAAAAAAATATTGATGTTGACTTACGAGAGTTACACTTAGCTTTTTTTATATCATGGAGCAAACTGGCAGGAGGCTCATCTGATGTTAAGCGATACGACCACACTTTTGGAAAGGCAAGTGCGTTTCCGGCCTTTATAAATCACAACACTCAATGTAACCTTAAGTAATATCACGTCGCTTGGCTTAGATTGGTAACGCGTCCGAAGTCTACGGACACGACCAGCTGTCGTTTTTCAAAAACTCTTTTAATATATAAATATAGACAAAACATAAACAATTTATACGAATATTTCATATATTTAGTTAACTTAGTTAGTTATACTTAGTTAACTAATTTTAAACGCCCATTAGGACACCAGAAAGATGGCGGAATAAATATTTTTGTGTCCGATACTTCATTCATCACGGAAGCTAATAATATCATGTTGTTACCGAATTAATCAAAACGCAAAATATTATTACTCCAAAGTTTTACACTTATTATTATACCGTACAAATACTCACTCTGCATTGATTCCAAAGTGTGTAGACTTTCCGTCATAGCAGGAGGATAGAAAATATTGTTCGATAAGTATTCGGGATGTGGAATGGAGTAGTGGAAGGACCCTGGGAATAACGGTAACTTAAAAGGATGTACAGGTGTCAATGGAGGCGTGACATGTGAAGTTAGAGGCATATCCGAGAGTCCGTCAAGTTTCGAGAAATCTTGGAATGAACCTACTAATTGCATTCGCTGTTCGGGTAGCATGTAAGGAAAATGGGTGTAAGGTGAAACGAGAGGGGAATTCGGGAATGGTAGTTGCGAGAAACTGTAGCCGAGTTTTTGCAGTGCCAGTTGCTGTTGATCGCTTATGGGCCTCGGAGCTCTTTCATGTTGGACAGCTGAAATCAAATGAAATGCTCCCTATCTTTATCAAAAATGGTGTCCTGTGGTCAGTCTTGGGTAGACATTTTTGCGCTGTTTAATTATCTGTTAGTGAAGAAAATTTTCTGCCGTTTCAGCCCGAAGCTATTATACAAGACAAGGCGGATACAAATAAAAATGTATTAGGAATTAATTTTGTTTAAGCTATAGCAAACTATTACATCAATGCTATTATTTGTACCATTTATCTCAACTATCACAGAACGTATAAAAAAAGGGTGCGTGTACTTATGTACGCGCGTAAGAAGTTATACTTCTTTGGCATTATTAAAATAGTTTTTGATTTCATGCAAATAATTAATTACAATTAAATAATCAAAGACTGGAAAAGGAGTCATTATAGTCAATAAAGTTCAGTTTACATTTTACATGAAGAGGTGTAACATAAAGTCTATTATTATTCGAATGTTGTTTTTAAATTATGTTCAATGCCGTAGCATCTTCCGTGGGCAACTTCATTCTGTTAATTTTGTGTCACGGTGCGCGCGCATCGTAAAATTTCACTCTCATCAATTTTTTTATAACGTGCCTAGAGAAGTATAACTTCAAAAATAAAAATCATTTGCATTTCGATTTCTGTATCTGTCATTTGTCAATCTAGAAGCCTCTTTGGCAAGTAGGTACCTGACACACGCCGTTGACTTTTTAGGTCTAAGCCAACGCAGTTTCCTCACGATGTTTCAAGGGGTGTACATCCCAAAAAAAAAATTATTTCGATATATGTATTTTTTTTAAATATACAACATATAACAGCAACCGCTAATTTTCACTCCTCTACGATCAATCCCTGATGTACAAATGTCAAAATGTATAGACATAGACTCTACTATTTATGGTAAGTTCCCTCTGAAAAACAGAACAGTTTCCCGCCTAATGGAATACCACTCAGGCGTCAGATGCAGCCATGTTTATTTTCTTGCCAATTGATTGTGACGCGCGAAATGCGAGCTTCTCTAAGATCGAAATACACGTTTAATTGTGTGATGTGAACAAATATTTATTTCATTTATTTATTTTTGTAGGGCAACACATAAAACAATATTGAAACGTTAGCTATGATTAAGATAATGGCCGCGGACTTACCCCTTTATACGTAGACACTGAATCACTATAATTGCACTCTTTTAACAATAGTACTATTTCTTACTATCATATTGCGTTTAAGCTGTCATAAAGAGAGACAGACTTTAGTTAAAACGGTACAATTAGACTTATTAAGTTTTTATAAATAAGGGTCAGGCATGAACTGAACGTAAAATCGGGCAGCTACTACAATAGAAAAGTCACTACACATCTATATATATAAAAGAAAGTCGTGTTTGTTACAACACTTATAACTCGAGAACGGCTGGACCGATTGCCATGGTTTTTGATTTGTTGGATTTGTTTCCGTCCCGAATAGCAGAATAAGCAATAAAATATAGGATAAGTTATCGAATAACAATAAATAAATAAATAAATTTTACGAATGCAAAAACCATATGGTGCCATCTGTTGACAAAACTACGCATCATTTTACGTCGAATTCGTGTCAGTTCAAGAAATTCCGATCTTGAGGTGAATGAGGAGATGCATAACCATGCTTTGATCCTGATCAAAAGATGTTGGATATCAGAAAGTGCTTAACATGCAGTATCGCCATATTGACGCTAGAGAGAAGATGCTTAATGTGTAAAACTGCCATTCTTCTTTCGCAATGGCAAGCAATAAAACATTTCTGTATTTGCAAAAGAGTTGTATTAATGTAATACTTAACATTAATGAAATCCTAAAATAAGTTAAATTAAAGTAACAACGATATTATAAGGTTGTAGGGCGGAACGAAGTTAGCCAGGTCAGCTAGTTTATCATAAATCAAAAGCTCATTGGAAGGATTTAGAAGTAAACCGACTATACATCATACAAATGCATGTTGCATATATGAGCGACTTTCACACCAGCCTCTAAGACCTTCGGGGCGGTCATTTAGTAGACTTCTCGAGAGTCATGCATTTAGGACCTGAACCTTCTCTACTCCACAATCGTTTTGGTAGAATACTTTAGAAGTTAGATGTATAGATAATAGTTTCGATGGTACAAATACAATAATATAATATTGTCCTATAGCTTAAGCAAAATATAATTATAAAAAAGATGATTTGTAAACCGCCTACTTGTCGTATGGCGCAAATTGCGTAGAGCCCGTTATTCCTGGTTAAATATATGAATGAGCGCTTCGGGCTGAAAATTTTCTTGACTTGAAGAAATAACGATACAGCACGAAAATGTGTATACCTAAGATCGATTATGAAGGCGCAGGACTTCATTTTGATATTTAGACATTGCACGAAATATATACATTTATATATTATATTTAAAAACCCAGCGTCAAGAATCAATTTCAAATCAACACCATCACAAAATTGAAGTCCTCAAACGAGATTATGAGCACGATTTCCCTACAAACCACTAGATGTCTTTATATACAGATATATATAAAAAGTGTTTTCATAAAGTCAAAGATCGGTGGAACGATGTATGCTTTACAAAATAAAGAATACAGATTTAAGAAAAACATCTAAGGTAGAAGATGTTACAATAAAGTAAATAAACGAAAGTGGAAATGGGCGGGGCAAGAGAAACAGAAAAGTGGAGCAAAAAGTAATAAACTGGTGTCCAAGGTATAGGGAACGAAAAAGAAGAAGAAGACAGCTTAGAAGGTGGTTAGACCAAATTAAAGAAACAGCAGGTGGTACATGGCTGAGAGTCAAAAAAGGGCACCCAGATTTCTAACAGAAAATTGAAATATAAAAATGTTTAAAAGTATAAGTATCTGAATTAAAAGGCTATTATTAAACAAAAGTAAAAAGGTATAGTTTTCACACAGTTAAAAGCGAAGAAAATGTAAATAGAATTAATATATGTCATTTTTCTAGTACCGGCGTGTGAACTACAGGCTGGCTCTGATAGTAGGGTAAACGCCCCTGATTTTTTCTCGCCTTGTGTACCGCAAATACTTGAGCATCTAATGGAAAAGACATGCTGAGGAACCCTGAATAAATACTTTATTACAACAAGTGCTCGGTCGTGTACATTCAATTTCTGCGTGATTTTATTTTGCGATCATTACACCTAAATGGAGAGTGTGGGAGTGTGAACATAGGCGTCTCTGACACTGCGATCAAACAATATCATTTATAATTAGGGTACTAGTTTCGCTAATTATATAAATCAACCAACCATAGTAAGATTTGTGACTGAACATTGTACACAAAAAAACCTATCCTAATGAAAACTGGCCAAAGGAGGAAGACAAATAAAATGATAGGAAGATGATGTGTGAAGAGCAGCTGGTCCTATGTGGATACGTAAAGCTGTTTAAGCTCTTAGAGGAGGCCTATGTCCAAGTAAGTTAACTCATTGCTGATTAATTATAAGTGTTATTTTTTTTATTTTTTAGTGTTAATTTATTAGTACTTCACATTTTTATGTTCTAGTATAAGTAATTACAGCAATCAAAGCTTTGATTATTATTAATGAAAACTGGACTGCGAAAATCTTATGGAAAATTTAAATCTTCAGGAAAATATATAATAACATCTTGACTCAGTATTAACACTAATATCTTAACTTATCAATAGCAACATAATGTGTTAACATGCTTACCATCTTTCTTCATATTCACGCGGAGACATTTTGCGAAGCGACACGCTTGGCATTGATTTCTTCGATTGACGTCCACCACACATTGGCCGTTTTCTTTGCAAACGTAGTCTAAATTTCTACAACGACGACGATTTCCTTTCATTAATAGAATCAGGTCGCTCGCTAATATAACGCAATCCAAAGCTAAATCTCATATATCACAAACTCTACAATCACAATAAAAATAGGCTTCGCCGTTTCGTTACTGCAATAACTATTGTATTGGGGTGGTCTTGGAAACGTTTTACATTGAAAATTCCTTAAAAAAAATTAAACCTAAAAAGTACCTTGTATTATCAAGACTGTAATAATTTTGGCGGAATTATTTTTTCTTCTTAAAAGATATCGTCGCGAGGCGCTTCTTACGCTACGGCCTTGGCTAGGGAAACGCTACGCCCTTGCTACGTCGTACTTAAACTTTCTATTATATATGTTTATGTCTCAAAAATAATGTTAAAACACAAAGTAGGTAACTACTTCTAAAGTGCAAATTCAATTTCCAAAATACTATCTACAAATCACATTATGTCTTGGCCTAGACATCTTTAATGATTCACTTGTTCTGACTAAGACAGATCCAGTTGAATTATATGAAATATTTACAAGGGACGTGAAACTAAAATAATGTTATATAATTGTTTTACAATTTCTGTAGTATTAAAAAATACTTTAATTCATCAATATCAAAATTCAATAATCCTTCTCACCAACTACTGGATATTTCCGTCCACTCATTTTAAAAACCTGTTTTTTATATCCAACTTAACTTATAGGAGAAGAATTAAATGTAAGTTAATTAAGTACGTAAAAATTATATTTTAGTATTACGATCTCACATCGTAGTATCTTTTGTGGCACAAATTAGAAAGCTTTTAAATAAAATTAATTTCATTATAAGTATTCCTACAGATAATTTAAATAACAATATCCATGTTATACGTATTAAACCCAGAAGACAAATTTAAAAACAGAGGAAAGAAAGAATGTAAAGAAAACATTACAAAATTTTTCACCGTAGGTATACGCATATCAATAACCATTCAAACAAAAGATGCCACAGATGCATTTGGAAAATATAATGTGCTAAATAAATATAAGTCAAATCTACAGTTATTTTTGAACTTCACTCACCGTCGTATGCTTCGTTTGAAGAACCCTCTGCAGCCATCACAGGAAGGAACGCCGTAGTGTTTGCCTGAAGCCTTATCTCCACAAACACGGCAAAATATCTCTGGTTTTGACTCCATTGCCAGCTATAAAATATTGATTTTGAATCCCCCTTGTATATAAGAGTGGTCCTATTTATTTTAATAGATACTTAAGATACTTAAAACTGAATATTATTAAATCAGTCAATAACGTGTGATTTGAGGTTACTAATATTATTTTTGATCACGTCTAAAAAAACTGCTTATTACAGGTAACAATAGTATTTATTAGGTAATGCTGCCAATATTTAAGGTACACTGCCACGGGGACCATTTTAAATTTGTTTTAATTTTCTATTTATTTGTCATTATTACTATGTAGGTGAAGAATATTGTAAATAATGGGCATTTAATTGTTAGAAATAAATTGATTATAATATTCATTTAATATATATACATATTTATCATTATATTAATCGTCAAAATATTAAAGAATAATTCAACATAATTTGTATATTACCGTAGAGTATTGAAAATGCGTAAACTTTTTCAACAATGGTTCAATCAATTTGCAATAACTTTGAAAGGAATTTGTTGCGTCATCTCGAAAGAATATTAGTAATCAATTGATAAAATTCAAATAAGGGATGTCATAATGTCACCTTCGAAGGGGTTTGGATGAGTTTTTGATAGATTTTGTTACCGCATCGTTGGCATCGACAGCTGCGGTTTTAAAATATCATTTGCCGCTACATTACCTTAGTATATAAAGTAGAAAATGTTCGCCTAACTTCATCTATCTTCTATATATATATAATGAAAATGGTCTTCGTTTGAGGCTCAATCACGCCTAAACCACGTCGTATTGACATGAAACTACCACCATTCGATGCGAAATTTTTCCTAGATGGTTTATGGCTATTTATTTATTAAATTCCTTCATTTTTTTTATTGCTGTTTTACTTTTATGAAAATTTATCCATACGGACTTCACCGCGGAAACATTCGGGGAGGCTTCCTAGAACCTCTAAACGTCAACATCTGTTAAAAACTCGATTTTCGAAATATTTCAATTTTCTTAGCGGGAAGTTAAAATGAAGAATAATAAAAATATGAAAAAAAAAAAAAAATAATGAAACATAAAATTTATTTTAATTCGTCCAGCAAAGCGGGCGCGAAACGGCTAGTGAGATTATAAAGAACATGTATCTATCAACTTGGTCTAGGGTCTGAGATGGTGGGATTATGACTGACAACCTTAATAAAATCCATCGGATTATCAACCGGGTCAGGTCCAGCCTCAACTAACACAGACTCTGTCCCAGACTTTGCGTGCTTTAAAACGAGCTCTAACTAGTGTTTGAAACGGTCATAATGTATAATATATTAAGTAGGTACTAGTTTATGTAATATTTCTTTTATTCTCTTGTGTTATCGTGTAGTCTGGACGGTATTTCGTGGTTTGTTGGGGAATGTTCACTGAATGCTGATAGGTGCAAAGATATAATGTAATAAATTTGCATTATAATGAAGAAGTTATACAAAGATTTGTCACGAGTCAAAAACCCTACCACGATGTTCAGACAGGTTGCTTTTCGTCAACATTATATCAATACATATGGTATTATAAAGCCTCTATGAACGGCAGTAAAAATTAATATAACCCAGAAATTTAATGGTTTTTTACACATACAAAAATTCTCAGGCTAGTCATATTAGTATATAATAAAATATATGGTCAAAAGCTATACTTTTGTAACAGTTAATTAGATTCATACAAAAACAAAAACAGCTCAATCAGGCCATATTTTCGGTGTATAAACTGTCATATAAGTGCTCATAATTTGACCTCATGTCAAATTTGTGGGGGACGACAAATTAAAATCAACTTTATGGGTTAGTAATACAGTCTGTTATTGAATGTGGTGGGAAGTAAATTATGAACAAGTGCTACATTTCCCACGCGGCTCGTGCCGGGTTTGACTTTATTGTTAAATTATGACTGAAGATGATGACGGAATATTGATAACCATATTGGGCCCTCGGTTCTTTGTTTATAGCATTACGTTAAAGAAAATAAATATACATATAATATGAAACTATTTATTTACAATGAGCAGTGTTGGCCTAGTGGCTTCAGCGTGCGACTCTCATCCCTGAGGTCGTAGGCTCGATCCCCGGCTGTGCACCTATGGACTTTCTTTCTATGTGCGCATTTAACATTCGCTCGAACGGTTAAGGAAAACATCGTGAGGAAACCGGCTTGCCTTAGAACCAAAAAGTCGACGGCGTGTGTCAGGCACAGAAGGCTGATCATCTACTTGCCTATTAGATGCCAAATGATCATGAAACAGATACAGAAATCTGAGGTCCAGACCCAAAAAGGTTGTAGCGCCATTGATTTATTTTTTTATTATTATGTATTTACAACATACAAATATACTAATAATATACAGTAGTTATGACAGTATTTACAATATTTTTAACCTACCCAGAAAAAATAATAATAATAATAAAAAATAGAAAGTTAACTAATTTAAAAAGTTTTGTCTCGGTGGCAGTGTGTGTTAATACTGGCAGCATTTCCTCGTTAAATTGTTATACTTATACATTGAGCGAGGAAATCACCAGCTCGGGGTCACCGGTACTATCTACCAAGCGCCAGCGCTAATGCTGGTGCACTTGAACCACACGGCCCAAAAGTCTCTACTTCAAAGGGATAGTGAAAGTTGCAGGAAAGACTCTTATAATTGAGCCGTTTATTATTTTCCGTATGCTCTGCGGCCGCCCCAGCATTTTTGCTTATCCGAGGAAGGTGAGACGGTTGTGTCCAGCATCCCATACCAAAGCCCATCCCATACTCCAAGAGATCAAAGATATCCAGCCGCTTCCATCGTCTCTAGCGAATAAATTTTTTTTTAGTTATCGTCTCTCTCTCTTCAGTCTGATTTCTGAGTGTTGGGGTCAGCAAGGAAGCATCTGGAGCGGACTATCTTATTCCACCAGTTTTTATCCAGCGCCTCTAAGTTACAGTGTACAGGTTTGAGGATGATGAGTCTTTACTTGATCCGTCCACCTGGTTGGTGAACGGCCACATTATCTTTGGCCTCTTGTGGTACCAACCACGATCAGTTTCTCCAAGTTCTCATCGCCTCTGCGCATTTTGTTTATACATTAAATGATTTAAGTAAATATATCTAAAAATCATGAAGTTAAAGACCTCAGTACTTATGAAGATTGGTGAACGGCCACATTATCTTTGGCCTCTTGTGGTACCAACCACGATCAGTTTCTCCAAGTTCTCATCGCCTCTCCGCATTTTGTTTATACATTAAATGATTTAGGTTAATAATCAAGCATTTAAAGAACTCAGTGCTAAATGAAGAGATCTTTTTAAATAATTTAGATACATTTATACTATACTTAAAATTGATTTTTCGCTTCAAGAGAAAAGCCGAATAAGCACCAATGCATATCTTTTATCGGGAACCAAATTAGATCCTCCGAGTCCACATTAATTCAAAAGTGGTTAGGCACAGGAGTCACGTGTACATGATCATTAAACCTGCTTTATAAGTGCAAACAATTTAACATAATACAGAACTTTGCGTCGCACGTGCTGAACAAATAGCGGGGAAACATTTTGTGTAGGGTTGGCTAATATTTTAGAATTTTTAACTGTTCGATATTATATCCTAAGGCTCACTTAACTACGATGTGTAGTAGTTAAATATTGGTACCTACATTCTAGGGCTACAATCACTGCGTGATACCCTAAAAATATACGTTTCACTTCAAAAAATAAAATAAAATAGTATTTATCTAATTATTTAGAATTTATATTACTTTATTAATATATTAAAAATACATAAATAACAGAAAAGCAATAAAATATATTATTAAAAGCAAGGTTCCGAAGATACTGTAATAAAATTTTATAATGAGATAATTTATTTTATATTGCATATTAAGATTTTTGTATTATATATGTATTTGTGTGTTGGAAATAAATATTCATAAATAATAAATAAACATGTATATCATTGACACCTGACAACCCTATTCACGTATGATGACAATGTTTTTGATTTAAATCAATTAGGGTTGATCTGACACCATACCATTAAAATTCATTATTAAAATGCATTATAATATAAACATGTCTACTATATTTGTATTTGGCTAGCTTAGTTCACCACAGCATCTATTTGATTCCCGCCGAAGTCATTTCAGTTTAGTATGCACAGACAACCGAACTTTTTAAAACAGAACTGGACTTTCGAAATGTCCAAGTTCGGTCTAGAGCTCGAGATTGGCATGAGGATATTCCGGGATGGGCTTTTCGACATGTCGCTCGAGCACAGATAGAAAATTCTATCACTGAATTGTCAAGTATGACAGTAAGATGAATAGCACCACAGGTCCATGCCAACGGGCTCCGACTCACCCATAAATATCATGAAGATATTTCAGGAGTAGTTGTCGCGCTGGAGTGGCCTGCCTGATAGTCTTTTATGCTATGTCAAGAACTACTATGACACGTAGTTCAGGACATAACCTATTCAACCAAGGTTTAAACGCACCTAATTGTGAACGGCTTACAAAAGTAGTCCAAGTTATAATCGATCCATTATGTCAGTGAAATGTCAAATGACCACATGTTTTGACATCGTGCCTAGCGTGACTCGAGCACAATTATACCGTATGGCAAAGAAACGGCGATTATATATAAATGATAAATGACGTGTGATTGCTGTTATGAACCTCCAAATACTTTAATTATTGGTTATGACCTGACTTCGAAAACAATACAAAATGCACTAAAAATAATACAAATACAAAATCATATAACACTCTTCTGACATTGACGTCATATAATAATTAAAATTAATCGCTAAGTCGAGTCGAGTTTAAAGGCGGAAACATACTACTAAAACGCGACGCGACGTGTCGTGTCGACACCCGATGTCCATCGTGCACATTACCAACACGCGACACCACGACACGCTTGCAAATTCAAAAGTCATTTAGCTGATTTATTCCCCGCGCAATGTGCCAGCAAGTTTTTACCAATTTGAGGTTCAGATTCGAGGAATGTTTGCAGCGCAATGGTGCACACCTGGATGATGTTATTTTTAAGAAATAAATTTCCCAGATGTCTATTTTAATTGAAATAAAAAATTTTGTGTATTGTATTTAGTTTTTTTTTTATTTTTTTTTCAAATTCGCAAATCTTTCTGGCCAACCCTGTATTTTTCTAATAAACTGAATTGATTAGCAGGTTATTTGTATTAACTAACAACATCCTAACTCCCTGTTTTTGTCCTTGTATTGAGGTAATCTCATGTCATATAAAACAGAATATTGTTTCACCAACTCAATTAATTGTTCGTCGTTCATTTCGCCAAATAAATCCAAAAATATCTAAGTATATAAATTGACATTCGTGTCAAAAACTCGAAAGCATTGACGCATGACGTCATCATCACAACATCCACAACACGCCGATCCAAATCGATTGGATGTTACAGCGTGTGATCACATGACGTGTTGTCTATGTGCATCTGACCATATTAAATATATGGGATTGATAAGTACTGACATGCGTCGGATGGCGTGGTGTGGCGTCGCGTTTTGGTAGTATGTTTCCGCCTTAAAACTCCAGAATGGCTGAACTGATTTGGCTTATTTTGATTTGAAATATTTGATAGAAGTTATGGGAAGGTTTAAACAGTAAGAATTAAATGTACAATTAACTTACTAAAGATTTATGTTGGAGCTTGGTAGATAGTACAGGTGGTGGCTGGTGCTTTCCTCGAATAAGTAACAGCGAATAAGTATCGCAATACAGCGAGAAAATGCTGCCAGCGTTAAAGGCCGAAGGGACCAAAGTTTTTAAATTTGTTTGAATTTTCTTTTTATTATTATATACGTTAAGAAAATTGTAAATACTGTATATTTGATTATGTTTTAATAAATAATTAAACTTTCTGATACAGCAGCAAAACATTTTTTTACAAATAACTAAGGTTTGACAACATTTTACAGAAAATAAGTATGGTCAAAATAAATAAAATAAGTTTTAAATAATTATCTCTTTCTTTTGATAAGTTATTTGTAATTTATTAAAGATTTGATTAAATATAATTTTTCTATTGCAGTTTTGAAATATTTGTAATTCTTCACAATTCTTCTTATTACCATTTCCTTTATAAGGGAAATAATATATATATCAAATAGCCAATTGAAGGAATGTACATTATTTTTCTAGCAGGCTGACATTAATATATGATTTGATTTTCTTTTATTACTAGATAATATATGATTTTATAAACCAACGACGTAAATATTTATATACTTAATATACCTACTAACTCTAACTGGATTGACAGAATAATCCGGAATGATTTAACATTTGTTTTAATTCATTAATTTGTTCATTTGTTGTACATTTATATAGCTTTATATATATTTTAATTAGTTTTATTTTTTATTTCGTTGAAGGCAGTGCGCAGTCCTTTAGATTGCTGTGGGGACACAATATTATATACAGCTTATGATATTGATTAATATCATTTTATCTATTGAATTATTTAATCAAAAGTAAAACAAAATCACTATATACAAAATAATGTATACCCATTATAGACTACCACGCAATAACCAAAAACAATCTAAAAATTTCAAATCTAATTCGAATTTAGAAACATAGGGGTTAGATATACTTATTAATAAATTATGGATACTAAGACGGGGGTTTTAAAGCTCCCGTATGTAATTATAGTTAGCGCCGAAGCAAATAACAGAGTATAGGTACATTCCTTATATCGGCAATCATTTATAATCCATTATATAATGCCATTTTCAGCCATTATTGAACTGCAGTTTATAAATGATCTGAAAATTTTTGCTTGTTTATTTGTTATAGATGAAAATGTATATTCTCCAAAACAATATATTAGTTTCAATTTTAAGCCAACGAAGATGAATAATTTTCTAATGTTAGGAAAATCTATATTTATACAAAAATGAATCCCTATTTCCCTTGGTCATGGCATCATGCGTGAACGGCTGGACAAATTCTTTTTTTTTGTCTCTGTTATCATCAGGAGAATCTTATTAAAGAAATTTAAGAAAATTGCGCGGAAAAGTAGAAAATTTAAGAATACTTAACCACCTAGTAATACTGACATTTCTTACGATAGCAATTTTTTTTCAGTGCATAGTGCTTTCGCAGTTCAAACTTTTTTTATGCAACCTTATGGCGACATAACATCGACAGAATGCGTGCTGCAAATATCGTCAAAAAGGATGTAAGAAAAATGAATATCGTTTAAAACAAATGCTTCGATCGGAGTATTATATTTATAAAATACAAATAAAATAATTACCTACATAATTTATGATTTCTATCAGAAAATTAATTTTTTAGTTCAGAGCTATCACGCCTAATATTAAAAGTTCAATTTATGCAGTTTTGGTAAGTTTGTTATAGTTATAAAGAAGAATAAAATAGTTTTATTGAATTTACAGATGTACGGAAAAATAAACAAAGAATGTTGTATATCATAAAGCATTAGAATAAACACTTTGTTTCTGAAATTATGTTTTAGTTAATTATACCAATTAGAAATCAATATTCATAGTTAAGGCAGGACAACGTCTATCGGGTCCGCTAGTTTTATAAAAAGCTAAAATTCCTATTAGGTATCAAATATTCTTCCGATTCCCTTAAAATCGTACACGACGGTGTAACCGTAACCATAATCTTCAAATTTATGGCCCTGCGGTGTTTATTAAGCCGGGTAAATAGGTAGAAATCACTATGAGCTAACACCGGTGAATATTGTTTGAATGTCCCAGAAAAAACAGCCCGTTATCTAACCAGCGAATGAAGCCATGTTTCGTCCAGATATAAATCGAGCCAAAAATCGTTCAATATGTAACAAACTTCAACAGTAAAATTTTCTGTCTCCTTTGGTTTTGGGCGTCAAAAAATTAAGATAACATTTTTATTATTATTGACGTACATTTGAACGCGTTAAATTTAAATTAGGACCGAACGGATCCCCGAGGCAGGCTGAGGAGTATAATATCTTATGGTTATTTGTACATTAACAGAAATATCAGATTATTGTTAAAAATGCTGCAAACAATATTATAAAATTACATATATATATATATAAGCCTGCGAGCCGAACCGACGCGGACGAGTTTTCGGTTGTAAAATTTAGCACTCTGCATTTAAGTATAAAAACTGATTAATTTATTCTAATAGCCAAAGTATTAAATGCTGCGGCGCACGGTTTGATTTTTAATTTAAACGGCAAAACTTTTGTATTTGTTATATCACAGTTGCACGGCTCTTTTTTATTGTCGTAAATACGTATTTTTATATTCATTCATGTTTAATTATTATATATTTTATGGGTAGTTGAAATCTGTTTAAGCAAGCTCATTTTTTACAATTTATTTTTAATTGAAGTGAACAAAATAATAGCACTCACCTTGCTCGGCGACGTCTCACTTTACTATCACGTCCGGTTTTAAGCAGGGCGGGTTAAGATCAGGGTAGCGATGCTAGGGGCGGTTCGATTTCTAACACAGAACTCTCATTGGCCGCTTTTAGTAGGCGTTTTACTAGAATGTGACGATTGACTTTCGACTCGTACATAAATCTTTCAACTTTCGTAAGTGATTGCGTAAGTGAACAAGACTTCGATTTAAGGAGCTTTCAATGCTATGATGCGTTTACACTAATGGAAAACTTAATAAGAACATATACTCTATGAGAATATCTAGGTCAAAAGACTTCTCTATCGGTAAGTTTTCAGTATTATGCTAACAGCTGTTTTATTACCTCACTAAAAGCCTTAATTATTTATTGTGTAAACATTGTGATAATTAATAAATTTAATATGTTATCTAATGATTACCTGCACAACAAATACTTGGAATCTAATCCATTCTATAAAATAGGGAATTAGGAATATTTGTAATAGATAAGAACGAAATTATAGACATTGAAGGCTTGTATGTGATAAATGGTCTAATCTACGGAGAGTATGAATTCTATTTTTATTAACTCGCAAGGTAACTATTTCTACTCGTTTACTCATCGGTTAAGAAAGGGATTATTTTTAAGTCGTGGCTACTAACAGATACGGTAATGGAAAACAAGTACAGGTTGATTACCTAACAATAAAATAAATCTATGGGTTGTAATATTACGAAAGCTTTAAATTCGTTAAATTGTTAAATATATTCAGGCGGCAAACAAAACTGAAAGAACGGGTCTCACAAGGAATTGCGTCGCGGCTCGTTTTGTAAACAAAAATATTACCGATGTAGCCGGGGCGTATTTCGCGAGACGTGTGATGTGAAGTTTAGATATAGAAAAAGTCCCTGGACACAAATGTATTAGGGGCTTGGGATTTATAAAAAAAAAAGATGTTATTAAAAAAAAACAGGGCATAATAACAAAACATCCAAATTAATCCGTTCTAGAATTTAGCAAAATAATTATTTGGTAAGAGTATGTATTTAATTTTGTAATCAAAAAGAACTTCAGTTTTGAAGGCGCAGAATCTACTTTCATAATTAATAGATATTTTAATCAAATAAATATCTGTTACACACTCAATACTCATAGTTAGACAATGCATTATTTGTCTTTTGCTGTAAAGAAATTATTAAATAAAGTATGGGTTTAGATGTAAAAAAAAAATGTTACGAAAGCTTATTAAATGCCTATCTAGAACTTGTATGTATTTTTTAAGTTCAGTACTGGGACAATATCAAACTTTTAATTAAATACATATTAATAAAACAAAACCAGCGGTGCTATATTCCTTGGTTTTGAGCTCAGATTTCCATGTGTCCAATTGGGTAATCAGATTCTGTGCCTGACACATGCTTGCAGAATAAACTGCTACACTATATTGAATGCATTAAATTTAAAAGATATGTATTAACTAAAAATGTGTTTTTTTTTAAGTTGTCCCCTTACGTTATATTATAGGAGCGCTTAAAATTCAAGAATAAAACCACAATAAAATTAATACAAATCTACGAATTCTATTATTTATTAATTACAAAATGGTTATCAGTTTAACGTATATGTAAGTGATGTTTCAGTATGCTATACGTATATTTAAGCTGCCAAGCATGAAGAAATATATGTATGTTTGTTCAAAACTTGTAAATATTCTAACATATCATTACATATATAATTCATATATCCGCATTTATGGATAGGTAAAATCTAAATATTTTAATTTCACTATTAGTTGGCAGGCATTTGAATTGGATTCTATAAGTCTGGATTAAGGATATAAAATAAAACAACAATTTCATTGGAACCTATTTATTACCGATTCCCATTTTTATAAAACAGAATGTACTAACTTATGTATTATACGATGTGCATTAAATGCGTATGACGTAACCGCGATATAAATATATTAACAACTTTAATAAATAAAAAACCTAGACAAATAACATTATTCAAACTAATTTGTGCCTTTATTAACACTATACAGAACAACAGGGAGAAGTTAAGGCTGATGTAAACGGGTATCTGTCAATATTTCACTCCTTTGAGTGATATTCAGCTAACTTCATACCAAATTTGGTAGTCTGAAGTTAGTAATTAATAATATTGCAGTCTGTGATACGAGCAACATTGATCTGACGTACCAATATCTGTGTGTGTATATATATATATCTACATATATGTATATACTTCTACATTTATGTGTACATGTATATGAATGCACATGTGTGGTCTATATGTATATACATCGACATATATGTATATACATCCTACATATATCTATATAAATCTACACATGTGTAGACTAGACTACACATGCAACTATCCATTGTATAATATATGTAAGGTAGGCTTTGATAAAAAAGCTGCTTTTGCCAAATGTCTCATTCTTATAAATTTTAAGACAAAGTCGTGGGTTCGTATCACACAGGCAAACTTAAACTTGACTGATGATCTTTTTAAATGGAATTTTGTGATTCAGGAAGTATTACTTACCTTTGTAACAAAAAACTCATTTTTCCATACTTTTAATCGTTATAGACACCAAACATCTAACATTTATTGAGTGATTATATGTTTTAACGTTTACATCAACCTTAACTATTTATTACTAGATATAAAGGCCAGCCAGTAACGACACAAGAATGTAAGAAAAATCATTATGACAAAAAATTAAATACATTTTCAGAATTTTAACTTCTTTAACATTTTACATTATATATAAAAACGAAAACAATCTTATTGCACTCTTTGTCTCTTTGTTTACTCTGATATGAAGACTATAAAACGTAGCAATACCTAATTATTAATAGGATTAAAGTACTCTCTGACGCCATTCACCTAGCTAGAAATGTCCAGAGCGGTGTTGTTGCTGCGCCTAGAGAGCAAGCGATCGGAGGAAGATAAATAGAACTTTCCACATGAAATGCTGGAAATACTGGCACAAAACTATTTTTCATTTATGTCTTCTACTGTCGCCTCAGTAAGATTTACAATTATTGGGCTATTTACAATACAAATGTTGGGATTTTTGAACAATAATTTGGCAGCAGTTAATATAAATTATAAATATTATTAATTGCCTTATTGAATTATTCGTATACGTTGCCTTATTAGAGGGAACATCATTCTTATATTACAGCAAAACTTCAGAAATTGTATGTTCAGCTATTCGAACATAACTGTTGGGTTATCAATAGGCCCATAGTTTCAAGACTTAAATTGTTACTACTCCATTACTATCATGACTATGTTTATCACTTTAGTTTTTATGTTATTCCAATGAAATTTATAAATTAAATATATATTTTATAAGTGTCTGTTCTCTAACAATTTGGATTAGAAGGGAGAAAGCTATCGTATTTGCCTCTAGCGTGTAATGTCATGTTACGATAAAACAGTCCAATCCTATTCTCTTTTTACCACAGCGTAAACGAAATTTGACGGTAAGAGACCAAAGAGTACATATAAAAGATTTTATGATAAATAAAATATCTTCACATTGTCATCATTTCAAAAGTATGAGACACGATTAAAGTACGCAGTAAACAAGGGCCCAGTTGAAAACATATTACGCTTTCAATTTGCTTTTTATATATCCATTATCATATATGCCTTATGCATTATCTGCAATAACATCCGAATTGCACAACCAAACAATTTATACAATAAAAACTTTTGCGCATTACCTTGGTTATAGCATTATCATGAAAGTACGCATCCAATATAAAATTTACATAATTTTTTTATGCTTTTTCGAAAAACATGTTTACACTTTTGTTTCCAACAAATTACATTCATCCCAGTTTTGTGGTACCATTTCATATCTAAACTCTGTACTAATTGGCCTGGATAATGCACAAGGCAATACGGTACACTCTGAGTTGAGTCCCAGTTAAAGATTTGTATCTGGTGGCGTTAGATTGAATTAAACGTAGACGGGTTTTTTCCAGTAGACTGTAAACAGACTGCTACAAAAATAACCTTGACCCTTTTCAATAACTTATGTATGCGAAACGAATTTAAATATTCAGATAAAAAAAGAAACGTCGTATGGTCTGGCCTCGGACTAAATAAATTTTAACACTACGTGCCGTAAACATTATTTCCCTATATAAACAGTAAATAATAGAATTTATAGGCGTAACTTAGCTGGCAATGTGTACAATTAAGTTTATATACGTCATAAAGTACATATTATGTATTGAAAATATAATATATACTACATACCATAAGGCATCTAATGAATATTTATTACGCAAATTATTAAAGCACAAATGTAAAATTGTGCAAACGATCGAAAGCTACGATATGTATCACTTTGTTTCGTTTTGTTTTAGAATTAACTCCATAACAGAACGTCTACAATACTAAAACAAACCTTATCCTACGAGGCCCAGTAAGGCCAATTTATTAAAAAAAATGCTAAACAATCGCTATTACAAAATCTGTTGACTTTCTAAGCATTATATAGGTTCAATAACGCACAAATTTTCATAGCTTCAGGACACCCTTATGTCAAACATTTGAATTGAATATTAGACCAACAATAATACACTTTACAATTCGTAATTTAACGAGTACAAAATATTTTGTAAGCGCACAATATTGCAAGATAGGTTTTAGAACATGAATCAAATTCAAATCTAATATTTGAATTTGATTCACATTGAATAATAATGTGTTCGATCATTGCTAACGGTCTGACACACCTTTTTTGGCATTTTTGCGTTACTTCGCACTACACTTGTCTGCTAAAGCCGTATTCGGTGCTTCGAATGTCCCAATTTTCTCCCATAATAATGCTTAGACCAATCAATGTCAACCAATCAATCAGCTAAAGCTTCAAAATTCTCGCAATGCGTCAGTATAAAAATCGTAGAAAATTATTCAAAAAACATTTCTGTAAGTTCAAATAGAGCTCTGATATACTAAAAGCTACAATTAACAGGTCGTTGTACAATAATCTTTCTGTGACTTTCACGCCTGACCATCGTCATTTACGTATTTGATTAATATAGACGCTGGTAAGGGATGTAAAGACACGGATTTTCAATTCGAAACGGCAATTACAAACAGAAAGATTGTTTAAATCGGTCTTTATAGATAGACTCACAACTTTATATCAATGGCAGTAGCATGATAGCTATCTATATACATGAAATGACAAATAGAGAAAATTAAGCCCCAAGTGTGGGACCCATAGCTCTAAACCAAACTTTAAAATTGTCACAATTCAAAACTGTTTTAACTAACATGCTCACATCACATCATAATTTAATAGACGTTTAGTTAAAAAAGTTTTTTGTTCCACAAAATGGAAAAAGGATCGAAGGAGTCTTGCATTCAATACACTGTAAGCCCTGAAGATAGTAGCAAATATAGATTTACGTGATTATACCCAGTGAATTATTGTATAACTCTATTCAGTCACTGTGCGTCACCGCACGAAGTCTAACTACGTCCACAAGAACTATACCTACATCAACAATAATGATGCGTAATAATGACGCGTTAACAATTGCGTGACAATTGAGTTAACAATAACATTGCATATTTGTTTAAGTTATATTGCGCGTCGGGATTAAGCGACTCGACTTTCCTACTAACTAAGTACATAAGGCCTACGTTTCACCAGCAAGTTATTCAAGCGGAAAATCATCGCTTGCTCCTGCTACGGAATGAGTACCTACCTTTAGTGATATGCTATTCTACAATGGGGCTAAATATTTTTAAGGTCGTAATATAAATTGATATTATAATAAATATAATGTATACATAAACCCAAATGGGTTGAACTGGATGCTTTATAGGTCTCAAATGAAGAATATATTGTCACTAATATATATGTACCTACTGATAGTTTAAGCGATTTTTTATACAACAGAAGCAAGCCGCTCATTGACAATGGTTGACTGGCGAGTGTGTTGTCGGTCTTTTAAATATTGTTTTGCCTCCTAGACATCCATGTTCCTTTTTAATTGCAAGTGATCATTATTCTAGTGATTTTTCATTGAAATATTTCTATTATATAATTTAATGTTTACATAATTGTGTCTGTAAAAGTTTATTGATAAGAAATTTTTAAATGCGATTAAATCAGTAGAATGTAGTAACCGTAATCGTCCGTGATAAGGCGAGTTATTAACTAATCATACTACCGATTTTCCATAAGCAATTATTATTGATAAAAATGTATCGAGTGCCTTTAACTGAACTTTGTAGATACTATACATAATACATAGTTATAATGACCTTTTAAACCTATTAAATAAGCATACAAAATATATATTTTGCTTAATCTATATCTACCTTAAGTTTATTGCTCTATCGTATTTTTCAAATTCTTGAAAAAAAACATCTATTCTACAGCCTAGGTATAATCACGCCTTTTAATTAAGGGCTATCCGATCATTTGACAAGGCACAGAATAGTGCTGATTTAAACACTATTTAACTGAAACCTTGTCAAAACAATTTAATTTCAATGACGAATGATTTCATAAAGGGTTTATACATGTTAATAAGACACACGCTAACGCTGGCAATAGAAGGACCGCATGTTGCAGTCGAGACCGATTGCTCAAGAGCGGTCGCGATGAAGTCGTAACTCGTACACGACTGCAACACGACCGCATAACGCAGTCGACCTCTTCGACCACAAAATAATACTGATGCGAGTTCATTTACAAGATGGATTTCGATGACGAAACACGGCTTCTTGTACTACTATTACGCAAGCGTAGGCGTAGACGACACCTTAGTATGTGGGTGCGTCCAATACTACAATCAAGAGAACATCATGGAATATTTCATACTTTGTATCCTCAGCTGAGAGATGACACTAAAAAGTTTTTCAACTACTTTAGAAAGTCCGGGGTTTCATTTGATGAATTAGTTAGTATTTTAAGGAAGGGATTGGTACTCCGCGGGGAGCAGCGGTCGGCAGCAACCGCAAGCGCAACAGCAAGCGGTCAGAGTATGGTGGGTTCGGCAGCTCTGCGCAGTCCACCGCACGGTGAAACTCGACCGCAGAGCATCTGCTCCGACCGCTCAGGAACTGCTTGAGCGGTCCGTGTATTGCGGATATGAATTTAGTATGGAAACTGCAGATCGCCGTGCGGCGACCGTTCTAGAGCAGTCGGGCTCGGCTGCAACATGCGGTCCGTCTATGGCCAGCGTTAGACTTTCCGCGTAGTACGCATGACACGATCATTTCCCATGAGACGTCATCTCCCATGAGCCGAAACATTAGAATATCGTAGAACAAATGACTCACATAACATATTGCTAACATACATTAAACTGCGATATATACAGACAATCTACTTCTTTGTACTCAGTCAAGTGCGAATCATATTTCTAAAAACGGTGAAGAAATCCACGAGATTTCTTCTCATTACAGTACGACAGTCGTTACATTTGTAATGCTTTATATAATTTAGATTATGCTAGACATCAAAAGTTACATAAATGTTAATGGCCTACAGTTATTTTAAAATGACTAAGCGATTTCCCTATCTCATATCTTTAATTATTAAATTTAAAAAGACACACAATTTTGGTGTATTATTTTTTTATATACCATTAATTTAAAAAATACGACAGAAACATTTAAATTTATGTCCAACAAATATCAAAACAAATAATTGTAGACCATTGATTGACTATAAAGAAAATTCAATTGACATAGTTTGATTTTTACCGGATAGCGAATTCTTAAAATAAATTGATTGAACTTCGAATTACTATAACTATATTAAGAGCACTTTGATACTGCGTGTCAAGCATGAATCTTACCGTTTTGATCATTTAAAAATATAATTGTTTTTCTTTAGGCTCAACTGTGATGGAGTACCCATCCCTATGCCCTTAGAGATAATGCGGCAGTATACCTTTGCCGGAGACCGGGCGGAACAGAAGGCACGTGTAATCGTCATCCGAGAGCATGAAGTTGGTTGATTCCTATATGAGAAACGTGCTGCAAATGCAACTATCACCATACTTAACCCTAAAATTCCCATTTAAGGGGCCGTTCGAGTATTACGTAAGCACTTTAGGGGGGAAGGGGGTCTGTGATTTTCGTATTTGGTGATGACATCAACGGTAATTATTTACTTTTTTACACACTGCTTGAAAACGAAATGCATTTTCGTGGATTCCTACGAAAATCTAATACGTTTATGTACTATTATTTTTGAGAGCTTTGCTTACTTTTGCTGACAAGAGGAAGGGGGGATAAATTGCAGTAAATCTGCTCACGTACCCCCTTATTTTTGAAAATGTAAACATTTTTTAGTTAATTTTGAATAGTTTTGAAAACGTCAAGCTTCACACTAGACACTATGACACCAACTGTACAAAATAATATATAAAAATATTCTATGTCAAGATATTGAAATGCATAATTGTGAGTCGCTTAGTTGTTTTAATGTGTATTGTATTTTTATATGTTCATCCAGGATGGTACGAAAAATTCAATCCTTACTTATTTTTTTTCAAACTTAGAGTTAGACATATAATGTTTACTATTTACACTTCCCAGGGTCATAGGGTCACATATCACAAAATTTAATTGCTACTGTGACGTTCGCACATGTGTGCATTTTAATACTAGATACGAACTACATAAAAAAAGAACGTTGTGACCCTACCTTGAACCTTCCATCCGTATTTGCGGCTTCAGTTCAAACCAGTTTAATAAAATATTTCATAATTTTATTAAGTTACTTGCGAATGTATATTTTATTAATTATTAACTAAATCCTATTTTCCTTTTCGGAAGTCCTGAAACCTGGTTTCTTAATAAAGTTTGATTTATAAAGCACTATTGTGTGCATACTATTTCTTCCGATCGATTAAATTGTACATGGATATTAAGAAATTAAAAAAAAAGTAATCAGGCGAATGTCGGCTTAAGAAATACCTCATTAACTAATTGAACGAAGCATGCAAAAGTGGTCCTTCATACCGGACATTGGGGAATCTTTTCGTACCATCACTGTACAAATTATTTGTCTTCCTTGTATTCACGATGAAAGAGATAGACTGCTATGTCAATCTGGTGTTAAAATGGGTCAGATATAATTTTATCGTTTGTATTATGCAGAGAAGTGTGTAATGTCTTGTATTGTTTTGTCAGAGCCTTGTGATTTACATAAGCCATTATGCAAGTCAAAGTTACTGGCTTCTTTAAAATGTCTAAATCTACCTATTTCATTAATCGCTATTTCTAAGAAGAGTTCTACGTTGGCTACGGTTACGAATAAAATATCGCGTACGCAACTTTAAAGACCTCTATAATATAAAATATGTACCTAATACTTGTTGTCTACAGCCTGAAATATTTCATAGTACAGGCAGTCCTCGACTTGCGTCGTTTCAAGTTACGACGAACAATGTTTTGACACTATTCCTCAAGCGTACGTCATTTGTTTCGATTTCCGGCTTAGGAGAATTCACTTGTCTTGTGCAAATTTGGAGAATGCCATTAAAATTTTTGAAGAAATTGATCCTAATTTTGAGAGAAGTTTCAACGTTAATAACAACATTTGTGCAGCCTACTGTACCTAATAGTAACCAAGATCTGTATCTTGTATGATGTATCTGATCTGTATGATGGCAAGAAGAAAGAAGCAAAGCTAGAATTGATAGTTTCTTTAAGCCAAAAGTTTAATTTATTATTTCTCATTACATATTTTGATTACAGATTAAAGTTTTATAATTATTATTAAAATTAATAACACATAAATACCAAAAATCACTATCAATTTCTTAAGTGCATATATAATTATTTTAAGAACTTACTTTTGATAATAAAGTATGTATACCCTTTGTTATAAATGCAGTTATTTTTAATTTCGAGTTCGTGTAGAACCTAACCCTTGAGTTTTACATGTATACGTACGAAAAAATAAGAAACGACTTACGTCGTTTCGATTTACGTCGCGTATTTTGAGAACCTAACATGCCGTAAGTACGAGGACCGCCTTTATTCATTTAATAATATTCAGATAGCAAGACTGACATATTATGTTATACGCTTCATCAAATACTCTTGACGCGCAACCATCTCACTAATTTCTAAATATCTCTTAACCTCATAGACAGAACCAGAGATATGCTTAACGGAAACTTTAATTACAGATAAAACAGACAAATTGTAAGATTTTTACTCGTAGTCAATTTATATAGAATTATCCCATTTAATAATTACATTTAAAGAAGCCAGCGACTATAAAGTAATATTTTGGTTAATTTTCTGTAATTGGTTGCGCATTATTTAATCTAAAAAATCTTTCCTTCTTCAGTTAAAGTCAAAACATATGTTGATAATTTGTCATATAAACATTTGTTTTGTTATTAAAATTTAAACATTTATATAAAGTAAAGTCCAAATATGACTTGAAAATGAATTTAAAATTTAGTTATTTTAGCTTATTTTGCGGTAACCAATATCATGGACGACTGACTTAAATTGTTTGTACACTGTAAGACAATTCAAGTCTTTATACAACCGTTAATGTGGTCTTTGAAGGGGAGTGTTAGAAAGTTTTTATAAAATGTAAAAAAAAATATAAATAACTGAAAAAAACAATAATTTAATTCATTTACAATTTTCATCTTTGGTGAATTAGCAACAATACATTATAAAACTGCGAATTACGTTAAAAAATAAAATACATAACATAAATTAATGGACATATTAAAAGCGCTTGTATTGCAATGAACAATATTATTTACGTATAGCGAAATCAGAAAATAATACAAACAAATCATCAAGAATAATTAAAATTAAATTAATAAAACTAAAACTTATTTATAATACTGTTACCACAGCCTGTGTGCCGTGAAAATGATTTCGCTAAGTGAAGAAAATTGCGAGTTTTATATTTCATATAAAAACATTTCACAATCCATTGATATCGTTCTACCAGTAACTATAAACGAAAACACGCAAATTGACTAATAATTCCATTATCAAACTTAATTTTTAACACACGGACGCGATTTTTATTTCATTTGCGTCGAAGTTCATTTACTTCTAACGGCAAAAGTTAACAGGCCGTTAAAGATTCAATAAACTCATAAGTTAATCTAAAAATAACACAATTACTATATTTGAAAAAAAAAAAAAAATCAGTTCCTTCTTGTAAAACTTAACTTATATTAGGACAAATATTTAGCGCATAAAATAAAAACTGCAAAACAATTAAGTCATAGAAGTAAGTAAGAAACGATCAACTACAATCTGAGCTACTGATATTTGATTTTATGAATTATTTAATTTAATTATTATTTATTTATTATTCAAGTACGTCATAAATTGTAGTCAATATTCAAATAAAAACAGATAAAAAACGCGCCCGTGCTCGCGCATTGCAAGTTATCTAAGTATGAATGTAATGGACGAATTATATGAGAATGTGATTGATTATTTTAGTTGTGAAAACATAACCTATAGGTCAGCAAGTAGTTCAGAGTAGTAGTGCGTTGCGTTGAGGTAGTCCAAGAGACGTCGCGGTAGAGGCAGGCTGGTCACTAAGTCACGACGTACTTGTTTGAGTATCACGAACCTGGAACCGAGAAATTTTAGCTTTAAAGTCTATTTAAAATTAAAGAACAGATTAATAGTAAAAATAGTCAAGATAATCTTATTCAAAAATTGGTTTTAGTAAACCGTAATGGGTACATGCGTAGCAATATCCTTGTTAAATCAATGTCATGGCACTGTTAAACTCAACGTACAGATTTTTCGTAAAAGTCGGAGAACGAAACTATTGAAATCGCAGACTCAATATTGAATATTTACAATAGCCCTATCGGAATGAAAATTTAATATTGTACTAGACATTAATATAATAAAACGTCGAGGGAATAAGGAAAAGTCAAGATAACGTTAAAGAAGTTGTATTAAATTTATAATATTTACGAATCTGAACTTGGTATTACAAAATAAAATATGTTTATTATGGAACATAAGATACAGGTATCAGTTTTTCCACGTCATTAAGTTTGAATCTGTAGGCATCCCTATTGTAAATGATTATCTTATTAAACAAACGGACGTTTAAAAAAGTCCAGTTAAAAGCTCCGATAACTTTGTCATTAGTAAAAATACTTTCAACATTTAAACAAGGGATTACAGGTTTAACCTGTTGAAATATTTAAACATGAATACCCCAACGAAATTGAAAATATTTTAATAACTTTACCATAGTAATTTTATCTGCATTGTATTTTTAATTCAATAAATTTATGAGATTCAAAAATTAAATTAACACGAGAGGTTGCCATTAATTTATACAAGAGGAATACGGATTTTAATGAAAAATGTAATAAACTGAAATTATTGGAAAACTGGTTAACTCGTCCGTTTAATAACTTTTTCAAAACGCTTGAAATATGATGTAATGGTAAACAGAATTCTCAGATTTTTTTTTTAAACATTTCAAAACCCGATTAATCTGTATCGAATTAATTTAATAACAATGCATTATGTTAGTAAGCTAAGTGTTACATAAGGTTTATATTACAGGGAATGGGGAATGGAGTAAAGATGTCTTATATATAAAATTCTCGTGTCACAATGTCAGTTACCATACTCCTCCGAAACGGCTTGACCGATTTTTATCAAACTTTATGCATATTCAGTAGGTCTGAGAAGCGGCTACTATCAATCTTTCAATCCCCTAAGTGATAAGGGGTGTCCACCCCATTTTCTTTTTATTCTTTAGAATTTCTTTTTGATTTTTTTTATGATACAGCATACAAAAACACATATAACCCCTCATTTTCACCCCTCTACGATTAACACCCATTTTTTATTTGTTAATTAAAATATTATGACTCTGAACTCTGAGGTTTATTTAGAGAAAAATTCACAGAAAACCGAAGTCACTCTCCAAAATGTTCCATGTATGGTATACAGATATACAGGTATATATGTATATAGGTATGTACTTAAAAGTAAAATCACATTAACGAGAAACGAAGTTCGCAGGGGCAGCTAGTATATATATAGAGGGGTGCCTAGGAGTAGGCAATTAGAATGCGGCGCTAGGGATATCTGGTTACTGATTCGAATTCTAGACTGTAAAATAACCCTAAATACACCATTTATGGGATAAATACATTACTATTGTAGGTTACTCAACTTAAAACACAATTTAAAATTTAATTCGAATAATGTCTTTCAAGAAAAGAGCATACCAATTTTTAAAAGGCCGGCAACGCACTCGAGCCCTCTGGCATTGAGAATGTCCATGGGCGGGATCACTTAAAATGAGACGAGCCTCTTGCTCCTCTGCACCTTGATAAAAAAACAAATGCTTTCTATAGAAACATCTACGACTTGTTGCCACTCGTATTACATAAAACACGGTAAACACGTTCTAATTATAACATAATAACCAGACTGACGGCTTCGCTGAACTCATACGTCTCTTGTCAAAAACAATTTGACAAAAGAAACGTATAAGTACATTATTTATTGCCTACTAATGTATATATTAACTGAACTTCAATATTGTTTATTACAACTGAAAATATAAAATATATATAGCTTTTAACGCACGAAATTCGAGTCGATATGCCAATTTGAAACAATTATTGTTACGCCATGTGCTTTACCAGAATAGCCGCGAAGGCTGCAAAGTACAGAAAATGTCTTGATAATAAACCCTAAGTCTGATATGTGTAATCAAGCGAGTTATAAAACCCTTTTGAGAGCAATATCTTAAACATTGTATGTAAAAATACCAACCTGCACATATGCTGTAAACTCTGGACCCTCTTGAACCTGGACACGGGATACAGCAATTGCACCCTCACGGGTCCCAGTACAGGACGTAGATTCAAAAAGAACAAGTACCGCCCACTCCTCGATGTCTCCACAGCATTCTCAATAAACTCCACAATGGTTTGAGCTTTGAACATTGTGCATCCGCCAAACGAAAAATTACCTAAAACGTTTTATTTACGGTATTATGATACATTTATCTCAGAATAATTAAATAAAAACCTTGAAAAAATCAATCGGCTTATAATATTATTCAACCGAAACGAAATGTTTATGAACATTCCACATTTACGACAAATTGTATTAAGAACATTCTACGAAAAGCTCCGTGGCGTACCTTTAATATCAAAAGCTCATTTTGGTTGAATGCTCTTACAAAGCATTGTAATATACACGTTGAACTTTCAGCAGTTATGCGATAAGCATTAAAATACTTTTATTTCGTTCATATGAACGTCTATTATACTAAAGGCAACCGTCTAGTGTCAAATAGTTAGGCGTCATTACGACATTTTCATACAATAAAATATAAAACAATCATATTATAATAAAGAACCAATATCGATAATGAAAAATCCGAGATAATAAAGTTAATATCGCAAAGTGGCTGTGTTATGAAACCCTTGCGCGTAGGATAGCATATTACGTTTAGAATACAAGGAAAAGAAAATCGACGAAAATTTTCATCATCATTAATTTTTCATCCATTTATGAACTCTACGATCTATGTTCCATTTCCCAGATATATTTAATACTGTATGGTATACGGAGTTAATTAAACTGTAAACTTTGTCTTCAAGCTTGGAATACTGAAATGAGTTGCAATATTCAAGCCACGGATGTCATATAATTTGGTCTAAACAACTTTTTCTCTTTAGTTTAACAGTATTCAAATTGACATAGACATAATAAAATATTTAAACTTACAACTTACAATATTATGTTGATTCAGATTCTATGCAATCGATACAGAATCTGATTTCCCAATTGAAAATATGTTTGTGTTGTGTTTCTAACAAATATCAATTCAAAATCGCCAAGTCAGATTAAACACGTTGATATAATAACGCGTCAGTTATTAAAATGTAATTTACGAGTAATAGTTTGAACTAATTAATACACTGTAATGGGGATAAACATACAAAACGATATTTAACTAAACAATATTCATAGTCAACATAATTCGAATATTCGAAAAACGCACAACGTTATTTGTGTTGGCCTAGTGGCTTCAGCGAGCGACTCTCATCTCTGAGGTCGTAGGTTCGATCCCCGGCTGTGCACCAATGGACTTTCTTTCTATGTGCGCATTTAACATTCGTTCAAACGGTGAAGGAAAACATCGTGAGGAAACCAGCTTGCCTTAGACACATAAAGTCGACGGCGTGTGTCAGGCACAGGAGGCTGATCACCTACTTGCCTATTCAGAAATCTGAGGCACAGACAAAGAGGTGGTAGCGTCACTGTTTATTACTATAACACGAATGTTATCAATGTATTTGGCCACCCGTCTTTTGTTTAGAAAAAAGATGACTTGATACATTTTGTTGAAATTAGAAAAATTTAACCCTAGTTTACCAACTCATATTATAAGTACATCTCTAGTTTATGTTGACAACCCTGACACATCACTGTTTGTAATACAACATATCTATTGATAAAGATTCTCTCAAAATAAAACTACGTTGTCTAAAACCAAAATCGTTATTTTTCATTTAAATCATCACTTTTATTCCTCTGAAATATGGTAAAGTTTTAAAGCTAGCTTATGCAATTCAAGGAGACTCATTAACAAAACAATAGATTGAAGAGTTCGACAGCCCAGGAGCGGACTACCGTATAGTAATATCACGTTACCAGTCTCGTGTCTATTTCAAGTCAGATAATACTAATGACCAATCACCTTCAAACGGGACGCGCTGCCATTTCGTATTTCACTTTACATCCCTGCATTTTTATTGTGTCACTCAGTTTTTTAAATCCAAGACACAAAACATTAAGCCACAGCGGTTTCTTGACGATATTCTACGAGTTAGTATTGCCTTAATCAAAATAAACATACAGAACACAACGCGCGACCTAAAGAATGTGAGTTACAACGATTTAATTATGAAATTAAAAACATGAGAAAAGCTCGTGTTTATCTTTTATTAAATGTTATTTAATTTCTCGAGACCTTTCATGTTTGCACATTTTGTATTAAAGAGATTATTATAGTATAAGATCCCGATATACAACGACCTTCACCGAGATGCTTATTTAATGAAACGTATTGTATATTTAATTTAATATGTCAATAAATATAATCCATATGGGTTGCCTAGCAAATTTCAGTCCAGAGTATGTTTAATTAATATTTAAAAAAAAATATTTTTTTATAATTTGCATGTAGTAAATTTTTTAAATTTTTTTTCAATCTATATTTTTAATCAGGGTAGTATTATATATGTATCACTATAACTTTCTTTTTTACTAAAGATGTATATATACTTTAGTGTCACATAAAAAATATACACATAAATAATTAATTGATTAAAAACAACCTAACGTTTGCATATTCTATGGGCTTCATACTTTCGATTGGTATAGAATTTATCTAATAATCATACCGGTGAAATGTTTAAAAAATTTTTTTTTTAAATATTAATTAAAATACTCTGGATTGAAATTTGCTAGGCAACCTATATGGATTATATTTATTGACATATTAAATTAAATATAAAATACATTTCATTAAATAAGCATCTCGGTGAAGGTCGTTGTATATCGGGATCTTAGACCATTAAACTAAAATTCCCTTTTAAAAAATCTTCATCCAGATCCCTTAAATTTATGGCCTAATCGCAACGTATACCTAAGTTACGTTGTGGTATTTTTTTCTAATTAAAGGATATCGGAGTAATATTCATATTAACGTAAAAGTACAAGGAAAATGTAAATACATAATTAATAAACACATTTTTTCCATACGAACAATTGAAGTAAAATGAGTCGATAAATTTAATACCACTGCCTATTCAATCAAAGTAGACAAAAGACGAAGAAAGAAAAGACTTAGAGCGCAGTGAAATATGAGGCTCAAGACCGAACGCGATGGAGACTCATTGAGGACGCTCTCTGCCCCATCTAGGGGTTATAGAACATTAAGTCAAGTAAGTCAAGACAAAAAACGGCAACGCATTGGCGTCCTAGTTCGGAACGAATAGGAGAATACATAGGACCGGGACGTACAAATTATCACTTGTGTTCTAATCATAACAAATTTAGATTAATAGGATTCGATTGTAATGTGTTTTCGGCTAAGGACAAAAAGCGTGTAGCAAATCATGTTATTCCTTCTCTATATAAAATGCAATTATATGGAAAAAATATATTTATGATGCTACACGGAAAAAATCACGACATTGGATATTACTATCGGAAAATACGATAATCGACACACGTTTACAATTTTTTTAGCGTGGCATCGTCGGCGCATAATTCGGTTAAAATTCAAATTTTTCTCCCAGCGGCGATATACGATCGACTAAAAAAACTAAGTAACCTGACGCTTCGCACGTCGCACTGTAATCAACTTCTGTAGTAATTTTGCAAAAATAACGAATATTTTTGACCTCCCTATGTATATTCAATAAGTACTTGTGGATAGTATGGAAATAGAAGATAAAAAAATAAGAGATATAAAGATTAAACGAGAAATATAGATAAAATTTTTAATTGCGTCAAGTTTTTCTTGAAGGTGTAAATTATAAGAAACACATACATGAAAAACAATTAAAATTATAAAGATAAAACTATATACAAACAATACAAAAACCCTGTAGCCTTTGTTGTAAATATATATCTATTATATTCCAGAATAGTTCACATACATATACACTATATGTGTATATCGTGGCCACATAGTAGAATAGTACATAAAATTGTTGGCAACTTAATGTAATTATTTTTTTAAAATGATAATTTAAATATGAAAGTTAAAATAAAAACTTAAAACTCGTACTGAATTTTACATTAACGATGTAACCAAAAGTTAATTGATTGAATGAAATGAATATTTAATTTATATCCATTACTTCTTAGGGACACAGCAACAGAGAGAAGGTAAGAATCCTACCTTAGTTAGTAGAATCTCTGGTTCGAGTCGGAAAGAACAGAGGTCTCCCACTCTGCTTTAGAGAATAGTCAGTGCAACATGGCAACATAATTGCCCATCGGGAGCTTATAGAAGTTTATTTTACAATGTAAAATACAATAGTTTCAACAATTTTACCACAGCTGGATGGATAGTTTAATATTCCGTTTGACAAACATAATCTATATGTAAAAAGTTTTGTCGGCGTGGAGTTATATTGCATGGGAGTCCACGAACTAAAAAACACAATGGAAAGTCAAGATAACAATTGTTATGAATTTTCGTGATAGCCCGCATATTCCGATATCTCAATACACGAGCAGGCAGCGAGAAAAACTCATATATCTCTGGAACCTCATTCGCTATGTTTGTGATCCTGTTAGGGTATTCGATATACAATGTGTATCGCAGGTATTTTGTAACTTTCTCGGAACACGCCTTTGTTGCCGACATTCGGTATGTGGTAGGTATGAAGGTATGTCACCTGTGATATGAGTTTCGGCACAAAGTAAAAGAAATTAAAAGTTTGATGAAAGAGCTTAATCGAGAGTTCAATTAAACTTTTTGACTTCACTGAAAACTCAAATGCCAGACTCATTCTTTGTTAACCATTATCTCGCCGCAGTACATAAAAATATATTGTCAATATTTGCATCAGTATCAAGTGGTTCTTACTAAACTCTCAATATGGTGTGAAAAAGAAAGCCCGGTAGACCGAGACTGCGTTAGTGTAGTAGCGAAGAACTTCGAAACCTTAATATTAAATCCTGTATAATTTCCAATCATGACAAAAAAATTATAATATACAGTTTCGATTTTTTTACATTATTTTTATTTTGCTAGAAAAGAAATAAGAAAAACAACAAAAATAATAGACGCTTTAGAATATTCTCAAAGACAAAAATGGAATTGGGCGGGTCATATTGCACGCACGGACGTGGAAAAATGGACACCAAGGGTAACTACCTGGCAAGGACCATCAAATGAAAGATTAAGAGGTAGACCAAAGGAAAAATGGAGTGATGGCATAAAAAGAGAAGCTGGTGAAAACTGGATCACCAAAACAAAAGATAGACAGTTGTGGAGCAAAATGGAGGAGGCCTTTACCCGTAGGGGTCCATAATGATTTAGAAAAAATGAATTTTGATTTTGATCCTTTTTAGTTTCTTTTAATTTATCATTTAAAATTCATATACGTTGAAATTATTAATTTAAGGATTATTAATAGTAATTTTTTATTTTATTTTGTTTAATAATTACTCATATGATATGATATGATTGTTAATTGTATTGTTCATTATGGAAATAAAGAGGCTAGTATAATAAGAATAATAATAACCTATATCCTAGCCACCTTCAGTACCGTCGATCGGAACCCCTTCGCGGGAAAGGCTACTCCAGCTTTTTCCAACTGACTCTGTCTATGGCTCTCTTTCTCCATTCGCTTACGCTACCTTTGAAACCTTGGGTGTCCAAAATATTGACTCAAGAAGTCCGTTTCCAAAACAAACAAACTGACAAAACAAACTTAAAGAGGCTTAAGCTCACAATGGGCTACGCAACCATTGATGACGATGCTAGGTAAGATATTAAAGATATTATTAACGTCTGCAATTATTTATTCTTAAGTAGACGAGGGCTTACAAACTTGTTATAATGGAATATAATACGCTAATTGGGAATTTAAAAATCGCAACGTTGTTTGATCCCTTCGAGCTTCCCACTCATTCGTTTTTCCGAGAAAAGCTTCATTCGTTTGTTTCATATATAAATTTAATAATACAGAATCAATATGTTTCATATAGAAAACTGTACACTTATCAAGTATGAAAGTCAATATAAAATAACCTTCCAAAGATTCCAAATAAAGGGCACAGAGCGGGCGCGAAGAACTAGCAAGAAACTCGTCGCCATTCCTATTAATCGTCAAGTTTTTGGTTGGGGAAATTAAAAGGAACTGCAACCATCACAACATGCTTCATTTGACATATTAAAACATTAATTGTTCACTTCACTTCACTTTATTTATAATGGCGACTTCTGTGTAAATCACAATTCCGCCAATGTCGCGTTCTAAGTCTTCACACGGTGAGGATAGATTTGATAGATTGAATTTAATCTAAGCAGAGTTACCCAAAACAAAAATGACGTCACAATAAAGACACACAGACATCTACATTAATTGTTGTAAGGCCCATCTGTTTTGGTACATGTTTACTTAAGTTTGACGCATCTGTCATGTCATGATATGTTGTTTTTTCTTAGAGAGAAGACACAACAAGACGATTCTTAGCTATTATTTGTGAAGACGTGTCAACTTATTTTGGTATCTGCATAATGGGTACTTACTCTCCAGTATCGGGAGTTAAAATGTTAAATTAGACAATTTAGGATTTTTACATAAAAATAAGTGACGCCTGGCGGGATTTTAAAACTAAATGAATTTAATAACGAAGATGCACAATGAAATTCTTCTAAAACCAAAGGCAACTTACCCTGATCATGTTCTATCCTAACATGACGCAGACCGTTCAGCTTGAACGTCAGCGTAAAGATGTAATGGTCATCGCTGCTGTCCCGAACAATGAATGAACCATCAGGCTCGTTCGAAAGTATCTTCTCCGCGGATTCCACAGATATCGGACCCCAGTACCATCCATACTATAAAATACAAATAAGTAAAAATAAACAAGCCA